>NW_004444098.1:3337630-3353768 GCF_000243295.1 Trichechus manatus latirostris | reverse complement strand
TCATGGCGCCCACACACGTGTCAGAATAGAACTGTGCTCCATAGGCTTGTCAAGGCTGTGACCTTTTGGAAGCAGACTGCCAGGCCTTTCCTATGAGGCACCTCTGGGTGGGTTCAAACCGCCAACCTTTCGGTTAACAGTCGAGCACTTAACTGTTTGCACCACCCAGGGACTCCAATGACAAAGCCAATGTGGCAAAATATTAACAACTGGTGAATTTAGGTTCAGGGTACAGGAGTTCTTCATTGTATCTTTGTCATTTTTCTGTAGGCTTGAAATTACCCTACAGTGAAAAGTGTAAAACATTCTGGTGACGCCAGGGTGGTGCAGATTACAGACTAAGTAATCAATAAAGGAAATGAAATCTTAAAGTTGCAGGAATTTAAAACAAAACAAAACAAAAAAAGAAATAGCACATCTCTCATGACAGAGTGCTTCTTTCCTTCCATCCCTTCTTACCCGCCATCATGCCCCATCTCCCTCGCCTGGCAGTTTGGGGATCCTTGGGCACAGGATGATAATGATTCAGTTTGTTTTTCCAAATTCGCCTTCGTATAAAATTTAAATCTCTTTCACCCAATGGACACGTAGAAAGTACACAGCAGGTGCCAAGCAACGACCCACAGTCAACTCGATTCCCAGTAGCTCTTATTCTCACTGGAAATGGTGGCCTTCTCATCTTTGATATATAATGTTCCTTCTGGGGGTGTTGACTCTCTGGGCTCTAGCACCTAAAATCATGCTTAAAGGATGATGGGGCCCATGGTCCTTGAAAATCCTTCGAAGTCAGGAGTTTTGGTTTGTGGTCTTGGCTCTGCTCACCAGCTGATTATCCTTGGGCAGGTCACTTAACCTCTCTGTGCTGAGTTTCACACACTGCAAAATATTGATACTACTGTGGTGGTTGTCAGTGGCCGTCGAGTCGGCTCTGACTCATGGCAACCCAGTAGACAACAGAACAAAACGTTGTCCGGTCCTGCGCTATCTTCACGGTCATTGGGATGCTCAAGTCCATTGTTACGACCGCTGTGTATTTTGAGTGCCTTCCAGCCTAGGGTCTTGTCTTCCAGCACTGTATCGGACAATGCTCTGTTGTGATCCATAGGGTTTTCATTGGCCAATTTTCGGCAGTAGATCGCCAGGCCTTTCTTCCTAGTCTGTCTTAGTCTGGAAGCTCTGCCGAAACCTGTCCACCATGGGCGACCCTGCTGGTATTTGAAATACCAGTGGCATTGCTTTCAGCATCATAGCAACACCAATCCACCACGGTACAGCAAACACTTAGCCCTTTTATTTGCAAAGGGGTGCTTTAAGGATAAAACGACACAAAAGATGAGAAAATGCTTTGACAAAGTTCACAAACACCAGATAAATATGAGTCGTATTACATAAGCAATTACTAAACCACAAAATGTAAGGTGACACCTGTAAGCTGGTCTTTTTTCTCCCCCTCCACCTTGACTTCCAATTTGCTGGCTCCTTTGAGCTGGCACCTAAACCCTTTTAGGTAAGCTGCTGGTATAGACTGTGGAATTTAGGCCATGCAGACAACATGCAGAGTTCAAGGGTAAATTAAATTTCCAACACAGACTTATTCAGTGATTTATTCCGTTCATGGAGATCCATGCCATCTCTTCCATTTCTCAGAAACCCTGTTGGTGACTTTCTCTAGTTCAAGGGATGTCTCCCTTAGCCTGGGGTCCACAGACACCCAGGAGATCTTTGGATAGAATCCAGGGAGTCCATGAACGTAGAAGGGGAAAAATTACATCTTTATTTTCGTTAACCTTTAACTGAATGTGAGTATTCCCTTCAAGTATGCAAGGAACCTTTGTGATATTAGCAGTTCCTGGGATTTTGGTCAACAATAGAAATCACAGATATTTTTATGTCCATTAGCGTTTCTGCAGCTATCTAAACGTTCATCACATCTTTGAATTTATGGTGGATATGAGATCTACTACTAGATTGTATTATTGCATGCCTAAAGAAGCACGTATATTACTCTATTACAATTCCTAAAAGCCTTTTGATAAATGTATGTAAACCTAATTGCTCTCGTTTGAGAGCCCACATTTTTTATTTCATGCATTTACATGATTCTAGGAAGCCTCATCACACTGGCAAAGGACGCCAAGGCACACAAAGGGTTAAGAGCCCCTGTCACTCCACTTTGGACTCCCCTTCCATCGCCTCATAACCCGACACTGGGGTGTGGGAAACGGGGCTATGAATTCTTTTTTAGTTTTGTTTTTTTGCATTATCGTTATTGAGGTGAAATTCACATAACATAAATCTAGCCATTTCACAGCACACAGATCAGTGTACATTCACAATGTGTGCAACTACCACCCCTCTCTAATTCCAGCACGTTTTCATCACCCCAAAAGGAAACGCTGTACCCACTGGCAGGCACTCCCGTTCTCCCCTCCCCCAGCTCCTGGTAACCACTAATCTGCTGCCTCTACAGATTTGCCTGCTCTGGACATTTCGTATACATGGAATCAGACAATATGTGGCTTTTTGCGTCTGGTTTCTTTCACTTGGCATAATGATTTCAAGGTTCATCCATGTTGTAGTGTGTATCAGTATTTTATTGCTTTTTATGGCTGAATAGCATTCCATTTCACGTATATACCACTTTTTGTTAATCCATTCATCCGCTGATGGGTGTTTGGGTTGTTTACAATGTATGGTTATTGTGAATAATGCTGCTGTGAACATTCATTACAAGTATCTGTTTGAGTTCCTGTTTTCAATTCTTTTGGGTATATATACCTAAGGGTGGAATTGCTGGGTCATATGGTAATTCTGAAGGTTTCCGGCTGGCACGGTCTGTGCTCGGCTGGCAACCAAACGGTTGTCGGTTTGAACCCACCCAGCAGCACCATGGAAGAAAAGGCCTGGCAATCTGTTTCCATAAAGATCACAGCCAAGATGACCTTATGGGGCAGTTCTACTCTGTAACACACAGGGCTCCCATGGGTTGGAACTGACTCGAAGGCAAAAGACAACATGGTAATTCTGGAGTCCCTGGGTGGTGTAAATGGTTAATGCACTCAGTTGCTAACTGAAAGGTTGGAGGTTCAAGCCCACTCAGAGGCACCTTGGAAGAAAGGCCTGGCGATCTACTTCCCCAAAATCAGTCACTGAAAACCCTATGAAGCACAGTTCTACTCTAACACACGTGGGGTTGCCATCACCAATGGCACTTTGTAGACAGTTCTTATGCCCCTTGAACCCTCTGGCTCCTGCCTTTTAAATTGCGATCGAAAATGCCCACCTCAGACTGGAGGAACCCCAGAGAACATGGCCCCCGGACTCTCTGTCAGCCCAGCACTAAAACCATTTCCGAGGCCAACTCTTCAGACAAAGATTGGACTGGACTGTGGGACATAAAATGATACTCGTGAAGAGTGTGCTTCTTAGCTCAAGTAGATACATGAGACTAAATGGGCAGCTTCTGTCCGGAGCTGAGATGAGAAGGCATAGAGGGTCAGGAGCTGGTTGAATGGATACGGGAAATCAGGGGTGGAAAGGAGGAGTGTGCTGTCACAGTATGGGGAGAGCAACTAGGGTCACATAACAATGTATGTATAAATTTTTGTATGAGAGACTGGCTTGAATTTGTAAACTTTCACTTAAAGTACAACAATAAAATAAAATAAAAAAAGAAAATGCCCACCTCAGTGGTGCTTGTATCCAGTACATGGTGACCCATTTAACTTGCTTATGGGAGGCAATTCCTCACTTAGGCAATTTAATTCAGTGCAGTGTGACCACAATTTATTGAGCAAATACTCTGGGCCCAGCATGGTGGGGGACAAAATAGCCTGTCGCCTCACACTCTTCCTGGTAACTGTCAAACACAGACCTGGGAGGCTGGAGGTGATGGCTTTTATCTACCTCTTAGCATAAATACTAGCTGAAAGATTGGCAATTCAAATCCACCCAGAGGTGCCTTGGAAGAAAGGCCTGGCGATCTGCTTCCAAAAGGTCACAGAGTTGAAAACCCTATAGAGCCGTTCTACTCTGCACACCTGGTGTAGCCATGAGTCAGAATGGACTGGACGGCAACTAACAATGACAATGAGCATAAATAATATACAGCAGCTATCAGCTCATTTATCGCCATGACTGAGCTTCTCTAAGCCTCAGTTTCCCCACCTGTCAACCTCTCCTCAAAGGGGGGTGGTGGAGACCAAAGGCGAAAACAAATGGAAAGCACCTTTGGCATTGACCAATGAAAGTCGTTATTTTTTATTTGCTTTTAAAGTGAATAAAAGATCTCATTTTACCAGCATTGTACAAGAGAAAGAAATAAAAACAACTCAAATTCTTAGATTAATTCCAAACACCTAAAACATTTTCTTATTTCATTATTTTTTTCCTCAGTCTTTGATCCTAAATAATACTAATACATATACATCCCCGTTGCTGTCAAGTGGATTTCAATTTATAGTGACCCTACAGGACAGAGTAGAACTGCCCCGTAGGGTTTCTGAGGAGCGGCTGCTGGATTCGAACTGCTGACCTTTTAGTTAGCAGCCTGAGCTCTTAACCAGTTCGTCACCAGGGCTCCAATAATACTAATAGTAGTAATAACAGTACTAATGGTAAGAACCATATGAAGCGTTTAATAAGTGCCATGCACTGTCATGCACTCAACCCTCCCAACAATCCTGTGAGGTAGGTACTGCAATGACCCCATTTTACAGATGAGAAAACAGAGACACAGAAAGCTGAATGAACTTGACGAGGTCACACACAACCTTCAAGATTATTCTTTTTGCTTTTCCTCTCCTCGGTCTCACTCTTTCTGGGTCACCTGACCAGCTGGCAAGTCAACTTCAATTACGGTGGACTCTTTTCTCTTGCTTTCAGCCAGTTGCCTCTCACTCGCTCTCGCTTCCCCTCCTTATCTCTCCACCTGCCCTGTTTCTATCAGCTCCTAAACCCAGAGGCAGGAAGGCTGCTTGTTACCAGATGAGAAACATCCTCCAGACGTTCAAAAAATGTCCGCTTCTCCCTCTCCTTCCGAGGCATTGCTTCTGTAAGGCCTAATCCTGTTTCAAGGAAGCCCTGGGGAGAATAGGCCACGAGGTGGTAGTGGCATTCTTTGTAATCCCGGGAGACATCAGAGAGGTCAGATGGGATGTTTGACAGCAGCTGAGTGCTGGGAAATGGAATCCCAGGACCTACAGAAATGGGGTTGGTAACGACCGCAGCTGCCAGCTGAAACCAGCCAAAAAATCCCGCCACAAGATCTAGTCTGTGTCTGGACCATGAAGTGGTTCTCCGGCAAGTTGGTGGAGGGCAGGGTCAGGGGACATGGCACCAGAGACGTGACATCTGGTGCACGAAAAGGCCCAGTGTCCCCATTTGGAGAGCAGGATGGCAGCCACCCAGCAGAGCATTCACTGGGGAACCAGAGGGGTCAGCTGCCCCTGCCCACCCCCTCCCCCTTCCTCCCCAGGAAAAAAAAGGAAGTCAAGGAGGTGCAGAAATGGGGAAGTCCAAGCTGCTGGCAGTGCCATTTCAGCGTGTATATGACAGTTGACTCCCCAGTGCGACAAAGGCCTCTTCCCATGCACGATTACCAGGGGGCTTCGAACAGCATTTCCCTGGGACACAGAAAAGGAGGACTATTCCGAACACTCCCTTAGAAATAATCACAACTAGGCCCTTCTAGAAGCAGCAGGTCTTTTTCCGTTGACATGCCGTGCGCAAGCATTAGCATGGTTATTTGCAACTGATTTTCAGCACGAGTGGGTCATTTGCACTCACGAAATCAGGTGCCATTTTGAAAACTCCTCTCTCCACCCACATCTTCCGCGGAGAATATTGCCGAGGTAACTCACAAGAGCCTTTCAAAAACCTAGCGCTGAAAAACGTGCCCCACCATACACAGGGGTGGAGTTTTTAATATAATCTTAAGATTTTAGGGATAATGGAATCCACGTGTTTGGGATCCAACACGGGCCTCCTTAGCAATCACTTTTTAGAATTGAGGGAAATAAGGAACAGCAAAGTAAGAGAACTTCCTCATTGTCAAACAGCAAGGCAACAGCCGACTTCCAACTCGACTGGTTTTTCGAAGGGGGAGGCGTTGTGCTCGACAAACTGCAGGCACATTACCCTACACCCAGCAAATATTACCGTTTTTTGACTTGGGTGCTCACAAAACTATAGTGTTGAAAAAAATATGGATGTTGCAGTGACGAGACTTTATTTTTTTTTAAAATCACTCAGAGTGCATACCTCCCACCCAAATCGAGGAAGCCATTGAGGAAGACAAAGGGCCGGGGTGGGGCGATGGCCCTCCACCAGTCTGCTAGCTGAGTCACAGGCATCGCGGGCAGTGGGGGAGGCCTTGCTGCGAGGGAGCCCCGCGCCTTCGCTCGGGGATGTCTGCTTCAGACAATGGCAGTGTCGCAGTAAAGGAATGCCGGTCCCCCTAGGTCCCACCCAAGCCCGTAGTGATCATGAACCGGTCCCCAAGAGCAAGTCTGCGCTATTGTTGCAAAAATCCACGACAATAAACAGCAAAGTGGGGGCATGGATCTGGCAGTGTCGGAGGGTGGGCTTTCGGTCGCTTGCTTTTCCGCCCTCCTGGCGGTTCGGGTGCATTGCTGGGCCGCGGACGCCGCTGCCGAGGCGCGAAGGAGTTAAACGGCCCGGCGGGTGACATCACCTCATTTACATAGGAGCAAGGATATAGCGGCGCCGCGCGCCCCGCCCGGCATTCGGTGGCGGCCACTGCACACACGGACTCAGCTCAGTCGCGCCTCGCTCGGTGAGCCCCGGGCCCTGCCCTGCCCCTGCCCTGCCCTGCCCTGCCCTGCCCTTCCCTGCCCTGCGGTCCCCTCCGCCGCCCGTCTCTTCACCACTGCACCCCTCTGAAGCCACCCTTGAAGCCCAGCCCCGGGGTCCTCCCTGGGCGGGCTGCTTGGGGAGCGTGGCGCGGCAGAGCCCCACCAGATGCTTGCCAACCGGGTCGGGATTTGGCGATTTTTTAAAAAAAACACGGGCGTTTTGCCCCGCAGCCTCGAGGGAACAGGCCCCTTTCTTTCCTTCTTCCCCCTCAAAGGCATTCTCCATTGCCACCGAGGCAGGGATCGAGCAGGCACAGAAAGTCCCTTTGTTCCTGCTCACAACCCCCAGCCCCGAGCTTCAACAGCTCCGTTTTTTTCCTAGCCTCCGCTGGTTTCGGGGCTGCCGGGCCCAGGGTTAAGGTGGCAGCCCCTCCTGCGAAGGAATGTGTGCGAAGGCCGCCGAGCTGCCCTCGCCTGCGGCCTGGGATTGCAGGCTGGGTGTGGGAGAGCTTTGTGTGCCGAGGGCGGCTTTGTTGCACGGGAGGAGGAAGCGGGCAGGGCGGTGGTCGGAGGCGCAGGCAGCAGCTGCCGCCTTTGTGCCAGAGAAGAAAGCGAGACCAGGCCGCAGCTTGGGGGAGGGACCACGCAGAGAAAAGGGAGATACCTGTGCAGCCTCGGCTGCACTTTTAGAATTGTCACCCGTTTTTTACGCCCCCCAAACTCTTAACTTGGGGTGCCTTTACTGTTCTCTGCTCGTGCTAGCCAGATTTCCATTTTTAACACGCTGCAATTAACGAGCCACCTGGTCAATTTCATTCTCCGAAAGATTTGGCCTCTGGCTGCGAGCGCGGTTTCCGCCCCTGGGTACCCCGCGTTTTGAAATATTGGGGAGGGTGTTTCTTTTCTTTTTTTGGAGAAAGAGGAAGCTCTTTAGCCCTGAATAAAAACGGAAGGAGGGGGTGGGGGTTCAGCCAGGAGATCGGAGGGAGGAAGCGCGTTTCAAAGCCCGGAGAGACGAGGGTGAGTGGCTCACCCACCTTCTTGGTTTTGCATCCGCAGCTTCTATCACAACCATGTCTGACAAACCCGATATGGCTGAGATTGAGAAATTCGATAAGTCGAAATTGAAGAAGACAGAAACGAAAGAGAAAAACCCACTGCCTTCAAAAGAAAGTAAGCTCCCTCCCTACCCCCCCATCTTGGGACCAGGCTGGGCGGGAGGGTGGGACGGTGGGAGGGGTAGGGGGAAGAATTCCAGGGGGGAGCCGAGGAGCGCGGGGGTGGAGCTGGCAGCTTTCTGATGAACGTGCTTGGAAAGGTTAATTAAAAAAGATTTTGCAGCCAGCAAACGCAAGGCTTTGGTAATTTAATCCTGGAATAACTAATATATTAATATACCCAGACACTTAATCTGTTAAAATGAACGTCTATTTGTGTTAAATATTATATTTAATAGGAATATTATTGAATGGTTAATTGTGCTTGTAGAGTTTTTATGATAGGAAAAGCTGTTTTAAATGTAAGTGCTATCACTGTGTAGCTAGGTTTTCTGGGGTAATGTTAATCGGCCTCCATCTTTTTTGTCTGTTTCCCCGTTACAGCGATTGAACAGGAGAAGCAAGCAGGTGAATCGTAATGAGGCGGCGCCGCCGATACGCACTGTACATTCCACAAGCATTGCCTTCTTCTTATCTTCCTTCTTTTAGCTGTTTAACTTCGTGAGATGCAAAGAGGTTGGATCAAGTTTAAATGACTGTGCTGCCCCTTTTCACATCAAAGAATCGAGAACTACTGACATCCAAGGCGGCGCCTGCCACCCCCGTCAGCCTATCTGGCTGGCAGGGAAGGAAGAGAACTTGCATGTTGGTGGAGGAAGGAGCTGGGTGGGACGACAGTGAATAAATATGTTGAGTAAAAGCAAAGCTGGTCCAAGGTGTCCTGCAGGCGTAAAATGCAGTTTAATCAGAGTGCCATTTTTTTTTTGTTGTTGTTCAAATGATTTTAATTATTGGAATGCACAATTTTTTTAATATGCAAATAAAAAGTTTTAAAACCTGGCTGGTGTGACTGTTTGGAAGGAGCAGTTATTCGCCGGTGAAACCTTTGCAGTCGGTCTTCTTACAGGGGAGCGATACATGACAAAACATCTGGGGATCTGGGTGACTTCTGTTACGCCTGGAAATGGCTTTCACCCAGGTATGTGCAGTACCTTGTCTATACTAGCTAATTGGGAGAACATTTACTTGGGCTGATTAAATTCCTAGTATGAGTTGTATGAAAGATCTAACAAGAAGATATTTGCAGTTCTTCAAACTTAGGGGTTTTGATAAACTAACGCTGAATTTATTTCATATGATCAAGAAAATGAAGACGGTGATCATTTTTACAGCCTAGTATTTTACTTTGGGTATCAAATGGAACTTGGTTATTTCACCAGGTACTAGCATCAACACAATTGAAGCAGTCTTGGCAGATACAAAGTTGGGTAAAAAAAATTTTTAGCAACCACCTTAGAAGGAATCTGGACCTCGTGCCTTCGCGTTGCCCGACAGCTGGTTTCTAATTAAAATTCAGTATTTAAAATTGCTGTTCTAAAATGATGAATGCATTTAGCGTTAATGAATATGATTTTAAAATTACTGAATCCTCATGATTGGGAAATAGTCCGTGTTTTTGACCCTTTAAAGTGCAGGGTGGCGGTGGGTGAGGTATCATTTTTTTTTTTTTTTAAGTTAAAATGTGTCTTAACACAGTCCCTAATGAATTCCTGTGTTCTGTAAGAAACGGTGCAGATGTAAAAAAAGAAAAAGTACCAGTTTTAGTAAGTGGAAACACAGAACGGCATTTATGAAGGGTAGCTTACCCACCGTTGCAGCAACGCTAAAATTTACAATGCAAATGTCCAAGAAGCTAAATTTTCCCCCCTCAAAATGGATTTATAAAAATACTCATTTTGAAGGTCTGGGCATAGGGTGGGGCAAGTTTTTGGTCATTATCAAGCCGGTTCATTTCATTTCCTTTGCTCAACACTTATTTTGAGAAATGCACAGGAAACCATTTACCTGTGGTTTCGACAATCAAAAGTAGAGCATCAGCTAGAAGCCTTTATCTGCCCTGCAAGGGGAGGATGTGTACTCGGCTGCTGCACAACCTGAGCTGTTGGATCAATAGAAGACGACATCAGTCAGCACAAAGGTCCTCCGTACCATCGAAAGAGGGAGACGGGGCCCTCCAGCCTCCAAGTTCCTTTCTTGCCTGAGCGGAAAGGTGAGGGCAAAAATGAAAATGCCCCAAGGCACACAGATAAACCAGTCTCAGGGCAGGTTTTTGCCAGGAGCATGTTTCAAACGAGAAGATGAAATGAGATGATAAGAAATTAACACAACTCCAGTATCCTAAGTTTAAAAGTAAAAATGAGTATTGAGGGAAAGGGGCGATTCTCGAGATCCAGTCACGGCTCTAAGAGAAGGCCTTTTCCCCTGGGATGGCAAAGCTAAAATGCAGGGGGGAAATTCACATGAAAACTCCAGTAGTAATGATTGAATTTTGGCTGCTTGGTGCGTGGGATGAGGGAATCCAGAAGCTTCTGCCCAAATCACACTCACTTTGCACACTTAAGTGATGCACATCTGGGGGCGGGGAGGTTGGGAGCGGCTATGTTTTTTCTCTGGTGTGGGAAGAGAATTATTCTTTCTTCCCAAGAGAGGAACTTTCCGGAAGGGATGGGGGTATTTATGAATCAGTATGGGAATCCATATTCCTGCTATTTAGGAGTCTACGGTCTTTTTTACAGATAAAAATGGGACGTTAGGTTTACAATTAAAATGAAAGAATGTTCCAATGGAAGGCGACCCTAACCACAGCACCTTCGGCCCTCTCCTCTCCCCCAAGGAGCAAACAGGCCAAGGGAGCTTAAGTGATATAGCTGAAGGTCACACCGCCTGCTCTGGGACTTCTGCAAATTTTGAATTGATCAGGACGAATAAAGCACAGATAGAGGAAATAAAAGAGGCCGGTGAGGGACCGACTGTTGGGGACCGAGCTGTCTTCACTTTTAAATCTCACAAACGGTCTCAACCATGGCGGCTGCATTTCTCCGGTCTTCCAATGGATGGAACTGAAAAGTTCTTTGATTCTTTCAGGAGGATAACATAGCTTTTGGGCTGTGTTCACAGACTGGGGGTGGGTGCTGTTTGCAAAGTCTTAACAAACATTTGAGCTTCTCCTCTGGACGGGGCCTCTCATATCTCTCATAATCATTGGATTCTCCCTACCGCCTTGTGAGTTAACTATTGTCCTCTTTAAACGCAGGAGGAAGATCTGCTTATTTCCTGAAAGAAGCATCTAACACCTCCAGATGCAAGCATAAAATAGTTTTGTATTATTTCTAAAACCTAAGAGGTCAGTTTGGTGCTTACCGCAATGAACAGTGCATTTTGGAAACAACATTACAGCCAAAAAAGGAAAAAAAAAATACCCTGAGCCTTCCTTAATGCAAGAATGTGTACACTTAAAATCGAGCCGGTTAACAACGAGGAAAGCATTTAATGTTTGATCTACCCTGATAGTCTACGCTGGCCTCGCAAGAGAACAGGAAAAATACTCTCCCCCTGCCCCTCCCCAATTTTTTTTTTTCTTTCTCTCTCTCACTTTTACATTGCATTTTCAAGAGTGGCTTACATTGCAATCTAAGAGAACTAAACACATCAATTTGGGGTTCAATGATATTTTATTTCCATCTAATGAGAAGGGGCTAAATTATAATTTTAAGCCGCAAATGTGTAATGAAATAAGCTTAGAAGGAAATACGTTGCAAAGACCTGTTTTTACTTTGCTTCTTTTTCCCTTGGATGCTTGTATAACCTTACATCTCTCTGGTCATATTGTTGTGCTAGTACTATCCCTACTCTTGGCTTCTGAGACCGGCAGGGTCCATGCATTCTACCGTTCATATTTGCACACTCTTCCTTATGTGCCCAGCACGGCCTAGCATAGTAAGGGAGCAGATGAGGGCTTTAACACTGACATTGTCGATGTCCATGTCATTGCCAATATTGTTCACACTGAGGGCTTTTCCAGCTTAATTGATGGAGAATTCATTTAACAGGCTTGTTTTGGGGTACCTTTGAGCATGTAAGTGGTATGCTAGATAACACGATTTTAAGCTAATTTTGAAATACATAAAGAGGTTGGAAACTGTAATTTGCCAGTGTTCTTGAGTTTGCTGATTTGAATCTATACTTATAGCCAACTACCATTATTAAGCCAAAGCACTGGACCATTAGTTCACTCTACCAATATCTATTGATTGCCCAGTATGTGCCAGGTATTTTATTTGCCACAGACATGCAGTGGTAAATAAGTAGTCCCTGCCCTCACGTGTCTTAAACCAGTTGCCATGGAGACGATTATGACTCCTGGTGACCTTGCGTGTCAGAGTAAAACTGTGCTCCACAGGGTTTTCAATGGCTGATTTTCTGGAAGTAGATGGCCAGGCCTTTCTTCTGAGGTGCCTCTAGGTAGACTAGAACTGCCAACTTTTCAGTTAGCAGCCGAGCGCTTAACCGTTTGCACCACCCAAGGGCTCCTCGTGTGTCTTACATTGGTTAAACGATGCCCTTTTCATCTAAATCTGAGTGAAAAATGCTAAGAAACTTTTCTTTTTCAGTTTTAGGATAAAGCATGAACCTAAGGGTTTCTAATGTTTTAAGGCATACTCTTTGCTTTAGTGTGGACATTTTCCCAAATGTATCTATAATAATTATCTTCAAATCCCTCCAAAAGTTCAATGATGAGTCAACTTTGATGAAAACCAACTAATTCTTAGCCTCACCAGGGAATAGTTTATCTGCATAGAAAGGTTGGGCATGATCATCTTTTGATCATCCTTTCAGAGGAATGTCCAAGATTTAGGAATGGAATGGATAGATATCCTCGTCAAATCCATCTTTTTCTAGAATTTTATGATTTAGATGCCATATTTCCAGAGAAACACTTCTCATTGCTAAATCCTTAGTCCTCCTTAGTCAATCTTCTCCCTCCAATCAGACTGTAAGAGGTCGCTCACGTTTTGAAATCCCTCAGGGAACCTAACATATGATGACCACATGAGAATGTCGCTAAGCACAGCACCTGGTTGGCCGACGGCTCGGTCACATTTGTTTTGTAGGATTCACAGCTTTGAGCTTCAATGGCGAAGGACAAGTTACGTTCATGACCTATTCAAAGCAGTTGGAGCTATTCCTGTCACATTATTGTCAAACCACCGGAAATTATGCCTTTCCTCATTACCACACTGAGCTCTGTAAGGGGTTGATACCCTACGACTACACAATGACTTTGTGATAGGGTTTTCCAAATCTAGAAACTAAAATATTTCATAAGATTAAAAAAAAAAAATGCCCAATATCATCTGGTTATTTTGACCTAAAATAATGACTTGCTTGGAGAGTAGAAAGAGTCATTCTTTACTTACCCAACAAACATTTATTGAGCACATGTGTGACAGGCTCTTCCCTAGTCACTGGGGACAGGAAGATGAATAAGACCAGGCCTGGTCTCGGTTTAATGGAAGAGGCAAACGTGTGTGAGCTAATAACCACAATAATAATAATGTAATAATAATAATAACAACAATAGCCTAAAGAGTCCTCGTGGCACAACAATTAAGCGTTCAGCTGCTGACTGAAAGGTTGGCAGTTCGAACCCACCAACGACTCTGCGGAAGAAAGACCTGGCGATATGTTTCCACGAAGATTAACCAAAAAAAAACCCAACCATACCTGTTGCCGTAGAGACGATTCCAACTCATAGCGAGACAGAGTATAGGACAGAGTAGAACTGTCCCATAGGGTTTCCAAGGAGTGGCTGGTGAATTCGAACTGCTGATCTTTTGGTTAGCAGCTGAGCTCTTAAAGATTACAGCGTAGACAATCCTATGGGGGCAGTTCTACTCCGTCACATGGGGTCACTATGAGTCGGAATTGACTTGATGGCATCTAACAACAACAACAGCCTGAACTATGAATCTGTTCATTTACCCAACAACTATTCATCGAGCTTCTATTTTTGCCAGCTAAGACACTGGGCTGCGTGATAAACTAGAACTAGATTGTTCTGCCTGGCTAAAGAGTTTGAAAATTGTCTTTAGGCAATTGGGCGGTGTCATGGACTGAACTGTGCCCCCCAAAATGTGTGTCAACTTGGCTAGGCCATGATTCCCAGTACTGTGTGATTGTCCACCATTTTGTCATCTGATGTGCTTTTCCTATGTGTTGTAAATCCTCTCTCTGTGATGTTGATGAGGTAGGATTAGGGGCAGTTATGTTAATGAGTCAGGACTTAATCTACAAGATTAGATTGTGTATTGAGTCAATCTCTTTTGAGATATAAAAGAGAGAAATGAGCAGAGAGACAGGGGGGCCTCATACCACCAAGAAACAAGAGCCAGGAGAACAGTGTTTCCTTTGGACCCGAGGTCCCTGCACTGAGAAGCTCCTAGTCCAGGGGAAGATCGATGACAAGGACCTTCCTCCAGAGCCAACAGAGAGAGAAAGCCTTCCCCTGGAGGTGATGCCCTGAATTTGAACTTCCAGCCTCCTAAACTGTGAGAGAATCAATTTCTCTTTGTTGAAGCCATTCACTTGTGGTATTTCTGTTATAGCAGCACTAGATGACTAAGACAGGCGGAATCAGAAATAAAATTGTTTTACCTACTTGAGGCAGCTTGGAGACTATTTCTGATTGAAGATGTAGTTCTATGGAGTAGGGCAAAGAAGAAACTGTCCATACTTGTCACCGAGAGAGCAGATTAAGATCGTCAGTGTTGTACTAAACTAGTATGACAAAGTAATAAACCTTACTTTTCTTGGTATTTCTTAGTCCACGTTTCAATAAGACAGGCTGTAACACATACACATTATAAATACTTTTCAGGTTCATTTGCTACCAAGTTTTATACTGGTGTGGACAGGGGCTTAATAGATTTGAAGTGATTAAAATTACATTTGGTTGTAGGATCTCTGAGGTGGGCAATGCCTTATACTAGGGTTTGCATATTCACAGCAGGTCTCCAACTGTGCATCAGCTTCTTCTTGCTGCTATAGTAAATTACCACACAGTGGGTGGCTTTAAAACAACAGAAATTTGTTCTCTCCCAGTACTGCAGGCCATAAGTCTGAAATCAAGGTGTTGGCAGGATCACTCTCCCTCCGGGGGCTCTGGGGGGGAGTCTGTTCCTTGTCTCTTCCAGCTTTTGGTGGCCCCAGGCGTTCCTTGACCTGTGGCCACATCACTCCAGTCTCCGCCTCCGTCTTCACACGGTTCTGTCTCTCAAGTCTCCTTCTGCCTTTCTCTTATGAGGACACTTGTCGTTGGATTTAGGGCCCACCTGGATAATTCAGGAAGATCTCACCTCAAGATCCTTAGCTTACTTACATCTGCAAAGACCCTTTTGCCAAATAAGTTAACATTCACGGGTTCCAGGGAATTTATGTGGATGTATCTTTTGTGGGGGGGCTACAAATCGGAATGGAAGTAGCACTGTGGTGGTTGAAGTGGTGAACTGGTCAGTTAGGTTTGAGGGTGGACAGAGGATAATCGAAGTTTTTGCATATTAATTGGAAAGTTGCTCCATGATATAAGGATTGATCTGAAAACACTTTTAGAAGCCTTAGGTGAGTGGATAAGAGCTCGGCTGCTAACCAAAAGGTCGGCAGTTCGAACCCACCAGCTGCTCCTTGGAAACCCTATGGGTTGCTATAGGGTTGCTATGAGTCAGAATCGACTCGACGGCAACGGGTTTGGGTTTTTGGTTTTGGGTAAGTGAGTGGAGACAAATGGGCAGCGAATGGAAGGAAAATCAACAGTTTGGGATCGGTTATGGGTTTACTGTGATTAGAGATGAATAACACGGTTGGTCATCAAAGGAAACAATTGTGCTGGTACAATCACTCGAAATATCCTCAAGGCAAGTGAAAAATATCATCTTGGAAACTAAGTGCATATACTATCAGAAGGAATTGGAGAAGCCAGTCCCGAGAGTTAAACCAAAACAAAACAAAATTAACAAAGTAAAACAGAATATAAACTGGATTGTTTAAAGAAAGGGCTGTAATATATAACCCTGAACTTGTCATTTCCAAAAGTATTGGTAACAAGCTAAGAAGGTGAGAGCACCCATATATCAAACACAAATTCTCAAAGCCATATACACACGTCTAAGGGGTTCCTCTACAGTTCCACTGACTTTCTCTTTAAAGGCTCCACGTTATAACAGAAACACATGAATATGCTCCACGTTATAACAGAAACACATGAATATG
>NW_004444098.1:3221277-3337511 GCF_000243295.1 Trichechus manatus latirostris | reverse complement strand
TCCACGTTATAACAGAAACACATGAATATGCTCCACGTTATAACAGAAACACATGAATATGTTCCACGTTATAACAGAAACACATGAGTATGCTCCACGTTATAACAGCATCACATGAATATGCACACGCATCAAGAACAAACACATGGGCAATTCGTGTTTTGAACCTTTTTTCTATCAAAGCTTCTTTTCTGAAATAGTTCATGAAGTTTTCCAACAAGAGGGTCAGATACCAGAGTGAGTCCATCTAGGTCCTCAACCCAAGTTTTATAGAAGGAATTCTTCAGCTTGGGAAGCAGAGGGATCAAGTGAAACTAACCCAGACATTAAGAACCATCTGCCCCAAGGAAGGTGACTCCACACTTGTGACCATAGTCCTTCGAAGGAGCTCTGAGTTCTTTTCTCACTCCTCTTCTCCTGGAAGCTGAGGTCTATTTAGATTCAGAATTTCTTAGGCCTTTGGTTGGACCACAGCCAATTGTGACTTGGCCTCCTATTACTGTCTTTGCGCCACAGTGTTTCCAATTAGGGCCTCATTAGAGTGTAAGAGTGAGCTAGGGCTTCACGTCATGGGCCCTGTAAAACAAAACGCACCAGGGGCCTAGGCTTAGCTACGGAAGGAAGGTTGAGGTAGTTGTATCCCTAGCAGACAGCTGACTGCAGTTCTAACCTCTACTCCCCCACCCCTCTGCCACCACACTTCTGACCACACCTTAGAGTATGGTTTTCAAAACACAGGTCTTGAACCCTTAGAGTGTCACGAAATCAATTTAGTTGGTTCTTACCAGCGCTAAAAGAAAAAAAAAAAAAAAAGCAAATGCACAAAACAAAACAAACGACTAGAAAGAAAACGGAGTAGAAATGATCAGAATCCCCTACATGGTAAGGGTCCCAAACCAGACCAAACCAGTTGCTGTGGAGTCGACTCCGACTCATGGTGACCCCATGTGTGTCAGCATAGAACTGTGCTCCATAGGGTTTTCCATGGCTGAGTTTTCAGAAGTAGATCACCAGGCCTTTCTTCCGAAGTGCCTCTGGGTAGATTCAAACCACCAACCTTTTGGTTAGCAGCTAAGCATGTTAGCCGTTTGCACCACCCAGGGACTCTAAAACAAGTTGCTGTCGAGTTGACTCTGACTCATGGCCACCCAATGTGTGTTAGAGTAGAACAGTGCTCTATAGTGTTTTCAATGGCTGAGTTTTAGGAAGTAGATCTCCAGGCCTTTTTTCCGAGGTGTCTCTGGGTAAACTCAAACCTCCAACCTTTCTGTTAGCAGTTGAGCACTTAACCTTTGCACACCACAGGGAGCATGTAGTAAGGGTAAATGTTGTTTAATCAAACTTCTATTTCAGTTGCTGATGTGTGAGTGAGTGTGTGTGTGTGTGCGCGTTTACTGGCTTCTGACGTAAAAATCTTTTTCTCAGTAGGAGTCAGAGCCACACATGTCAAGACTTCCTGCCCCCAACCCTCACTTTTTGCCTCTCCTTTTACCTCCTCAGCCGCCTGTCCTTTCCTGTCCCTGCCCAGCTCAGACTCCTAACCCATCACGAGATTGATTTGAAACACTCAAGTCCCCATGCCCTGCTGAAGTCTTCCTTCCCAAGTCCTGTCCTAACTCCGCTCCATTCCTTTGCCCAGGTCTCTGAGTGCTAACAGATAAATCAACACAATTTTTCATGCTGTTACCACTAAACTTGTCACTTGTTCCTGGTTGGCCCTTATTAGCTGTGTGACCTTGTGGACGGGTTGAGCTTCACTTTTCTCATCTGCCAAAAGGGGGTGGAGATGAATGGATAAACCAAATGTGTTCTATCCCGACAATGGAATATTACTCAGTCATAAAGACAAATGAAGTCCAAGCAACAACACGAATGGACCTTGAAAACATTATACTGAGTGAAATAAGCCCAGCACAAAAGGACAAATAGAGTATGATCTCACTCATATGAGCTACCTAGAATAGGCAAATGCGTAGAGACCATAGGGACCGGCTGGCGGGACGGGGAAAGGAGGACTCACTGCTCGGGGGCACTGAGCTTCTGTTAAGGGTGATGGAAAAACTTGGAACCAGGTAGTGGTGATGGTTGAACAACATAATGAACATAATGTCACATGTAAAAAAAAAAGTTAAAATGGCAAATGTTTTCTTACATATATATTTACCATGATTAAATTAAAAAAGAGCTAAAGTTTTTTAAAATTTTTTTAAGGGGTGGGATGGGAAGGTGGTCATAACACCTGGGGTTGCTGTGAGGATTGAAGGAAATAAGTGGACTTAAGCAACGGTTAAATCGCTCGGCTGCTAACCGAAAGGTCGGCAGTTCGAACCCACCAGCCGCTCTGTGGTAGAAAGATGTGGCTATCTGCTTCCGTCAAGATTACAGCCTTGGAAACCCTATGGAGCAGTTCTACTCTGTCCCATAGGGCCACTATGACTCGGAATCAATTCGACAGCACACAACGAGAAGTCCATTATAGGTGTTCAATATATGGTGGGTTGTTTTTGGTTTTTTATAGCAATGGTTTCTTAGCTCTCAAATAAATGCACGCTTTTATTTCTCCTTTTAGTTGGCCTCTTGGGAGCTTTGGACAACGCAGGCCACACTCTACTTTCTGAATCCTTTTCCTGTCTCATGACATTTTTAGTTCTTCTCTGCTTTCTCTGGCTATTCTTGTTCAGTCAGCTTCTCTTACTGCCTTTTCTTTTTTCTCCTCATGAATGTTGTGATTCCCTAGACACCATCCTCAGCCCTGCTCCCTTTTTACTCCTCCTAGCTGAATCATCCACTCCATATCTTCAATCATCTCCTCCAACTTACTGATTCCCTAACCTTGAGCGCCAGCCCTGACCGCGCTGATGAGTGTGGACCTGCATATCCTGCGCTGCGTTGGACGTGCTTGGCTGCTAACTGAAGGGTTGGAGGCTCAAGTCACCCAGAGTTGCCCTGGAAGAAAGGCCTAGCGATCTACTTTTGAAAACTCAGTCATTGAAAATCCCATGGAGCACAGTTCTACTCTGACACGCACGGGGTCACCATGAGTTGGAGTTGACATGATGGCAACTGGTTTTAATTAGTAAGTAACCTGTGGGGAGATACCTTGAGACTCAAATACCCTGCTCCTCACCAAACTTGCACCAATAGTTTTGCTTGTTTGTTTTTATTCACTAAACATTTATTAAGGGACTACTGTTAACATTGTTGGTTGCTGTCTAGTTTGCTCTGACTCATGACGACTCCATGGACAACAGAACGAAATGCTGCCTGGTCCGACGCCATCTTCACTGTCATTGGTACGCTTGAGGCCATTGTTTGGTAACCACTGTGTACTATGAGTGACTTCAACCTAGGGGGCTCAGCTTCCAGCACTGTATCAGACAGTTATCTGTTGTGATTCATCGCGTGCTGATTGGCTAATTTTTTTAAATAATATTTTATTGTGTTTCAGGTGAAAGTCACTAAATAGTTTTGACATGTATTGATGATCCTTGCCTGAATCAATTATTTCTATGGTGTCAGCAAAAATGGTGAATTTCTAACTCTATCATCCCTTCTAATGTGCCTTATTGTTTTTCTGTGTTCCACTTTAGTTGTACAAACAAATAAAAATGCAATTTCAAAGTTTACATGTTAACAATACGAAAAATAAAAGGAGCTTAGACATGTAGAACCCTGGTCCTGTTCTGCTTGACTCAACTCAAAATTATAGAGGGGCCGTGTTATGAAGACCATTTTCAAAGGTCCGTTCACGATGTGGCTGCTGCAGCTCTGTGCTCTCATTTCACCCTTTCAGAGTCAGCTTAGGGCCTCTTTGCCATCACCCTTCTCACATGTTATGGCAGTTATTATTTTTTTAATAGACTTTTTTTAGAGCAGTTTTAGGTTTATAGAAAAGTTGCACAGAAAGTAGAGAGCATTCCCATGTACCTCCTCTGCCCCCTGCACATGGTTTCCCCTATTATTAACATCCTGCATCCCTGTGGTCCATCTGTGAGAACCAATATGGATGCATTAATACTAACTACTGTCCGTAGCGTATACTGTCATGTACCCACTGTGACAGTATCATACAGAATGGTATCACTGCCCTAAAAATGCCCTAGGCTCCAACGACCCCTCCGTCCCCCTAAGCCCCGACCCCAGATCTTTCCCGGTCTCTGTAGCTTTATATGGCGGTGATTTTCACAAAGAATACAGGTGCCGATGTGTGCACTGCATTCACATTCAGCCCAGCCTACATCTTTAACATCCACTTGATCTCCACTAGAATCTTATTGGGAGTCCCCAGGATTTGGCAGCCACTTTGCTGGTTCTGTGTGGCTATAGCAAAGGCTTGGAGTGACGGGGGAAGGTAGAGGACAAGGAGATCCTCTTCCGGTTCCTGCTCATCCATAGATGTGTGCTTCGTGCAGGAAAACCAAACCTGGCTGGAACGAGACCATCAGCACGGTCCTTTCCACAGCAGCACTCCAGGGCAAAGGCCTCTGCTCTTTCTCTGGCGTCGGAATTTCCAGCTGGACTTGGGTCAGGTGCCTGCTTTCCAACATGCCTCCGGCAAACGTCACCTGTTCTTCTGTTCAAACACTCCCCTAAGCAGCACTAGCACCAGGGAGGAATAAAAAGGTCTAGAGCTTCAAGGATGTCTGGCCAGCTTCCATTTTTGACCCAGAAAAAATTTCATTACCGAAGTGCTGGTGTTTGCTTATAACAATTGTGCCCCGTCCTATTGAAGCTAGCGCTAACACAGCCACATATCTGAAAAATGACTTACGCCCAAAGTCATTTGAAAGCCACCCTGGCCGTGTGTTTGCTAATGGAAACCAGGACAAAGTCTATGATTTCAATGGGGCATGTCCTTAAAGCAGGCAGATTATCCAATATGTAATAATAATAATAAAAGGCTTTCTTCTGGGGTGTGTGTGTGTGTGTGTGTGTGTGTGTGTGTGAGGGGAAATAGCAGTTGTCCTTTTAAAAGTTTATCATTAAAAAGTTTTTGAACACATCATACATTTATATGGTTCACATAGCAAAACAATATGAAAAGTATATTCTAATTCACTCGATTTCACCTTTATCCCCTCTGGGTAACCCTTTTTATTAGTTTCTCGTTTAGCCTCCAATATTCACGCAAAAACAAATATATCTTTTTATCTCCCCTCCTCTTTCTTGCAAATTGGTATCATAAGCTATCTTTCTAACCAATAAGTGTTCTTAACCATTTAAAATTATTATTGTGAGAGTAATACATATTTGTTTATTTTTTTTAAAAAAAATCAAACAGTATAGAGTGGACTAAAGGAGAAAGGAAAAGCTCCGTTCGCCTCCACCTCATTTTCCAGAGGTAGCTACTGCTAACGGTTTCATGGGAATCATTCCAGACATTTTCTAACAGTACCATGGTTCTCAAGAGCCACTTGCTAAATTTTCCAGAAATTTGAGAGATGGTGGTTAACCATACCCAGAAAACCAAACCCACTGCCATTGATTCAATTCCGACTCATAACAACCCTATAGGACAGAGTAGAACTACCCCATAGGGTTTCCAAGGCTGCAAATCTTTATGGAAGCAGACCGCCAGGTCTTTTCTCCCATGCAGATGGTAGAGGACAAGGAGAACCTCTTCCAGTTCCTGCTGACAAACCTTGGACTCTATACATTTGCCTGCTAAAACATAATCATTTTTAAACATAAAATCAGCATTACTATAATGACGTTGTTTAATTAGAAAAAAAAAATTGCTAACTCTCATAGATGTATAAATGTCCTTTCCCTTTTTTATCCAAATGCCCAAGTAGACGAGACCTGCGCTCCCTCAGCCTGGACAGTCTCCTCTCTCATTAGCCGGTCACTTCTTTAGTCGTCATTCTAGTATCTTCCTTGTCCAGAATGTTCCTGCTTCTCTTCCCTCTCATCTTTTTCTCTGGCTTTACTACCTCCACTTGTCCCTGAAATATAGGTTTCTTCAAGGAGCTAACTTGACCTTACACTCTTCACACTCTCATTGGCTCACAGTTTTGGAGACTAGAACTCAGAAACCAGGGTGCTGGCTGTGTTGATTCCTTCTGAGGACTCTAAGGGAGCATCTATCTGTTCCTTGCCTTTCTCCTGGCTTCTGATGACAGCTGGCAATCTTTGGCGTTTCTTGGCTTATAGATGCATCACTCCAGTCTCTGCCTCCGTCTTCATGTGGCCGTCTTCCCTCTGTGTGTTCATCTCTCCGTCTCTTCTCTTTCATCGGACACCACTCACATTGGATTGTGACCCACCCTACTCTGGAGTGACCTCCTGTTAACTGATAACTTCTTCAAAGACCTTCTTTTCAAACATGGTCACGTTCACAGGTACCAGGGGTTAGGACTTCAACATATTTTTTACGAGGGACACAATTCAATAATGTAGTTAAAATCAAGACTATAGGTTTGACATGGACTTGTTAATTCTGGTTGATTCCAGAGCCACAGTGGCAGCCCTGATTTTGTCTAGAGAGACCGTGTGCAAATGTATACTGCTTGAATCAGGGCGGGTAAGTACTCACTGTGGCTCCCCAACACCCAGAAAATAACTGAAACCACATGATCTCCTGAAGATGAGCCAGCAATGCTATCTTTCCATATGAAGACCTGCTTGCTTATAATTAAAACTTTCATTTGACTATTAAAATTAAGGAACAGCTATAAATTAAGGTAGCAATATTAAAACCTCTGGGAATAAATCTTAAAAACCTCTCTGTAATTAGAAACTATAAGACTTAAGGAACACTAAGTCTTCTTGGCATTGAGGCCTCATTTTGCAAGGAAGCTGGTGGTGTATAAATTGCAGCTCCTCTGGGGCTGGGGACAAATTTGGGTTCTGGCCCAGGGTTGTTGCCTGAAATCTTCTGCCTTTATAAACTGGGCTGCGAGTTAAGAGACTGATTTCTCATCCTCACTGAGTAGATGAGAATCTGGGTGGTCTAAGCCTAGGTCAGGCCATGACCTTTCCAGATTAGCTTCCATATCTCTAAAGTTAAGTGTTGGGTTATTCACTTTATTTGACTCTTCCAGTTCAAAAAGATTGGAGTTTTTATTGTGATAATGAAGATAATAATCCCTACCGTCCCCTCCACTTAAAAACTGAAGGCATTAGTTATCTTTGGGTGGTAGGTTTGCTTATTAATCATTTGTATACTCTTTTGTTTGCACTTGTCTATATTTTCCAAATGTGTGTGTGTTTGTATGATCATGTATCAATTTAATAATAAAATAGAATACAGAAAACACAGTGAGGACATATACTAATGGATTTCTCATTAAGTCTTACTAAGTAAAACTAAGGCATTGTGGTCAGGTGGGCCTCAATCCTTCACTTTAATGAGAATGTTGCTAGGACAATCTGAAAGTTGAACTTGGCCTTCGGTCCATTCCCTGCCTTTCTTTTTCCACTTGCCAGTCTTAATATTTGTACTTTCTCTTTATAGATATTACTCTACAGTTTTTATCTCTCTTTTTCCATTGGATTAAAACAAACAATGAGCCTAAAACAGAACATTCCTCATGGTGGAGATCTCCAGAGAGCTTATATTTATTTTAAACTGAATTTTTGCCAGACCACTCAAGTGGGTACCCCTGATTTTTCATTATCTATCAGTGTATTCTTTCTTTTCTCTTCTTTTCGATGTTTTTAAAGAGGCAAAATGACAGCTAGAGTAATTCGGTGCCTAACAGTTTGGGCTCTGTGAAATAGGATTGCCACCTGTCACATCTCCCATAGGCTAAGGAGATGCCTTTTCCAAGGATATGCAAACATTGGTAATGTCTTTTACATCTTCTAAAGTTAGGCTTGTTTGCTGTATAATACCAGCATGACCCTACCGTCAGCTGTAGCCCAGACTAACGTATTGTGTTCAAAGTTGATGGATGAGGACATGAAAAAAACAGTACAGTTGAGTTTGCCAGTGATTATCTTAAATTGATAGAGATCTGGATATGGCTGGGGCACTCTGATTTGATTATACTGGCTGATTGCCACCAATCACATCTAAAGATTCTGTCATCACACGGCCCATTTTTCATAATACTGACTTGCGTATGTCAAATAGCGTAAAGGACTCTATGATCACTTTAATCTACCACTCGGGGCTTCAGTGGTGATAACCACAAGGTGTATCCTAGTTGTTTTGGATTGAGTTGTATCCTCCAAAAATGTGTGTCAACTTGGCTCGGCCACGATTCCCATTATTGTGTGGTTGTCCACCATTTTGTCATCCGATGTGATTAACCTAAATGTCGTAAATCCTAACCTCTATGATGTTAATGAGGCAGGATTAGAGGCAGTTGTGCTAATGAGGCAGGACTCGAATCTACAGGATTAGGTTGTATCTTGAGTCAATCTCTTTTGAGATAAAAAAGAGAGAATCAAGCAGAGAAGAGAGGGACTTCATACCACCAAGAAAGTAGTGCCAGGAGTGGAGTGCATCCTTTCTTTGGACCCGAGGTCTTGTTGCTGAGAAGCAGCTAGACCGGGAGAAGACTGATAACAAGGACCTTCTCCCAGAACCAACAGAGAAAGAAGAAAGTCTTCCCCTGGAGCTGGCACCCTGAATTTGGACTTCTAGCCTCCTCAACTGTGAGAGAATAAATTTCTGTTTGTTAAAGCTATCCACTTGTGGTATTTGTTAGAGCAGCACTAGATAACTAACACACCAGTTTATTGAGTGTACTGCATAGACAGAAATGCACATACAGAACCAGTTCACTTAGCAAAAGCAGAAACTGGGTCCTCCTTGAAGATTTTGGCATGATTTGTGAATCTGGCCACTATGAGCATATCTTTTGCTGATTTAATCCATGTCTGTGTACTTACTGCTACTTTTTCATCCATACAAAATTTCATTCCTAAAAGACAAAATATGTTTTTAACTAAAAATTCATTACCCCTGATAATATATTTCTATCGACTAGGAGTTGCCAGACTATCCCACGTGCCGAAAAATAGCCAGCCACCTGTTTTCCTATGGTCCCAGGCTAAGAATAGTTTTTACATTTTTAATGGTTGGAAAAAAAAACCAAACAAACTCAAAAGAAGAGTAATATTTCACAACACATAAAAACTATACGAAATTCAACCTTCAATGTCCAGAAATAAAGTTTTATTGGAACACAGCCACACTTGTTCATTTATAAAGTGTCCATGGCTGCTTTCATGCTACAATGGCAAAGTAGAGTAGCTGCAACGGAAACCGTATGGCCTACAAAACTGAAAATATTTACTATTTGGCCAATTACAGAAAAAAATCTGCTGACCTTGCAAGCCTCCCCTGATGAGGCTGCAGTTTCATCTGGAAGCTTGGAGTCCTCTTCCAACTTCATGTGATTTTTGAACCTGAGTCCCCCACACGGAAGGTAAGAATTCTACCACCGAATCACCAATGCTCCCTGATCTCTGGTATAGACAAAGCTATTTTCAGAAGGATAATTGAAGCATAGCAAGAAATGTGTGTAAAACCAAACTCACTGCTGTCGAGAATATTCTGACTCATAGCGACCCTATAGGATAGAGCAGAACTGCCCCGTAGGGTTTCCAAAGCTGTAAATTTTTACGGAAGCAGACTGCCACTTCTTTCTGCCTCAGAGTGGCTGGTGGGTTCGAACTGTCGACCTTTCAGTTAGCAGTCGAGCACTTAACCACTGCCCCACCAGGGCTCCTATGAAATGTGCAGACTCATACAAATTATCACAGTGGACTGGCATGGATCATAAACCTAACTTCTCATGTGATGTAATTTCTCATGAAGCATCTTGCCTAAGCAGGGAAAATAAAAATTGGGGGATCAAAGTAAAAAACAAGCATCAAAACCCTGAACTTTGCATAGTGGGAAAGGGAGAAGAATCGAACACAAAGATTACCTATTGCCAACACGTGCCCTTTCTGGAATACCGCGCTTTCCTTCCTGAAAGAAGAGCTATGCAACTGGTAGGCCATCACAAAGCCCAGCTTTGATTCTGGTCTGAGCAGGAAATGATGAGGGTGACCTTTGAATGTCTAGCATCTCAAAGTAAACATACATGAGGGGTCCTCTGAAAAGGCTGAACATGTATCCCTCCCTTACTGGCCCCCTAAAAGTGCTACTGTCACAGTCCCAAAAAGCCTACTCATTCCTCTTATTTTGGACATATTTTAGTACATTTGGGAAGAGTAACTCCACCACCCATCTGTCAGTTTGTGGTAATGTGGTGGCTTGTGTGTTGCTATGATGCTGGAAGCTATGCCACCAGTATTTCAAATACCAGCAGGGTCACCTTCAGTGGAAAAGTTTCAGCAGAGCCGCCAGACTAGGAAGAAAGATCTGGCGATCTACCGAAAATTAGCTAGTGAAAACCTTATGTATCACCATAGACTATTATCCGATACAGTGATGGAAGATGAGCCCCCTAGGTTGGAAGGCACTCAAAATACACAGAGGCCACAACAATGGACTCGAGCATACCAACCATCATGAAGCTAGGACAGGGCTGGGCAACATTTCATTCTGTTGTACACGGAGTAGTCATGAGTCAAGAGTTGACTCAATAGCAACTAACGACAATAGGGAGGAGTAACTAAAATTAATGTCTCAACACTTGTTATAACCCCTACAGCAGGGAAGAGAATTATCAATGGTGAACAAGGGACACGGCTAGGACTAGTGGTCATCCTTTGTAATTTCCAGTTTGTATGTGGGTGTGTGTCTAATGTTTTATTTTGTGATGATCTCTTAGTATAGTAGTTCATGTATATAATTTATAAATACATATATAACACATATACATCTTTATACATATTTGTGTGCTCAAACTTTTATTAATAGTTATATGTGTGTTACCAAAAAGTTTGGTTATTTTTTGTCTTAGTTTTCTATCGTTGCATAACAAATTTAGTGGATTAAAACAGCGCATTTATTATCTCCTAGTTTCCATGGTGAGACTTCCTCTCATGTTCTTTGGACATGTTATCTGGAGGGATCGGTCCCTGAAGAAGGTCATCATGCTTGGTAGAGTCAAGGGTCAGCGAAAAAGAGGCAGACCCTCAACGAGATGGACTGACACAGTGGCTGCAACAATGGGCTCAAGCATAACAACGATTGTGAGGATGGCACAACACCAGGCAGCATTTCGTTCTGTTGTACATAGGGTCACTATGGGTGGGAACCAACTTGACAGCCCCTAACACAACAACCGTGTCTATCTGTTAGTAGTCCAGGCACGGCTTAGCTCCTTTCAGGGTCTCACAAGGCTACAGTCAAGATGTCAGCTGGGGCTGCATCTCATCTGGACATTTGGAGTCCTCTTCCAAGTTCATGTGATTTTTGGCAGACTTCATTTTCTAGAAACTGTAGAACTCTTGGTGGCTTGCTTTTTCAAGGTCAGCAAGAGACTGTCTCTAGCTTTAAACCTTCTTTTAAAGGATGTCCAACTGATAAAGTCAAGCCCGTCCAAGATAATCTTCCTTTTGATTACTTAAAGTCAACCTATTTGGAACCTTAATTACATCTGCAAACTCCTGTCACTCTTGCCATAGAATGTAACGTAATCAAGACAGCGATACCCATCGTCTTTGTTATACAACAATGCTTAATCATGGTTTAACACCAGGCCATGGAGATCATAGATACCATCTTAGAATTTTGTCTATCACACTTCTGGCCAAGAAAAGCATGGCTCCCAGAGCCCAAGGAACTCAAGTTTGAATCTTAGCTCTCCCACTTACTAGCTGTGTGGCCGTACAAGTAACTTAACCTCTCCAAGCCTCCATGCCTTCAACTGTAATCTGGAGCTCGTTCTAGATCATTCTTTGGGTTGATGCCAGAATTAAATAAGGTAACATTTATATAGGGTATAGCACAGTGACTGGCAAACAGCAAGAGGTCAATAGATAGAGAATATTTTCATTAGATATTAATTTTCATACACCAGAAAAATCATATTGGACATCACCAGAATACGCATCATTACATCTGCAAGAAAACAACAAGACAAGAGGGGGGAAATCAAGAATGCAATCGAACTCTGGTTTTAGAAGGGAAAGGACTTATTCTGGTAGTGATGAAGAGCAAGCTTTAACACAAAGTGAGGTACTGTCTGTGAAAGCATCTGCATTCACTAAGAATTAGTTGAGTATCAGTCTGGATAGCAGCACTTGCTTACTTTTTGTCTGCGGATTAATCGATTTGCTTATCTGCTTCTCAAAGTCAAATCGCTTCCTTATCCGAATTCTTTCTTTTCCTTTAGTGTTTGCCATAGAACAATTTTCACAGGACGCTCACTGAGTTTGCAGAGGCGACCCCTCCCTTCTTCCCCACTCTCAGATAAGAGGTCTGTTAATATGAAACCAGTGAAGAAAGCCAGTGTTCAGGAACATTTGCCAAAGGTCTTGAGCAAGTGTGGTTGTGTACAAAGGAGAAACACAAATATCAAACCCGGCTCTTTTAGTTTCTATACTGAAAAACCGTTCCTACCACCCAAGAGCTAAAAGCCTGCACTAAGCTCTTTTATGAAGGGGAGAAGGGTGGGGGGGAAACCCAAAACAAGAAAACCCAAAAAAACCACCACTCTAAATTTGCTCATGTCCTTGGAAATAAACAGAAACCATTCCCCTGATTGCAGACTTCCTGATCTGCAGGGAAGAGGACGCCAACCCCGAGTTACCTCGTGCTCAGAACAATGGGGCAGAAAGGCACACAGTACAGGCTTTTGTCTTCTCGGTATACAGTATTGTCATCTGGTTCTGCAGAATGGCTTCTGGTGATGGGGGGAGGTCTGACTGCCGAGAGACCCTTTTCACAGTGCCTGGTATGGCTGTGGGCCATGTCTGGGGAGACTCAGAAAGGAAAATTCCAGGGAGAAGGGGAGAGTGTAGTAGCTCCAGTAATTCAGAGTTGCCCTGGAATTCCTGAGAAGGTTTGTGCTTTGGACTCCAGGAGGCCCAGAGTGAAGCAAAGAGCTAACTATCTTAAAGCTTTATGGAAAAGAAGGGGGGAGGGGGAAGAGGAAGAGGGAGACAGGAGGGGAGAGAGAATGAATTGCATCAACATATAGCCAACCTTGAGTCTCATTGTCAAGTAGGGGTAACCCATCCTAAGCGGCAGATCCAGGTCTTGTGAAATTTCTGTTAACATAGGAATTTTCTAGAGGGCAGTAAGAACAAAGTCTTGGTCCATCATTTCTTGCCTTACCTTAGAATCCCTGTATATAAGCTTCCCACTGTATCATTAAATACGAATGGAGCAACCATCTAGAATTTTCTAAACATCCAGATGTTTGACTTTGTGGAACTATATGGATATGTTTTCTGAGTTTACATGGGCTCATTATCTATCCTTATTTGTATTTGTTTATTTGCATATATTTATTTGGAGGGGGATGGAATGGGTGGGCTGTGAGTAGACTTCATTCATTCCACGTATATTTATGCAGCATCTGCTATGAAAGACACACAGCTGAAACACAGAGGGACGCGGGCCTCGAGAGCTCGGTAGTCCTAGCCCACAGACTACAAACCATGGAACAAGCATTGACATCCGCACACCTCACCCACAGTCCAGAAAAGCTGGTCAAAAACATCCAACGGGTTGTCTAGTTCTAGAAGAGAACAACGGTGAGATTGAATTGACTGGTAATTCAACAAATGGGACTAACTTAGTTTCCAGTTTAAAGTCCCAGTAAACTCAGTCTCTCCCAGGTTGTACCAAGAACCAAGCCAAAGGCTTCTAACGGGAGCAGTAAGTCAGCTCTCTGACCTTCGCTGATCTTTTCTGGGTCTACCCGAGGAAAAAAGATCATCTCTCCAACTGCTCGCAGGAAGACAAAACCGCACCCAGCGCGTCAGATGCTGTTGTCACCTCTGAACCAAGTGTTGTATTTCACCTACACCTACACGCTTCCTCCAGGGGACTTGGTGCATTCAGTGTTCGACAGCTGCGATTTCCCTGTTCAGCTCATTTCACTTTCTTGTAAGTTATCAATGGCAAACCAGGATAAACCCCAAAACCGGTTGCCATCGAGTCGATTCTGACCCATAGTGGCCCGACAGTTTACAGTAGAACTGCCCCATAGGGTTTCCAGGCTGTCAGCTTTATGGAAGCAGACTGCCACATCTTTCTCCCACGGAGCAGCTGGTGGATTCGAACTGCCGACCTTTTGGTTAGCAGCCGAGCGCTTAACCACTGTGCCACCAGGGCTCCTTCAGACTAGGGTAAAATACCCTTATTATTATCTGAGGCTTAGCATTACGCCCAAGATTTATCTTTTTAAAAACTAGGAGGTCATTGCATTTAACCAAAGGAGCAGCGTGGTGAACATAACTGGGGGTCTGTCTTGCCAATGGATATTGCGAATCATGCTAAGAAGATCTGAGCACAAATACCTTGTATGATTGGCTTCTCAAATTCTCATAAAGTAACAACCAACCACGTACATATATATATATACGTTACTCACACCATCTGCAAATACTCCGTGTGAGCTCCGATGCAATTTTAGTCTTATATCGCTGCATTGTTGGAGCCATTTAAACAGCTTGCCCATGGGTGAAATTCTTAAAGCGTGTTTGAAAACTTTCTAAAGAGGCACGTTAACCCGAGTTGCACCATCCTTTTGGGTAGAAGAGTCCCGGAATGTTGAGGAACGAGTGTTAAACCAAGCCCCCGCATGACTTAAATGTGTTCATGAAAGGTATACTAAACTGTGGCTCTTGATTCCTTGGGAAGCTGTGTCACGCGGCAGGGTCTCTCTTGACAAAAGTAGCCAGGAAGTGACTCTCTACTGCCCAGAGACAGCATTTTCAAATTGCTCTCTTCTGCTCAATAAAGGTTGAAAAGGAAGTGAAACCTTTTGTACTTTTTTACCCCGCTGTTTTTCCAGACAAAACAGAAACGCCCGCCCATACATTCTTCTAAGGACTTGCTAAGAAAGGGTGGAAAATAGCAGGCAAGACTGTATCTGTTTTGCCGCCTGCTCGTCTGCACTGAAATGAAAACAAAACACGACACTGGATTTGGGGTCTGAAGCTACAGCAACTGCAGCCCTGTGGTGACTGTGATGGCTGGCTTGACAAGCCGGCAGTGTTCTAGAAGCATAAACTCTCGCCCCCACCCGCAGCCGTCCCGGGAGCAGGCTCAGCCATTTCGCAAGTACGAAAAGGACTGGGGCCGGGCGTAGTGCTTCCTCTTCCCGACCTGGCCAACAGTAAACCGAGCAGGACCACATGCAAATAAAAATCAAAACCCCCAGAGTAACCAAATCGTTTTTCAGACAGACAGATAATGAACTTCAAGCCTTCAGCTCAAATAGCACTCACTGATTTAAATCCATTTGTTCTAGCCCTTTAATAGAATAGGTGGTGAAATACACAAATTTATGGGATTACAGTCTCTCAGTACTAATACCTCCAGGGCTCCTGGTACTGATACCGGAATGTTTTTGTTTTTTTAAGACAACATAAACTGGATTGATTTAAAAAAAAAAAAAAAACCAGTATAGAATGTGAAAGTATAAAGGGCTTCTGAGTTTCCTTTCTCTGATTTTGAAGGGCTCCTTTTTCTTTACTTGTTGCTAGTCAGCTCCGACTCATAGTGCCCCCTTCCTGACAAGAGAACAAAAGGTTGACAGTCTTGCCACCATCTTCACGATCTTTGGTACGCTCGAGTCCATTGTTGCAGCCACTGGGTATTTTGAGCGCCTTCCAATCTAGGGGCCTCATCCTCCAGCACTGCATCAGACAGTATTCTGTTGCGATCCATGGGGTTTTCACTGGCTGATTTTTGGAAGTAGATTGCCAAGCTTTTCTTCCTAGTCTGTCTGAGTCTGGAAGCTCCACTGAAACCTGCCCACCATGGGTGATCCTGCTGGTATTTGAAATACCGGTGGCATAGCTTCCAGGATCACAGCAGCACACCAGTCACCACATTATAACAAATTGCTAGATGGGAGGTGGTTCCCTTTACTACACTACCTTAAAGACTTTTAAATGTAAGCAGGTATGAGCTCTGAGGGAGACGGACCCTGTGCTTTTTTTCACCTTTGCGTTCCAGACTGCCAGAAATGGCAGAGTTAGTGTTTGTTGAATGACGGACTTTTCACCCTCCTTATCTTGAGTCGATGCATCTTCTATTTAGGATAATGTTCGATTTGAAGAATAAGATCCTGTGTCTGAAGTACAATTTCTCTGGGATTAAATTAGGCCATTCAGAAGATCATCTGTCTCTTTTTTCTTTTCTCTGTGAGTCTGGAAATATATTTTAAAACATCCACCTTTAGCTGAGCTGCCACAATGGCAAAGCATCTGCAGTCTCTCTCATTTCCTATTAATCACTTGCATTTCTCCAAGTACTTCATAAAATGTGAGCAGTAATTTAATTCATCTATACTCCTCGTCTCTGGGAGGAGTATGACAATGCTTTGCTCATCTCAAAGCTGGAAAGTGAAGGCCCAGAAGCTGCAAAGGTATTTCTCTTTCCTAATTCTGAATATATATGCAGTATATAAATAAATCATTTAGTACAGTAAAAAAAGCATCAGATTTTTCTCCTTTGGGTTAAAACAAAACCGTTTACATAGATTTTGATGATTCTTAATTCTTTCCAACCTGAGCTTTATTTACACATTCTGCTAACTCACCCACCATTATGAAACCTATTGAGCCATCTGCCTTTGTGATCAGGTGATCAGGATAGGCCATAAAGAAATTGGCTAAATAATTAAAATCCTCCTTTCCAAGAACTAAATCCTTTATGGTCTTTCTCCTCGATAAAAAACCCCTGATCTCTCCTTGCCTGAATTTTCAACTTCTATTGCTTATATCAATGATTCCCAAGTTAAAAAAAAAAAAAAAAAATTAAAAAGCAACCCCTTTTATACACCCTAAAATTTTTGTGGCCTCCCACAAGACACTGTAATCATAAATTAGAGCAAGGAGAATCTTGCAGCTAAGGAAGGGCAGTCATTTGACTGGGAAAATACATTTTTGATATCAAATCTCTCTGTCCACGTTATAACCCTGTAAGTCCCCAGGACTCTGAGACCCACAGGTAAGAAACCTCTGGTTGAGTTCAGTCGACCCATTTGGTTGCTTAATGCATTGTTTTCTCATTATTTCCAAATGCTTAGTTTTAAAGGAGGAGAATTAGGTCATCTTTTATCTTGCACAAGGAGTCCTGGGGTGGTACAAAGGGTTAATGCACTCAGCTGCTAACTGAAGGTTGGAGGTTCAAGCACACCCAGAGGTGCCTCAGAAAAAAGGCCCGGCAATCTGCTTCTGAAAGATTAGCCATTGAAAACCCTATGGGCACAGTTCTACTGTGACACGCATGGGGTAGCCATGAGTCGGAATTGACTTGATGGCAATTAGTGGTGGTGGTGGTTATTTTGCACAGGGTTGGCCACACAGTAATGCTTCAGAAACTGGTTGCCCGTTTACTACTTGGTTCATTTTCTCAATTCTCTTTTGCCTGGGAAGAGATACTGAATTGACTTTTTGTTATGGATTGAATTGTGTCCCCCAAAAATGTATATCAACTTGGCTAGGCCATGATTCCCATTATTGTGTGCTTGTCCACCATTTTGTGATCTGATGTGATTATCCTATGTGTTGGAAATCCTAACTTCTGTGATGTTAATGAGGCAGAATTAGAGGCAGTTATGTTAATGAGGCAGGACTCAATTTACAGGATTAGGTTATATTTTGAGTCAATTTCTTTTGAGACATAAAAGAGAGAATCGAGCATAGAGGAAAGCGACCTCCTTCCACCAAGGAAGAAGAGCTGGGAGCAGAGCTTGTCCTTTGGACCCTGGTCCCTGTGCTGAGAAGCTCCTAGACCAGGGGAAGATTGATAACAAGGACTTTTCCCCAGAACCGACAGAGAGAGAAAGCCTTCCCCTGGAGCTGGCACCCTGAATTTGGACTTTTAGCCTCCTAGACTGTGAGAGAATAAATTTCTGTTTGTTAAAGCCATCCACTTGTGGTATTTCTGTTATGGCAGCACTAAATAACTAAAATAACTTTCCAACAAATATTTGGTGGCTGCAAGTCATTTCACATATTAGTATAAAGCAAAGAGCATCTAACCTCCATGCAGTAAGAAATTGACCAAATATTCGTGGATTAACGGTTTCCAACTTTACAGAGTTTTTCTGTCCTTTCAAGCTTGTTTTACTTTCTCTTTTCTCACTATTTCAGGGCCCTTCGATTTTTCTGGTGAGTATAACATCTCCAAACATCCATTCCACTCAGAGACAAACATCAGGACCACTGGCTAGAATGGTGAAGGGTCCAGGCCTGACCCACTGGCTGCTGGAAGAGCCAAGGAAAAAAGATGGCCCCATTAGCCACTTTCTCTACCTGTCCTTCAGTCTTGCTTGTATATTGTGTTGTTGTTGTTTTTAAATGTTTTTTTCATCATAGTCTTTCAACTTGATCTTGCCAACAAGGCATCCTAATAATTGTTAAAAAGGCGCCATGAATTCTTAGTATGGAAACTCTCCTTTGGATTCCTTTATGATTATTGCTTTGCTCTTACATTGTGGCTGGTATGAGCTTGTGTTTGAAAATCCTTGCACTGGAGCACATCTTCACCCAGTAAAGACACCGACACCCTCCTCATGGCTGGTTGTAAGGGGCTTCTTTATCTAATTGGCAATGACCCCAGAACCTATGACCAAAATTTCCCAGGGAATTTGGGTTCCAAACCTCATTACTACTTCAGTTGTCTAGGTTGCCGGGTGTTGAACCTAAACCATCTCAAATGTGTTTGCGTAGAATTGGTTGGCAGCACATGAGTTTCTCTGTGTAAGGATTCTAAGAACTCCGCTTTGGGTCTAGATCCTGGCTTGTTGCTTTTTCCAAGAATAAGTGGAGGTGTTTTTTCATTTTAATTAATGTAAGGATCTTGTCATTGGTTCCAGGTTTTTGTTTTTATATATATCGCATGGTTTTGTGACATTGTTGGGGAGCTGTGGACCGAAGAGCTCCACATTCAGGCATGCAGTGGTAACTGTACTCATTGGGCAGCCAAGTGATATGGGTCTGCACTTGGCTTCTAATTAGCCATGTGATTTTAGGCAAGTCACTCTCTCTGGCTTTTATTTTCTCATTTGTAAAATGACAGAATTGGATTAGGTTCTTTCCAGTCCTCCTTCTGGTCCTTTCCCTCTGTAAAGGCTGATGATGAATAGGTGTGCCACTTCCTCATGGGCTCCAGCACAGCACACTAGAGCCTCACTCTCCATTGCTGGCAGGCACGCACATCTCCAAATAGGCCTCCCTGGTTTTTGAAGAAGGGCAATTGGAAAAGGAGACCTGAAACCCACATAGTTTCAGTTCTGACTTAGTGAGTTTTGAATTTGAATGCTTTCTCATATGAAGCAGTGAGTGGGCCGCAGAATCCTACAGAAAGAGAACCTTGAGGCTGGATGAGCAATGTGCAGCCCCTCTTTAGGAACAAAACATGTCACTGCTCAAAGCTCAGTTGCCAAAAATGAAAGAAGAAGAACGAAAAAAGGAAGGAAAGAAAGAGAAAGAAGCAAGCAAGCAAGCCCACCGCACTACATGAGAGGCATTATTGAACAAACAGATGTAGAACATGGCAGCATGTGAATCCACACAGGCCCTTGGCCAACCTCTCTGCCTCTGATGCTGCCAACCAAGAAAAACAAAACCGTTGCCATCGAGTCAACTCCCTCTCATAGGGGCCCTATAGGACAGAGTAGAACTGCCCCACAGGGTTTCCAAGGAGCAGCTGGTAGATTCAAACCTCCGACCTTCCGGTTAGCAGCTGAGCTCTTAACCACTGCGCCACCAGGGCTCCCTAATGCTGCAATGCCTGCATATGTCCGGGTAATTTCTGGGGTGGAGATTTTTACTGAGCCCTTGAAGGCAGAGAAGTTCGCCCCCGGCCTCAAGATTTCCAAGAAAATCCAGTGCTAGGAGGGAAAACACTGTTGGGACTCACAAGCAATTGCACCTTTCAAGCAGCTCTGAATGAATGCAGAAATTATCAAACAATATCATTCATATCACACGCAAGTAATTTTGCTGAAGATCATTCAAAAGTGGCTGTAGCAGTACATCGACAGGGAACTGCCAGAAATTCAAGTTGGATTCAGAAGAGGACTGGAACCAGGGATATCATTGCTGATGTCAGATGGATCTTGGCTGAAAGCAGAGAATACCAGAAAGATGTTTACCTGTGTTTTATTGACTATGCAAAGGCATCTGACTGTGTGGATCATAACAAATTTTGGATAATATTGCAAAGAATGGGAACTCCAGAACACTAATTGTGCTCATGAGGAAACTGTACATAGACCAAGAGGCAGTGGTTCTAACAGAACAAGGGGATATAGTGTAGTTTAAAGTCAGGAAAGGTGTGTGTCAAGGTTGTATCCTCACACCATACTTATTCAATCTGTATGCTGAGCAAATAATCCAACAAACTGGGCTATACGAAAAAAGAATGTGGCGTCAGGATGGGTGGAAAACTCATTAACAACCTTCGATATGCAGATGACACAACCTTGCTTGCTGAAAGCGAAGAGGACTTGAAGCATTTACTGATAAAGATCAAAGACTACAGCCTTCAGTATGGATTACAACCTCGACAGAAAGAAAACAAAAATCCTCACAACTGGACCAATAAGCAACATCATGATAAATGGAGAAAAGGTTGAAGTCGTCAAGGATTGCATTTTACTTGGATCCACAATTGACACCCATGGAAGCAGCAGTCAAGAAATCAAGCGACTCACTGCATTGGGCAAATTTGCTGCAAAAGCCCTCTTTAAAGCGTTAAAAAGCAAAGATGTCACCTTCAAGACTAAGGTGCGCATGACTCAAGTTATGGTATTTTCAATCACCTCATATGCATGTGAAAGCTGGACGATGAATAAGGAAGACCGAAGAAGAACTGACGCCTTTAAAATATGGTGTTGGCAAAGAACATTGAATATATCATGGACTGACAGAAGAACAAACAAATCTGTCTTGGAAGAAGTACAGCCAGAATGCTTCTTAGAAGCAAAGATGGCGAGACTGCGTCTCACATATTTTGGACATGTTATCAGGAGGAGCCAGTCCCTGGAGAAGGACATCATGCTTGGTAAAGTAGATGGTCAGCGAAAAAGAGGAAGACCCTCAACAAGATGGATTGGCACAGTGGCTGCAACAATGGGCTCAAGCATAACAATGATTGTGAGGATGGCACAGGACTGAGTAGTGTTTCGTTCTGTTGTACTTAGGGTGGCTATGAGTGGGAACCGACTCGACGGCACCTAACGACAACAACAAAGCAGCTCTGTGGGATGCGTAGCACTTGAGTTGGGAAGTGTGACACCGTTGGGGTCTGGAATGGTGGATGACAGTGCACCGCCATTGCTTCCTACAGCCTCCTACTAAGGCAATTGACCCTGTTCTTAAGGAATCTGAGAGTCCCTGATGGAGCGGGGGAAGGGTGGGGTGCAGAACTCAAATTCTAGTAAGAAGACCAGACTTAATGGTCTGACTGAGACTGGAGGTACCCCGGAAAGCACGGCCCCTGGATTCTCTATCAGCTCAGAACTAAAACAATTTCTGAGGCCAACTCTTCAGACAAGGATTGGACTGGACTCTGGGACATAAAGTGATACTCATGAGGAGTATGCCTCTTAGCTCAAGTAGATCCAAGAGACTAAATGGGCAGCTTCTGTCCGGAGGTGAGATGGGAAGGCAGAGAGGGTTAGGAGCTGGTTGAATGGACACGGGGAATCGGGGGTGGAAAGGAGTGTGCTGTCACAGTACAGGGAGAGCAATTAGGGTCACATAACAACGTATGTATAAATTTTTGTATGGGAGACTAACTTGAATCGTAAACTCTCACTTAACAATAAATAAAGAAAAAAGAAGGAATCTGAGCATATTGCCTGCAAATACTATGTTTGCAACTTTTAAATTTACTGGAGTCCTGACCGACAAATGTCTTCCAGGCAAATAGTCATCTGTGTAATTTTTCACAGGGTTTGGTCATGCCAACCTTTAGATGAAATACAAAACCAGTCGGGAAGGCAGGGAGGTGAGGAATGTAGCTTGGGAGCTCATTTATACACGGAGGATCAAAAGAAGATGGCGGGAAACACTAAGGATTGAAAGAGGAGGAGTTAATGAGGAAAAACAAATCACACTATTGCAGAGGAATTTTTCCTTTTTTGGCCATTCCTAAATCCCCATAGCTGTCACCACTCTTCTCGAGTTATTTCTCTGATTTTTTTCACATCACTTAAAAATGAAGTCTATAAACGACAATATTTTGTACACGCCTTCAGCTTTTGTGGCTAACTTTTTGAAATAAGCTGTTACTTATATGCCCAGGAGTGCCTTTTCCAAGCTTTCCTTGGATTTGGGGCGGGGCGGGGGGGGCAGATCAGTTTTTCTGTTTAAATCCTGGACCCCCTTGGAGAACGTCTGTCAACAGAGTGATAAATAGGGAAAGGCAATATGACGCATACAGCGAATTTAAAAGCATCATCAGTTATGTGAAGGAACTTCAAGAAAACACAATACACAGATTTATGGTGAAGGGTTCAAGAGAGTCAGATCTCATGGAGAAAATAACATAATCTGACAGTGGGTAGAGATGAATAAAGACATGTAGCTAGAGAATCATAAAATAAATAAGAACTAACAGCAATGTTGATTTTTTTTCTTGGGCTTAGAAAGCTTAGGAGACAATTAAAAATAAATACTCAACAGTTCTCCCATGGAATGTTGGCAATGGGAAAGACTGATTCATACATGACCACCCACTGTGTGCCTGGGATCATTCTAGGTCTTGAGGATACACAGTGACTAAGATATACAGAGTCCCCTCCCCCAAGGAGCTTGCGTTCTAGTGAGGGGACACAGACAAAAACCAAAGGAATATAGAATGTCAGGTGTGTTGATAAGCACTTTGGAGAAAAGTAAGATAGAGTAAAAGGGATGGAGAGAGTCCGGAGGGTAGGGGTCTCTGCTATTTTGTATAGATAAGGATGGTAGAGATCATTAAGTCTAGTCTCCATTCTCCTTCTGTACAGATGAAGAAGCTGAGGCACTGAGAGATGAGAAAACGGGCTCGGGATCCTCCAGCTGGTCAGTGGCCCACCAGGAATAGAATCTAGCTCTCCTGACCCAAGACCAGGGCTCTTCTCTCTCGCCTGGGCACCAGGCTTGCCTACCGTTGGAAATGAGTGCTGCAGTTGGATTTTCGGGACTATCATTTATTCCCATTGCAATCAGTTCGTATTGGCTCTCTTATGAGCACAAAATGAATTTCCCAACACCATTTCCATACCAGCTCATAACAGCAGTCATGGTACCTCAGATTTAGAAAAGGGTGATTTGCCAGTTGGTGGCGTGGGAGTTGTCTAGAGCTGACTGAACCAACCAGGTGGTCAAGGAGCATTCATGAGCATTGGTAGCAAGCTCAACAGGTCTCACTGTGAAGTGTATACATTTAGTGCTTCTCAAATGTTAACGTGCACTTGAGTCACCTGGGGATCTTGTTAAAATGTTGATTCTGGTTCAAGGTGTGGGTCAGGAGTGGGGCCAGAGATACTGCATTTCCAACAACTTTCCAGGCAATGCTGCTGCTGTGGGTCCACAGACCACACTTTGAATAGCGAGGGTATAGGCACCTCTGCTCCGTTGCTCAGTGCAGCTGAGAAAGATGCCTCAGAGTTGAAGCTGGCATTTTCTTTCTTCATTTGCTCACCCCCTACTCCCCTCCCTTGAAGGGAATCTGGCTTAAAAAAAGAAAATGTTATGAAACGCCAGTGCCAAACCTGAATTACAATGTTAGGCACGTAATTATCTAGGCAAAAAACAGATGTCTCAGACTGGGCGTTAGTTCAGCCCACTGCCAGGGCCAGATGATAAAGTCCTTAGACTGAAGTGAAGGTCAAGGCCACACAGCATATGCAAGGGAAACAGGGGTATGCATGCCTGAAACTCGGGGAGGTGAGAAGTGAGCAAGGGATACCACCGCACAAGTCGTTCTGGAAGCTTCTCCCTCCCCACCAGATTTCGAGCTGAGACTCCTGCATGCCGATCTTGGCTGCAAAGTGACTCAGTCTCTGTGTCTGCAAATGAAAGGTTTCATGCTTGGCTGTGACATAAAAATAGCGCACAGTGAGTGCCGCGCAGGGGTTTTTGCTCCGAGGGACTGCCACTGCCTCCTTGAAAGAAGGAGTGACTGTGAACCGGGACCTAGTTTGGACAGATGGTGGAAATGGTTTGTGGAAAGCAGGCCCGCAGACATACTCCTTGCAAGTCCTCTCTTTCACTTAAGCAGACTTGCTAGCTTGCAGGAAGGTCTCGCTGTCAGCAAACTGCACAGTGTCAATGCAGGTCCTGGGGGACTCAGAAGGCAGCTCAGGAGGGAAAAGTAAGGTTCCCACGCTGTGATCTGACTGAGCTCGGGAGAACTGGGCTCCCCAAATCCTTCTGCAAACTCAGTTATATCTCAGAGGAAAGCAAGAGCAATGGTAATAAGAAAAAGCTAAAACCATATCTCTAAGGGACAAAGGCTGTAACAGTTCCCATTCCTCTAACTGAGTTCTGGCTGGCCTAAGGTTTCATCACATTTTGAGACTTTGCACCATTTGATCTGTATTCAGTAAGACCAGGTGCGGATGTAATGATGGGGTGGTGAGTGGGTGATGGATATCTGACTTGGGTTTCTAAGAATTTGCCAAGAGCTTTCAGGCTGCTTCACTCTTTCTATAGCCTAGACTTGTCCCGCTCGGGGAAAATGGTCATTTGCTCTGGAACAGTTGGGACATCCCTAAATGCTCTCAGGAAGGACAAATGGAATGCTCCGGACCACCAACCATGGCCCAGAAGGTTGTACTTCACTCTGGAATTTTCTGCTGATCTACAGAACTGTAGGATAATCACTTTGTGTTATTTTAAGCCACTAAGTTTGTCACATGTGTTACAGCAGGAATAGAAAATGAATACACCTGTCAATGGGAATCTCAGAGTAATGGGCGTTCTTGGCTCTAGGGATGAAACGGTCATTAGCTGCCCAGTTGTTCAGGAAACTCCTTCGTGTATAATCACAGATGAAGTAGTATTTCCTCCCATTTGCTCTGCGTGAATTGCAGTTGCTGTTCTAAAACAGCTATTTCCAAGAGCTCTTTTTACACTTTCTATCATGTTTACAGAGCTCTGGTGGTAGAGTGGTTAAGAGCTCGGCTGCTAACCGAAAGGTCAGCAGTTGGGAGTTTACCAGGCGCTGCTTGGAAACCCTACGGTGCAGTTCTACTCTGTCCTATAGGGTTGGGTCGCTATGACTCGACGGCAATGGGTTATTATGGTTGCAGAAATTCACATACAAAATACTGCTGCCTGATTCCAGCTCCCTGCTTGGGTTTTGAACAGAGTGTGCCAGGGATAAATTTAAAGGGAAATTCTGACTCAAGGACAAAGCGGTGTTGGTAGATTCCAAGTTCAAATATTTACAGAGTAGAAAGGCGGGTGCGGTCAAGTGGGCCTTTTCCCTGCTGCCCCCAGGCCTCCCTGGGAACAAAGCAGATAGCCTCACCTTCCCCTTTGCTTGCCAAGGCGAAAGTGATAGAAGCCAGCTTCACGTGGTTGGACCCCCTAAAAGAACTAATAGGGAGAGAGAAAAATCCCAACTCCCAAGTAAACATCTGTAAAAGGATTTGGAACTGAGGAGAAAGAAATTCTGGGGCCTTGTAAAAGGGAAGGAAGGGCTTTATTTACTGGCCGGGGATCGTACTTCCTGTTGTGAAGCTCAGCTCTGTTTCATAACAGCCGGGGGCTGCGGTAATGAGGAAGCAGCGCTCTTGGTTCCTCCATATTACACAAGTTAAGGACCACTACGGCGCAGTGAAACAATGTAGGAAGAAGAACAGGGCTCTTGCTCTTATAAAAATGATATGGCTTTTTTTTTCTTTTTTTAATTGCAGAAATATATTTTCATAGATAATATGATTGAGTATGCAGCATATCGTTTACTCCTGGGTGTGTTCCTTGCTTGTGTGAAGATTAAAAGAGCTTAAAGAGATAAGCACCCACCAGGTGCCTCAGCAGTCTCAGCACAGCCAGGAGCGACAAAAAGCCAGTGTAGTTCTTACAAAAAGGAACCAGGTTTATGTCTTTCTTCTCCTTTAACTTTGCCACAAATGCCATGAAACCTGGTTTTGCTGCAGATTTTGCCTGGAAGGTCAGCCAGAGGATTGGGCAACAAAATTTTTAGCTTGGCGGGAGACATTATAACCTGCCTCCTTCCTTTTGAGAATAAGTGACCCTGTGGCTAGATTTATACCTGTAAATAGAGCAAATACCTAAAGAGCCATCTGGGATAGCTCATTGGATAAATATTCAAAAATCTAGATTTTTCAGTAAACAGATCTTTCAGATTAGAGGATAGGGGTTGGGCTCTACCATCATACTGTGTGAGTTCAAACTTGGGTTGGGCCATTTACTGTGTGACCTTGGTTAAGGTGATTAACATCTCTGTGCCTCAGTTTCCTCATCTTTAATAGGGAGAGTAACAATACTTATGCCATATGATTGTAGGAGGCCCTGGGTGGTACCAATGGTTAATGTGCTTGGCTGCTAACTGACAAGCTGGCAGTTCAAGTCTAACCAGGGGTGCCTCGGAAGAAAGGCCTGGCAATCTACTTCCCCGAAATCAGCCATTGAAAACCCTGTGGAGCACAGTTCTACTCTGACACACATGGGGTTACCAGGAGTTGGCATCAACTCGCTGACAACTGGATTGGTTATGGTTGTTGTGAGAACTAAGTAATCAATATACAAAGCCCGTAAGTAGAACCGTGCCTGGTGCTACAAAATACTCAGTCAATGTTAGCTATTTCGATTAGACAGAATGGGATGTATGTTCATGACAGAGGAACGATAGGTACAGAAGCAGACGGGCCATGTGCAGTGAAGGAAAGCTTCGAAGCCCAGGAAACGCCGCCCACCAACACGTATGGTATCATTGCACCTGGCGTTCGGGGCTCCCCACTGTCTCCATCATGCTTCTTTTCCAGCCTCATTCCCCACAGCAACCCTACAGGAAGCTTCCGCGCCAGCCACGCCAGTCCCCTGGACTTTCCCATCCCCTTTTCTGGGCTCCCACGCTTTCTTTCCCTATGTCCCCACTTCTGCCATCCATCCTACTGAGAGTTTCTCTCTTTCTCTTTGAAATCTTCTTACTTTGAACTCATACACTAAAAATCACAAGGCTTTTTATTTATTTCATTTCTAAAAATCCTTTGAAGGGACTTGAGATCTCATCTTGCTTACGTTATAACTGAGAACACCTGGGCCAAAGAAATAGCACAGTCTGACCATCTTATTCAACTAAGTACTCAGAAAATATGGACTAAATCCTTGGTTGTTGACTCTCTCGCCCCTGGGCCATACTGAATACCATTCCTCATCGTTGCTTAGCCTTTAGGGTTTGGTTTCTTATCTCTCCCTTTGATTCTAAGTGCTCCAGGGAGGCAAACAGGTGTAAGCTTTGTATTCCCAAAGGTATTTCCCAAATCCAAATCTCACATCTTGATACTATTGAGAATCATTAGTATAAATATTTGTTGACATTTTCATTGATTTGACAAGTAGAAGGCTTATTCTCTTCTAATACAACTATCAAAGGCTGATTGTGCCCCCCACCCCAAGGCACTGTGGAGTGGTGCACCCATCTCAAGTGTGGACCCTGAACCTGAGTGTAAATTCTGGCTGTTTTAATCACAGTGGGTAGCATTCTGCATTCTTCCCCTAGACTGTGGTCCCTACCTCAACACCGTGTCCTTAGCATCCTGCCCGTTGACCACACTGGAAGTGAAACCACAGCTCATTTCTCATGATGGGATGCAGTGTACAAGGAAGTAAAAAAAAGGCAAAAGGAGAACAGACTTGCTTTGTTCTCCTTTATCTCAGGTTCGGTGGGCTGTAGAGTTGCGAGTCGGAGTAGACTCGACAACACACAACAGTGTTTGAGTCAGGCTTTGGAGGCCAGCAAATGGCACCAGATTGCCTCCTTTTTTAGGAACATGGCTACTGAGTTCCTTTTGCAGGGGAACGTAGGATAGTTTCAGACTTTCAACTTTGAGCCTCTCACCCAGGAAATGTAAGGAAGGTAGGTTCCTCACCTGTTCTGATGGGTGCAGGGCCCAGGCAGGGGACACTGTGAGGACTTGTGGTGACAATTAGCATGGTATCTTCTTGTGTCTTCATGTCTTTTGTATGAAGCTCATGCTGAAGACAAGAGATCCATTCACTGAGGGGAAGGTCTTATACAGCCTCACTTAGTGGCATATTATCCGGGCCTTTCACAGCCTGGCATTTAAACCTCTGGAGCCTTCTCTCTGATGCAACCTCATGGTGGAATTGAATAGCACCCTTGTCAGATCACTCATATGGACTGGTCTTCTACGTATTCTGGGTACCGTGGCAATGTTGCTGTCTGGTTCCCAGCCTTTCCAAGGGGAAAACCATGCCCAGGCCTCCTTAGACTGCCTCTTTCCCACCGTTCATAACCTTTCACAGTCTAATTCAGGTGCCACTTTCCGTCTCAGCCCCTAGCAAACCAATACATATACTAAGTCTTCTGAATAAGCCACTTCTCTGACCATTGGAGGACAATTTTCCCACATATTTTCATCTCTCTCTAGCCTTCCTAGATGTGTCAGAAAGCCATTCATTGCATGCTTTCCAAAATGATAAGCTTGAGGCGGACTTTCAACTAGATTACAAGAGTCATTTGGACAGAATGAACATATTCCACCTGCTGCCTTACACAATGCTTTGACATCATACATCTCCAAAAATATATCTTTCCGATTGAGTCTAATGGGGAAAAAATGTGCTTTGGCTTAATTCACATTCAATAAATCCACCCCTAATAAATCCACCCATCTCAGCTATTACTATTTCAGAAGAACACTGGTCTAAGAAATCAGAGACGGCTCCTTGTAGCAAATACGTTCAGAATTTCCCCCAAACACGGGCTCCCATGACGACCAAACAAGAAAAGGAAGGAGACACTCCCTATCTTAAAGGCACCGACCATAGTGCCCTTCTGCTAAAGACTGAAGTACAATTGATTCTGTTTACAATTTTGTCACTTTTATGACTGACATAAAGAATGATCCTGTGTTTAAAAGTCCTTTCTTCTCCTCTGTTTCACCTCGAAATGAGATATCGGTATAAAATCGCTATATCTTCTGGTTCTATCCGATGAATGCATTCATGAAATGACTGGATAAATTGACTTAATCAGCTAATCTCTATGCCAGTAATCATTTGGACTATTTCCTCCACCCACTTTGGTCGTCCAATAATCTGCGTCCTTTCCCCTCCATGTGACTCTCTAGGCTGACATCTCTCTCTATGGTACAGTAATGGAGCAGTTGCTACAGTGGAGGCCAAAATGATTGCTTTATTTCTGGAATCTCCCTCAAACTAACTCACACCTCAACGTCACTGATTTACAACTGATGATTGAGTTCTGAAATGAATGGTACATTCATTCTGCTACAAGTGTTTCCGTTCCAGAAACACCACACACACAAAAAACAAACAAACCCGTTGCCATTGAGTCAATTCCGACTCACAGCGACCCCGTAGGACAGAGTAGAACAGCCCCATAGGGTTTCCAAGGCTGTAATCTTTACAGAAGCAAACTGCCACATCTTTCTCCCGTGGAGTGGCTGGGGGGGTTTGAACCGCCGACCTTTCGGGTTAGCAGCCGAGCGCTTAACCACTGCGCCACCAGGGCTCCTTTACCAGGTTTCATCTGTGGATTTGATTCTGGGGGGCATGATCATGTTCAAAGCTCTGTGGTGAAGAGATGTTTAATTCTCTTTGTCATCTTCACTTCCATTTGTTTCATTAGAATCTTCAAATTGGGAGGTTCTGGAACAAATACCACAAGCAGAATACCTCTTGTCCCTGTTACGTTTCCTTTTTCTGTATCCTGGACAAAGAACATACAGGGTTTTCTGCACAGTAAATTCTCCATATGTGCTTGTCCCGGGGGTAGTTTAAAAATCAGAGCTAGTGGGCACATATTTCTCTCCATAAATCACCACAGAATCAGCCGTTGACAAGTTGGCAGATAGAATGACTGTCAGCCTATCTACTGGGGACTGTTCCTTTATTCATAAAGAGTGGCTTTCAAAGCCCGGGGCTACCTTCTCTGTTATCGGAGGGCACCCAACCGCGTGCAGTAGTTTTTAATTATCTCACTAATTGCGCCGTCTCTTACTCTCTGTGTGATGTTGTGGCTGTTTTAGTATAAGATCTACAGCTCCTCACAATTTTTCCGTCTTCAGCTAAGCTATTCTGTACGATGATTCCCTGCAGGAGTTTTCAGAGTAACCTTAATAAGAGAAATTTTGAAATAACCCAAATATCCCATCCAAGAACATTGGTCAGATAAATTACGGCAGAGCAAAATGGAATATTAAGCATCTAGTTAACATGAGGTGTCTAAAGGGTATTTTATTGTCGTGGAAAGTTTATAATGCTACAGTGAATATCCTTGCACTATATCACGTACACTTACTCAAGAAATTCTGTAGGAGATATTCCCAGGAGTGGAATTGCTGATACAAAAAGTGTAGTTATGTTGCAAATGGTTTGCTCTTGGCTACTAACCTAAAGGTCGGTGGTTCAAACCCACCCAGCCAGAGGTACCGTGGAAGAAAGGCCTGGCGATCTGATTCTGTAAAGATTACAGCTAAGAAAACTCTATGGGGCAGTTCTACTCTGTAACACATGGGGGTTTCCATGAGTCGGAATCAACTTGATGGCAGCTGACAACAACAAGGGCATACACTGTAAAAATAAATAGTGGAAAACATGCTTTTATAAACATTCTAAACCTTCAGTCTGTGTAAAGACAACCCAGCTTTGTGTCTAAGTTGCCATGTGTCACTAACATGATCGGGGCCTCCATTTCCTCATGTTCAGAATGAGGGGCTGGAATCTAAGGTCCAGGCCATGTCAGCTCAAAACATGCGATGATTTCATGACTCCTCTTAACAACTGATTGTAATAACCAGGAGAACCTCCTTCCTCTGTCAGAAGAACGTCATATATTACAGACTGTGTTTGTTGTGGCGGTTAGTTGCCATCCAGTTGAGTCCCACTCATGGCCACCCCATGCTGTCAGAGTAGTACTGTGCTCCATAGGGTTTCCAATGGCTGATTTGGGGGATGCAGATTGCCAGCCCTTTCTTCTGAGGTGCCTCTAGGTGGACTTGAACCCCCAACCTTTCAGTTATCAGCCCAGAGCCTTAACCGTTTTCACCATCCAGGGAGTCCCTAGCCTAGCTAGACAATGTCTAGTTCTCTGTTCCAAGGGAGATTCTTAAATTATGTCCAACTGAAGGTCTAAATTCAAAATTGGTTCTCTCTGCCTTATGCTTTAAGATTAAGAGTCTTTTTTCTAGAGGTTAGTTTTATGTTTTATAAGTTTTACAGGATACCGTGCTTGGTAGCATGGAAACAAAGGCAGAAGAGAACCATGGTGGGAGGGGACCTCCTTAATTCGAATCGAGTTACTTTCTCTGGCAGATCAGCATTAATATGTACTCCCACCGGGGTGGGCTTCTATGGTCCACGAGCAAATTGGAGTTGGTTCCCTTTTCTTGTTAATGAAGGGCCTTGGCTGATGGAGACCGAGGGTAATTTTGAGAATCAGGTGAAACTAAGTGTGCAGAGTTGGCCTTCAACACGTGCTGGCAGTCGCCTTTCCCTGAATACCCCTCCCCTGGCCAGACTTTCAGTCCAAAAGGCACAGACGGGCGGATAGCCTAGCATTTTGTGCCAGGCAAGAGCCTAAGGCTCTCTCCAAGCCTACAGCACATTGGGATTTTTTTTTCTTCCAAACCACTTGAATGTTCCATGTCGTCAAGTAGAAAGGAAAATGCTTGATCTTTCATTTTAAGCTGTCTTTCTTGTTGATCTTAAGTGTTCATCTGTCTTCCAGGAAAGCACTCTGCTGGTCAACTTTGATTCCTCAATCTTTTCCATCTCCTTATTCCTAGATTATTCCTTGCAACTAATCCTGGAAAACATTGCCGCTACGAGTGTAGGCTCTGGAGCAGACAGATGGAGCTCTATCCCTTAGAGCAAGTTATTCGACCCCCCTGAGTCTCAAGTTCTTCATTCGTAAGAAAGAAATAATTATAACATTTACCTCAAACGATTTTAGGGCTGAACAAGGTGATGCCCGTACAGGTCTTAGCCAAGTAGGTGCCAAATGGGGCCCACTGCCTGTTTTTGTAAATAAAGTTTTATTGGCACACAGCCACATCCATTCATTTCATAGTGTCTATGGCTGCTTTAAGCTATGCGGCAGAGGGGGGTAGTTCCAAAAGAGACTGCATGGCCTGAAAATCCCAGAATATTCACGACCTGGCTCTTTTCTGAAAAAGTTTGCTGATTCCTGGTAAAACCGTACATAAAAATAGGACATGAGCTGAGCTAATAAGCCGCTTTCATTAATTCTTTAGCTTATTCACACATTCAATAAGAATTTATTGAGCACTGATATGTGCCAAGCATGTGCTAGGGATTCATATATGAATAAGACAGAGTCCCCACCCTCAAGTAGCTCAAAAGATGTTGGGAGGATACTGCAAGTCCATGTGTTAAGTGCTGATCTAGATATGTCCAGGACTCCTAGAGAGTGGGGTGAGGTGGTATGATAGAGGTATGTGTGTGTGGTGGGGAGAAGGAAGGTGAGTGGAAGCTTCTAGTAATTGATGACCTCTAAACTGGATCCCGGGCAAGGAAACAATGGGAGACCCATGGCCTGTGTATGCTGGCACTCAATTAATATAGCTTGAAAAAGTTAGACAAGATCCATGGCCTTACAGAGAATAAATTCTAAGACAGTCAGCAATTCAACCAAGGAAAGAACAAGATCATTTCCAAGTGTGATAACTGCTATGAAGAACAAAAACCAAAGTGATGTGCTACAGAGCATGGTGGAGGGCTGGGTGTGTGTGTGAATTTATCTTGGATGGTCCGGGAAAACCTTACTGCAGAGATGGAGAGCTTGAGCTGGGCACGAAGTGTCTCAGGTTGAAGGGCAGCAAGTGCAAAGGCCCTGGGGTTGCAGGGACGGAGAGAAGACCTATGTGTGATTGCTGCACAGTAACAAGATGGGAGTGATGCAGAAGAAGGCCCATGAGGCTCAGTCCACAGGCCTTTTATTGTTTGGATCTTATTCTCATGCAATGGGCAGCCAATGGAAGGTTCAAAGCAGGGGAGTGAAGTGATCTGATGAGCCATAAGGACAATGCTCTAGTATAACCCATATGATAATCATTGAGCTACCATCCTTCTAATAGGATTAGGAAGGAGACTCTGGACTGGAGGGCTAGACTGGGATGGGAGGCCCAATCCAGGAACAGGTAGCGATGAAGGGATTGGCAAAGGAGAGTGGGAACTGAGGCCCCCAACCACAGGAGAGTGTGCTGGACTGCAGGGTGGGGACACATTCGGTTTCTTGTTCTTGTGTTTGCTTTGTTTTATGGTCACCTTTGGCCTCCGCTCTTTGGCCTCCATAAAAGATAAGAGAAACTTGAAAGGAAACACCCATGGGAGAACAAGGGCTTGTTTACCTGAAATGGAAAATTCCTTGGTACAAGACTTACCAGCTCTCAAGGATTCCAAAATTATGAGCTCAGTCTGCATTTTAACCTGGACAAGATGAGGATCAACTACGCTTGGATTTAGGGCACTAACCCTGGAGTTAAGACTCCTGTTTTCAGCGTCCACTCTTTCCAGTTTCACTTTAGATCTTCTCTGAATTGCTGCAACTCTCACTCTGCTCAGCTCAGTACTCGATAGCAGTTTAGATACCAAATTCCCATCATTGGACTCACTACACAAAACTTGCTCTGAAGCTGTCTCTACACGGGAGCGACGTGGATCAAGTCAGTCAAATAACTGACCAATAAAAGGAAGGGAAGCCAGTCAAAACAGTGATTTGGTGTCAGGTAAACACAGTAGCAGAGGGCAGTGGTGGCTCCGTGGTAGAATTCTCATCTTTCATGCAGGAGGCCTGGGTTCGATTCCTGGTCAATGCACCTCATGCACAGCTACCCCCCATCCGTCAGTGGAGGCTTGTGTGTTGCTATGATGCTAAACAGGCTTCAGCAGAGCTTCCAGACTAAGACAGCCTAGGAAGAAAGGCCTGGGGATCTGCTTCCAAAAATTAGTCAATGAAAACCCTACGGATCACAATGGGGTCCCCATGTATTGAGCGACTCAATGGCAGCCAACGACAAACAACACAGTAGCAGGCCTTTAATTGCTTGAATCTTGCCTTTTATAGCCAGTAGTTTTGTTGCGTAGACAGCTTCAACCAGCCCGGGGAGCATGTTTCTCTTTCCCAAACGATCCCTCCCTATTCTTCCCATTTGCTCTGTGGGCTCCTTTATGCCGTTCTCTCTGCCTGGGGCTACCTGCCATAACCTATTTGAAATCCTGGAGTTGCAGAAAACCCGAGGAAAGCAGAGTCTTGAGTGTTTGGTGTCAAACTGCTTCTTCTCCCCGTCACTGATAAAGAATGGGGCTGAGGGTCCCGTTCCAAGGGAAAGTGTGAACAGCACTGCATGATAGGAAGTGGCTTACAATGCCCTGGGGGTCTCGCTGATTCACTGCACAGTGCTGGGCAGCTTGACAAAAGCAAATACAAAAGCCACCCAGTTCAGCAGGATTAGGTAGCCGTTTACCAAGCCCACAGTGTCCCTGCTTCTAACTCAACATCCTCAGTGTGGAACATTGTCTTCAAGGGACGGATGGGGCCCTTCCTGTGCGTTGTAAGGGTCCTTCCTTTTTTCTCTCCCCTTTACTCGTCCCACATTTCATCCTAATTGTTCTCTTTTCCTTTCCTCCAAGGGAGAATGGGAAGACACCCTGTGCCTGGGGCCGGTCTTACAACGAGCATGGTATCATTTGGTGCGGGCTGTGGAAAAGAATCCATCCCTTGGGCCTGCACATCTGGGGGGAAATGCTGGTTTTCCTTCGACTTCAATAGGCAGCTAATGAGTTTTTCATCCCTTCGGATCTCTGAGAGCTGCTGTTGTGCTCACTGATGGCTATTTGCAAATATAAAGTTGTCTGAAATGCTTGCTTTCTTCCAGGGCAAAAGAAGACTTTCTGAACTCTTTCGTGAATGGTCATTTATGAAGGTTTGAATGCAATTTGAAAGTAATTTCAAATTGGGGGGGGGGGGTTGTAAGAAAGAAAACCTTATTGTCATGAGACCACGGTTCTGGCAGTAAGTCTGGGAATCAGAAGAAAGGGTGACCATCTCTGTCCTTTGACCGGCTGCATTTAGGGGAGAGCAGAAGGGGTTCTCTCCTTTCTGGGGTTGGCAGGAAAGGGAGCTCGCTTCACTTTCTCACTTTGGCCTCTACAAGAATCTGCTTTGTAACAACGCAAGGGTGCACGGATCACAGTACAGCAGATCATAAGCATCACCCTGACCGTCTTCTGTAGGCCATGAATGCAGGCCATTCTACAAAAATGAGAGCGAGAGATTGGTTTTGATGTAAGAACAAATATAGGAAACCATTTTGTCTACAAAGTCAATTCAACTTGGACAGCAGCGTTCACAGCCATAAAGTACCAGTTAGGCTACAAGAAAATGGTTAGCGAGACCCAAAGGCTGACTTGCACTCAAGAACTTTGAACACTTGGACACAGGTTTGATTCCCTATAAGAAAGCTGCAGAAAATCCATGACCTAAATCTCTGAACTCAGGGTATTTCCAGGGAAACAACCCAACTTCCCCATTGTCTTAGATTAAACACAATTAATGAAATGCTTAACAGGCCCCAGAGATCTTTTGTGTGATGAGATCAACAGCAGTGCAAGTCATCGGCATCTGAGATTTACCTCTTTCTCCAACCGAGGGGCCCCCTTAGACTTAGTAGCATATCCAAGTACAGAGAAGGAAACAAAAAACCAAAACAAAAAACACCCATAACTACTAATGCAATCGAGGACCTAGGATTTTCCCTCAGGCAAACAAATGAACTCATACTATCAGTGTGACTGAAAAGAACCCACTACTCAGCCTTTGCTCAGGTCCGGGCACTATTCATTCTCAATGTTTTAATAAAATGTAGGTTGGTATAAAGAAAATCCTGTGTTTTAATAAAAAGCAGGTTAGTACTATCAGCCTCATTTTGGAGATGAAGAAACAGAGGCTCTGAGAATCAACAGCGACCGTAAAGTCTAGAAGACGGCAAGGCCCGGATTCAAACCCAGGACCTGGGACTCTAGACAGTCTCACCTTAACTACGGTCACTGGAGACAGATGGTTTCACATGTTTTTCAACAGTAAGGATGTAGGGAGGGGGGAGGATGATCACTGGGCCCGAGAGTATCCACAAGGGAAGCTAGTTCACTGGCATGCCAGGTCATGAAATGAGTAGGGAATGAACGTCAACTAGTAAGCCACAATGCACACGCCAATGGCCCAAACACAGCTGAGCGCACCACCTGGAAAAAAGGCGACCCCTACGTGGAGAGAAGGCCAAGCAGAAAAGCCACATGGGGTTATATGTCAAGCCAAGATCAAGATCTCCGGTTTCTTGTCCTTTTAAGCAGTTATTCCCGCTTATGACATACCCCTTCGCCCTGAACCAAAGCGAGTTTATTGGTTGAGCGGAAAACAAGAGGAAATCGAGTTGGAAACTGACACTCTTTTTAGCTTGAGCCTCCAGTGAGACCCAAACTTGGGGTGAACCTCCAGGCTTTCAATGGACAGAGGTTGCTTTCTAAAGAAACTGCCTTGGAAACCCTTCACTCACTTCTTTCATGGGCCTGGTGTGGTTTATCATTTTATCAGTGACTTATAGGTTGGAAGAGAAAACCTTGTTCACTAGATTTTTTTTCCTAATTGAGGTAAAATTCTCATAACATAAAATCCACCGTTTAAAATACTTTAAAGTGTGCAATTCAGTGGCTTTTAGTACATTCACATCGTTGTGCAACCATCACCGCTATCTGATTCCAGAACATTCGCATCACCCCAGAAGGAAACCCCGTACGCATTAGCAGTCACTCCCCATTCCCGCCTCCCCTCAGCCCCTGGCACCACTAATCTGCTTTCTGTCTCTATGGATTTGTAACTGGACATTTCACAGAAATGGAATCATACACTATTGCTCACTAGATTTTAACAGAAGTTTCTGGAGAGGAGGATGGAATTTGGAAGGAGCGGTACTCAGCAGCTTGGAAATCAAGGTCAGAATTCAAGAGGGATCAGGGGAAATTGAAACAGGAATCAGAAACAAAATAGTACCCTAAATGCTTGTTGAATGAATGAATGACAAAAATGCAAGGTACGGCTGGGAAAGGTGGAGATGGAACTCACAGGGAAGTTCTTGATAGGTACATTAACATGCACTCGTTTTGCATTTTTTAGCTTTACTGAGGCGTAACTGGCATACAATAAACTGCTCATACCTGAAACATGCAATCTGATGCATTTTGACACAGTGGCTGCAACAGTGGGCTCAAACAGAGCAATGATTGTGGGGATGGTGCAGTGCCCAGGCAAACAGTCATCTGCTTTCTGTTCCTATAGACTGCGTTTTATGGACTCAATTTTATATAAATGGACTCATACAGTAGGTAGTCTTCTTAGTCTGATCTCTTTCATTCAGCATAATTATCTTGAGGGTCATCGATGCTGCTGCAAGTGTCAATATTTCATTTCTTTTTATTGCTGGGTGGTATTTCATACCGTTTCTTTTTGGTGCTTAAATTATTACTTCCCTGGATAAATTAGCCAGCTGGCACATTCTTATTCTATTTCTTCATATTTTTTTTGTTCAATTCCCATCATAGACTCAATAAATATTTATATTGATTTATTTAGGGACTTGAGTCCCCAAAATATCTTTGCAAGAGGGTTCTATGAGCAGTCATTCATTCGTGCAATCATTCAGCAAATATCGACTGAGCCCTTGACTAAGTCCCAGGCACTGTTCTAGGCCCTGGGAATACAGTAATAAAGAAAACAGCCATGGATACGAGCTCACGCCTCCTTACATTCTACTGAGAGGAGAAGGATAATAAACACAATAAAACATGAAAATTGTATAGTATGGCAGAAGTTGCTGCGTGCAATTTTAAAGTAGTAGAACAGGCTATAAGGCCATGAGAAGTCGTCTATCAATGCAGCCTGGGTTCTGATCATCTCCCACAAATTGGACTGAATGTAGACGTCTCCGTGTGGTCTTCTCAGTCAAACTCACAAGGGCCCCCTGGCAATCAGCAACCTTGCAGGGGACTTAGAAGAAAGCAAAGGCTGCCACACACGGCCAGGGGTTAGGGAATGAGGTCATTCCCCTTGTAACCACACCCAGGTCTTCAGCTTTTGTGTCCACCTGCAGGAGAAAGGAGAGAGAGGTGGCTGCTGCAGCCTCCACCCCTAACTGCAGGAATGGAGCCAAAAAGCTTTAAATGGGGGAGAACACGCTCCAAAACCTCAAAGCCAGTCACATTATGTTGGTAAATGTCCCATTCCTGTCCCAGACATAAACCTAGACCCGAGAACGGGTGTGCTTGGCTAATTCCAAGTCTTCGTTTGTTTAGTTTGAAGGAGGAGAGACAAGGGTGAATGAACCAAGCTGCAAGTTGCCCCACGCCAGCATGTCTTGCGCAAAGACTGATGAAACAGAGCCCAATCCACAGCCAGAGAAGGCTGGCCACTCCCCTGGCTCCGAAACGCCTTCGCGTTTAACAACGGAAGGTTTAGCAGAGGCGTGAAAACGGAGCGATTCGGTAACTAGAGGACAGCACCTGTGGGAGCCGAAGCCCCCCCCTCCCCCCCGTCTGCCTTCCGCACTTTGACTTCAGCACGATCTGGCGCCCATCCAAGGCAGCCTGAGCTTTGTGAGCAACTCGATTTCCTGTTCCCACTGCTTTAGCCGCCTGGAGGACGAGGGTGACCCCGGAGCACGGGGCACGGGTTAGTTGAGGAGCAGGGGTGGGAACGGTTTATTCTGACATGCTCAGAAAGTCTCCCGGCCGCCACTGTAAAAATAGAAGCTTGAGATGTAAAAACAGAAGCTTGAGATGTAAAAACGTAGCTCTTTCAACAGTGAACCTGAATCACGAGAGTCTCAAAAATCTTTGGGGAAGACTTATTTTTTTCCCGTAGTCATTTACAACACAAAACTTGAGACTTTTTAAAATCCAGAGGGGACCTTAGCATCATCTAGTTCAATTCATATTTTACGGATGAGGCAACGCAGGGTTCAGAGCTATTAAGTGACAGTGGAGAGGGTGGGACAGAAGACTCGCTTCCTGACTCTGAATGCGGTGCAATTTCCTCCTCGGATTATACACAAGTACAATTCCAAATACCAGGCCCTCCTGTGGGTGAGGTTTACCGTATGTAAGTTATACCTCACGACCTGACTTGTAAAAAAAATCAGGCCTTAACAGCGACTCTAAATTCCTATTGTGGGTTCCATGGAGATGAAATAGGCCATGTCAGATGCTGGAGGGGTACACTGACAGATGAACGAATGAATGAATGAATGGAGTTTGAGTGTTTACTTTTTAACAGGCAAAGTCCTGGTGGTTTTTACACCCTTGGTCTCTTTTCATCCTCACGACCTACCCTGAGGGTAGGTGTCAATAGCCTCTTTTAACCGTAGAAGAAGCTTCACGAAGTTAACTAACTTGCTCCGGACAAGCAAATGTTATCGTAGCCTCCTCGTGAACCAGGGTCTGTTGGACTGTAGAACTCAGGGCACTTTTACACTGTCTCTGAGACGCGTGATCAGCACTGCTGTGAATCCACAGCTGTGGCAGGCGCTTGAGCAGGGAGCTGAGAACTGCGTGGGCTAGGCAGCAGAAAGCCGTTCACCACAGCACTGGGAAAGAAAAGCCTGCAGAGTCCTGGGCCTGACCGGTCCAGAGCTTCTGAGAATGTGCAATTTCGCTTTCCAATGAAATCAATCACTCTTCAAGTAGAAGGGCCATTATATCCACCCAAGTCCTGCTCGGGCGTCAGGAGAGAAAACAAAACACGGCCAGCTGTGATGGGAAAGGGACACTGGGGATCTTCGCTGGCCTTCTGGCTAATTACAAAGTGTTAATGACATTTAAAGGAAACATGTCTCCTCTCAGCGGTCTACAGATAAGGAGGGACAACAGAGGCAAGCCACAGAAAAGACAGGGTCCTGGGTGAAATTCAGAGCTGAGACAATCAACCCCAATAATGACCCGAGGGGGAAAGAACCTAAGTTTACCAAGGAACCAGATGCTCCAGTAATTGGAAAAACCAGCGCGGGCTGAAATCAGGCAGCACCAAGAACTCTGAAACTCATCCCAGCTGGGTTTGAAAACGCAAGGATTTGTTATTTGCGAAAGAAATCCCTCAAAAAATTGAAAGAATATATGGTGGCCTCTTCCTTAACGTCCATAGTAAACAAGCCCTAAAATATGAATCATGTGTGTAAAGGGAGTTAGGAAACAAGAAGGGAACAGATACTTTTTTAAAGTAAAACTTTTAATTTTGAGTGGTAACAGAAAATGTTGTAGGATATAAATGTTTACTTTCTCTCTTCTTTAATAATATTCCTTAAGAACAAGATCAACATCATAGGTTGTTTTGCCCCTTATGAGTATTCTTCATAAATTTTGCTCCTGCGGTTAAAGCAATGTTAAATTCTAGTTCAAATGTTTACTTTGAGAGCTGAAGCTTGCTGGCCAGGGCTGATTAATTGATCCCTCCTTCAGTGTTTGGTTTATAACAGATATTAGTCTCGGTATTCCAAGAATGCATCTTTTTTCAACTAAGCCAACTGGCATAATGTAGTTTCCCAAAATTCACGTTCTGCATCCTAGTGAAGTGAGTAGCGTCTGGGGTCTTAAAAGTTTATGAGCTGCTGTCTAGGATAAAACTTTTCGGCTCTACTCACCAGGAGCAAAAGAGTAAGAAAGTAACCAAAAACTCAGAGAAGAAACAAGTCTGCAAGGCTGATAGCCCACAGGAACCACAACCACAGCCTCTTCTAGCTTGATGGTGCTCAGCTACCACCACTGACTGTTCTGACCGGGGTCACAATAGATAGTCCCAGATAGAATGGGAGAAAAATGTAGAACAAAAGTCAAATTCTTTAAAAAAAAAAAAAAAAAAGGCAAGACTAACTGGAGGAGTAGAGACCAGAGGACTCCCTGAGACACTCTAAACCTTGAACCGAATCTATCCCGAGATCAGCTTTTAGTGAAAATAAAGGCTATTACTCATAAGATCCGTGCTCTACCTAAAAACCATTTGTATGAGACCAAAAGGTCAACATTTACTCTAAAGCACAGATGAGAAGATAAGGGGGCAGGGAAATTAGAGTACTGGAAAGGGAACAACCAGAACCCAACTAAAGAGAATGTTGACGCATTGTGGAAAATGTAACTAATGTCACTGAACGATTTCAGTGGAAATCGTCAAATGGGAACCTAACTTGCCGTGCAAATTTTCACCAAAAACTCAATAAAATATTATTTTAAAAAATAAATTTAAAGAAAAGAAAAAAGAATGAGTCATTTTTACTGGTGAGGGCTTTGAGCCATGCTCGTTCAGATAGCTGGAGGAATAAATACAATAGCTTCTCAGTTCTGGGTCTTCTACTTACCGATGATGCATTTTGTTATGCTTTGTTAATAGTTCTCCAGTTCTCTTCAAGTGTTTTTAATTTGTTTTCTTCCTTTTCTGCTCTTCACGCTCTCTCATCTCCAGTTTGCTCTGTGGGGTGTTTTTGCATGGTAGATGGATTTCTTTACCCAGGATGAAGGCAGAGTTCAGGGATGTCATGGACAACAATTTCTGGAGGTTCAAGTTCATTGAAGTAGGGGCTAAGTATTATGAAGGCCAAGGGAGTTCACCGTGACAATGGGGTAAGTGAAAATAAGGGCCTGGGTGTTTTAAGATATCTTTAAGGATGTATTCATTCTCTACTTTTAGAGGTGATTAGCAAGCCTTTGTTTGGCCTTGCGTACCAGGGGGGAGGCCCAGCCACAGGCTCCAAGCATTTAATTTTGTCCTAAGCACCTTCATTTCACTCACTGGAGACATTACATGATTCTGTAGTTGAATCTGCAAAGTTAAAGACTTGCCCAACCAATGGCTGGCAGGGACATGGAGCAGGCAGAATGTTTTGGGAGATGTGGTCTGTGTCTTTCTGCAACTTGGGCTTGCTTCGCCATGGTGCTGGGTTCACCATCATCTGAACAGGATAGCTTCACGAAGTAAAGAGAACAGGAAACCGCGATCAGGGACATCAAGAGCACACCCTTTTCATTGCTTCGTCTCCTTTTCCAGACCTCCCCCCATGTGTGCCAACCCCTTGCCTACACCTTTGCTCTGCCGGTCTTCAGAAGGTCCTGGAGCCTGAGGAACACAGCTTAGCATTTCTAGCTGCCGAAGGTGCCTCATCTCTTACATCATGAAGGAAGAAACAACCAACCTGATGCCGCTTAACTACAGATATAGACTCATTTCCTCCACTAGGAAACTTCTCAAAATCCTGTTCCACCTTCCCAGCCCTGACTACAACCACCAATGCTACATATGGATTTGAATCCAATCCCCTGGGGATTAGACCTGAGTTCCTGGGTGGTGCAAATGGTTAACACGCTCTGCCACTAACCAGAAAGTTAGTTGGAGGTACAAGTCCACCCAGAGGCACACTGGAAGAAAGGCCTGGTAATCTACTTCCCAAAAAGTCAACCATTAAAAATCATATGGGCACAGTTCTACTCTGACACACATGAGTCGGAATCGACTTCACAGCAACTGGTCTGGGTATTTTTGGTTTGGGGATTGGACCCATGAACATCGCAAAGTGTCTGTTCTGCCTAAAATGTTGAGTTCTGAAACATGGGTATCTGTACCTATGAGTCAGAATTGACTCAACAGCAATGGGATGGAGCCTCAAAGAGAGCAGGAACTATCACGGCCACCACGCTTCCTTCATCTTTGGGTCCCATAGACTGCACCTGCGCCAGCTTCCTCATGGTCTGCTCCAGACCTCCCTATCGCCCTGACAATCATCCAGACAAACGCCCCCACCACCACCCCAGGACTGGTTCCTACTTTAGGTATAGACACCACTCTAGCCTGGAATGCACCACTCAGCCACTCAGCCGAAAGCTCCACCACCACACCTTATTACGTCTAGATGTGTCTCCATTGCTGGGTTGGAAGTCATCTTCCCCTGACCTTTAAATGCAGCAGTTCTCAGTAACTCGAAAGGAATCTCTAACTCCTGACACTATATCTCCTCATTTTCCCATAATCCACTTGGTATCCAAATTAGCCAATGAGACATCTTGGGCAATTTTAAGCCATCATTGCCTCAGGCTTCCCTCTATTTCGAGCTTAAGATGTGTAACAGTTAAGAAAGAAGACAGATCTTGCACAGAGCTTTGTGCAACCAGTCTCACTATTTTATATCCCATCTGGATCAATGCGATTTGCAAATACTTCATCAAAGAGTTCAGCTGAAAGCATCATGCCAGTGCTGGTCCGTGATCGGAAACACACACACACACAAAGGAGCAGGATTCAGCTAAGAGTTCAATGGTGTCTCCTTTTTCTCTAAAAGAATGTCAGATTCTCCGTCACAAAGCGGGACAAGCTGTCAGCTGGGGACAAATGAAGATTACAGAGCTACTCACTTGGCACAAGCACCTAGAAGCAGACCAAAAAGGAGTCTGCCATGGGACACCGGCGTAAGGCATTCCTTTAAGGACACCAAGCATCCAAGTCACAAAACCCCGAAGAAGAAGTCCTCCTTCTAAACTCTCTGATGAGGCAATTTGTCTCTTTTCTCAGCCAGAGTATTTGTGAGATGCCTCGCAGAAAGACAGACCTCGAGAGGCAAGTTCTTAAGCTTTTGTAAAAGGAGGAAGTCTACTTGAAGCAACTCTGAGTTGAGCAGGTAGAAAGACTAGAACGTGTTTTTACATAGGTTTTGTGAACTGACCAAAGCATTTAGGGCGAACATGGCCCCTTGGGTATTTTTTAAATGCCACTAGAGGTTATCTGCAAAGACCACAGGAAATGTTTGAGCAAATTTAGAAGCTATTTCTCAAGAGCTACCAGGATAAGCGCAGTAATTTAGAGGGTTGTGTTCTATTAACAGGAGGGCCTGACCCCCTCCCTTCTCCAACACCTGACTCCACCTCTTTATGTAAATTGGCTATCAAATAATAATTATACCTAATGCCCAAAGTCAGAATGAGAATTTTTTTTTTATGTTCACTATTTGATTGTTCTCATTAAGAATGAACTCACAAATGTAACACTTGATTAATGGATGGATAGAGAGAGAGACAGATACCCGTAAACCAGTTGCTGTCAAGTCAATTTCGTCTAGTTGACCCCACGTGTGTCAGAGTAGAACTTCACTCCATAGGGTTTTCAATGGCAGATTTTTCAGAATTAGATCACCAGGACTTTCTTCCGAGGCACCTCTGGGTGGACTTGAACCTCCAACTTTTTGGTTAGCCGCTGAGCGCATTAACTGTTTGCACCACCCAGGGACTCCCAGAGGGATGGTTAGATGAATGGGTATGTGATAAACAAGGACAGCACAATGTCAATGGTAGAATCTCGGTGGTGGGAATACGAGTGTTTATAAAATTCTTTCAACTTTGCTCTATATTTGTACTTGTTTGTAATAAAATGCTAAAAAAACCTACCACTTGTTTTGAAAACGCCTAGAAATCTAACATATGACCACTGGGCTAAGGACTGGGAATAGTCATACTCTGGAAGCTGAATTAGTGATGTAACCTCTAACAGTCAGTCAAATTTTGCTAATTCATCCAATGGGGCTGGTACTACAGGAGATGGGGGTGTCACTACCAAGAATCCTGTAACTGTTTCACTGCTTCATAGTAATTTACACTGCAGCATTTTCTCTAATTCTTAGCAAAAGTTTGACTTCGAGGCAACATCCAGTTTTCCGGTCTGGCTGTCTAAAAATAAATGAGTGCATTCATCTCTTCCAGAAAGAAGGCTTCTCTGATTTACTTCTCCCCTCACACCAGCTCATAAATCCTAAATGCCCCCCTCCTGGGCTCTCCTCTGTGTGGGATCTATCTCAGCCCTTCTCAATGGGCTTTTGAGGATCCTCTCCAACTAGATTATAATTCCCCCGAGGGCAAGAACAGTCTTTGCTCCTCCAGCACACGGCACCACGGCTGGCGCGCGGCGAGCCATCAGTGAATGCTGCCTTTGTCTATAGGTGATCCATGCTGTGCACACATGTAGTGACATACGCTCAGGGCCTCCCATCAAAGGGCAAAGTCAACATGCCCAGTCCTAAGAACTCCATGTCTGTGTAGGGCAGAGTGTCCCCATGCTTTCTGGCCCCTGGAATCATCTGGCGAGTCTCAAAGCACCCTGCTGCCTCCATCCTCCTACCCGTGAGGTTCTGATTCAACTGATCTGAGATGTGGCCTGGGCCTTACGCATTGCCGTCGAGTTGATTTTGACTCACAGCGACCCTAGAGGAAGCCACAGGACATTAAAATCTCCCCTAGGTGACAGGACTGTGCAGCCAGCACTTGGAAGCCCTGGGTTAGGGCTTTTCGGTACCAGGCAGTTTCACTTTCACTTACTTGATTCTCAGGACAAGCTACCAAGCTGCCAGGGCAGAAGGTTATCATCGAAGTCAGTGGTTCTCAACTGGGGGTGATCATGCCCCCCACTGCCCACCCTGGGGGTATTTCTGTTTGTCACAACTGGGTGGGGGGGGTTGTGCTTACTGGTATCTAGTGGGTAGAGGTCAGGGATGCTGCTAACCACCCTACAATGCACAGGACTACCTCCCCACCCCCAAAAAAGAACTCGTTAATTGCCGTCAAGTCAGCTTCGAGTCATGGCAACCTTATGTATAACATGGTCCTGTGCCATCTTTATAATTATTGGTATGTCTGAGTCCACTGTTGTAGCTATTGCGTAGTACTTTCCAACCTAGAGGGCTTGTCTTCCAGCGCTATATCAGACAATATTCTGTTGCGATCTGTTGGGTTTTAATTGGCTGATTTTTGGAAATTGATGACCAGGCCTTTCTCCCTAGTCTGTCTTAGTCTGGAAGCTCCGCAGAAACCTGTCCATATGGGTGACCCTGCTGGTATTTGAAATGCCAGTGGCATAGCTTCCAGCATCACAGCACCACACAAGCCACCACAGTACTACAAACTGACAGATGGGTGGTGGAAACAAGAACTATGAGGCCCCGATGTCAATCGTGCTGAGATTGAGACCCCTGGTCTGCGGTAACCCTTAGATTAGCCAGAGCTTTTTAGTCAAAGGAATTTCTTTGCCGCCATTCCTCCATGCATGCTGTGTCCATGCCCTGGTGAGACACACAACTGCAATGTAGTTCATCCCAAAGTACATCTTAGTCAACTGTTGATAGTCCAAGTTGGATGGCTCCAGTGAATGTGGGAAGTGGCATTCAGTTAGTGTACCTTTATACAGGCACTTTATATACAGGGCCATATGCTCCTCCCAACCTTCTTGAGAGATAGATATCCTAAATGGGTAAAACTCAACTTGTCACACAAGGCCACACATTTAATCAGGGGCCTCCTGTTGGGGAGTCTGAGGGCTCAAGCCCCAAGTTTTATATTAAGGATAAGAGGTTGACTCTGCTCACTAATAGCTCTGTGTTGGTTTTTGTGTGTGTTTGTTTTTTTAAATTTTTTGGTCTGTGTTGTTTTAATATAAAATTAATACTCCACCATATTTCTCAAACCCCCCCTTGGTGGAGAAACACAGGCCTAAAACATTCTTCACCTTCCCTGCTCTTAGGGAATGGAATTAATATGCCATAGAAGCATAGTCATTAGCAAGGCATACTGGTGCCCTTCCCTGGGAATCCCACCCTTTTCCTCCTCAACAAGAAGAAATCACTTGCATTATCAGTGCTGCCGCTGATCTTTGTTGTCATGGATAACTGAAGTGACTGTATGTGAATAGGGGCCCTGGTGGAGCAGTGGTTAAGTATTTGGCTGCTAACCAAAAGGTCGGCAGCTCAAATCCACCAGCCAGTCCTTGGAAACCTATGGGGCAGTTCTTCTCTGTCCTGTAGGGTCGCTATGAGCTGGAATTGACTGCTGGCAATGGGGTTGAGTGTGTGAATAGCAGCTTCTGAGGAATCTAATGATAGGTCTGTTAATATAGTACTAAATGTCACAGTTAAAATAGAAGGTTCCGGACTTAATCTATGTATTGCTTAGCACAATTCCTGGCACAAGATTTGTGTTTAATAAATGTTTGCTGGAGGCACCAATGAAGTAAATTAAATGAATCAGAATAAAAAGCAACAAACTGAAGAGATTTCTAGAATGGAAAATCTAGAGAGTTTTTGTTTGAGATTGATGACTTCTCTAATGGTAGCCAAAAGAGGTGATAGCTGCTTTAATTTTATTATTAAAGGACAAATAGAGCATGTTGGTATTTATTTTCCTGTTCTTATATCGATATCTAATACTGTCATAAAATATTACATTATATGGATGAATATAATTCCAATATTCACAGTGAAGAGCCCAAGGTCAGCAAACTATAGCTGGCAGGCCAAACCTGGCCTACAACTTATTTTTGTAAATAAAATTTTATTGGAACACAGATACACCCATTCTATCCAATGCAATCTGGTTTCTCCCTACACTACACTTCAGAAACTACCAGGCAAAGACCTTTGGTGTCCTCCAGATGGTCAGAGCTAGGGGTAGCCACCTAAGCCTCAACCTCCTTGGCTGCCTCACAGTCTGTAGTGTTGGCTCATTTTCCTTCTTCTCTTCCAGGGTCAACCTCAGCCCTTTCCAGTCCCTTTCTCCGTGAGACTCATGGACCAGTTTCTCTCATGGTATTTCCTATCTTGGATAACTGCACCCCTGTTCACCCAAATCCCCGAGCTGAGAATCTTGGAGTCATCCTTGATCCCTCACCTTTGACCCTTAAGCTGGTAAATTCCTACTTTACATATCGTCCGTCCCCTCCTCTACTGACCCATCCTCCCCCTTGTCATATTTAGTATGTCCCTCAACACCAATCAAATTTTAAGTGCTACTCATACTATTTTAATGCAAAACAGGTCACCATTTCTACTCTTACCAGATGAATTTTCCTCCTCATTCTAGATACAAACCAAAACTAAAGCTAAACACACCTTTGCCCTTTGTATGGGACTAATTTTAAGGATGTTTGTTGGGCACACTAATGAACAGAAGTGACCTACCTTTGGTGCAGTTTCTGAAAACATGGCAATTTAAGGGAAAAAGGAAATACTTTTGTTTCTGCCTCCATCCTATTTTAGTGTGAATTAAATGTTAATAGCTCATGGACAGGTTGGTGGTTCACAAGAAAGGGCGAGGTTACTAGAAACTCAAAATCACAGTTTCCTGTTTTTGAAGATGGATTTCAACAATATCACTGAAGGCTTCAAAGACAAAAATGGCTGTTTGCCAGGGCCAGACAAGCTCCAAGGGCCTTCATTTGCTTTATTGTTTGATGCTGAGGGGTCATGGCACCCTCCCCATTGTGTTCTTCTCTCTGCCCCCCTGATATTTTTTTGTTATGCTTTTAAGATTCTTGCTGAAATTAAATTAAGCTTCCTAATTTCCTTTTTGTTGATCCAAGCAACTAATTATAGAGAAATTAGTGAAGATTTGCAACACTAGGGTATTTTCTAAATTTGCAATTGATTACACCCAAAAAGTGGAACAATAGTTTTGGAAAAGGAAAGATATTTGTACTAATTTTTCAACCAGTATTTATATAGCTTGACATCAAAATTCCTCCCCTTTGATCTATACTGAGGGAATTTCTTTTGCAACACATGTGTAGGCATTTGAACATGAAAAGGTGCCTCTTACTGGTGCTATAATCTACTGCCCCCACTCTTTTCCTCTCTGCTCAGCCTGCCTGTCCCACACATCCCCCACACAATTTTTAAATTATGCTACTGGCCCATGTAGCCCATGTAATCCAGCTTCAAGTCCAAAGCCACACTCTCAGACTGCCTAGCATGTCATTGCCACTTGCATTCACAACTTTGGCTTTGGTGTGGTTGAAAATCCTTCCAAGTAATGCCAAGAGGGATGGCTTTTTAGAGGGTGGATCTACTGGGCCAACTCAGAAGATCATGGTAGGTTTTGATTGCATCTTTCAGCGCTGACTGTGTATAGCTGTCTACGGAAGGATTGGAGGGCTCGCTGAGTAGAAGCGGCTCTGAAGATTACTTTGTGTGAATTCAAATTGCTAAAAACAGCTATGAAATTGACCCACTGACCTGAGCTTTGGGTTGAGACCTATGTGGCCAGCACAGACCTGAATGGCTTGGCCTCAGACCACCACAATTGAAAATCAGACTCTTCCTTATTTTTGCCTGCATTTTTCTTCATCAGTTGAAGAACCCTGAATATTAGAGTTTTGAATCCCCTATCAGGTAGTTCCAGGGCCTTTTCTTCTAGCAGAAGGTTATCTGGTGTTTTATTTTGGTCACTTATGATCAAACAAACAAATAAAAATAAAAACATCAACAACAGAAAAGACAAAAAATATGGTGGTGGGGGAGCTGGTCATTGGGCACGGGGTGGAATTGGGATGGCGGCAAGCTGATCTCTCTTTCGCCAGGTGGCATGGAGCCCATCAGGAAGGGACGGAGGCAGAGTAGGGCCTAGGTATGAGGGAGAAGGAAAAGGAGAAGGGGAAAGATAAAGAAAAATAAAAAATATGGCTCTGAAGGAGGTGGCCTGGTTGGGGGGCGGTGCAGACCCAGGGAGGCCATGTGCCAGAGGCTCTCCAGCCGAGTGGTACCACACAGCCCGCCAAGAAATTGGGGGCAGCGCATGGGGCTGGGTGGATGGGAGAAAGGAAAGGAAGGATAGGAGAGAGAGAGAAGAAACAATCAGAACAACTACAACAAAAAAAAAACAATAAACAAAATGGTGCTGAGGGAGCCGGTCAGTGACAGCAGAGCAGACCCAGGGAGGCCTCGTGCAGTGACTCTCCAACTGAGCTGTGCAACACGGCCCCTCCAGAAGGTGGATGGGTGGGAGAAAGGAAAGGAGAGAGACAGGAAACAGAAAAAAGAAGAAGAAGAAAAAAAAACCAAAAAAATCACAGCCTGTCAAGAAGAGAATGGGATGGCACACGGGGCTGGCTGGGTGGGAGAAAGGAAAGGAAGGAATGGAGAGAGGGAGAAGCAACAAAAAAAGCTAAAAAACATATATCAAACAAACAAACAAAAATACAAACCAAAACAAAACAAAAAAATGTCATTGAAGGGACCAATGACATTTTAGGTAAGAAGGTTTTCTATATTTATTTAAGACCACCTCAGAATGCTTTCTTTTAAAGGTGCATTATTCATAGAGGTTTACCTGCCTCTTTATGATTTCAAATACTTAATTACCAGGCTATTAGACTTTGTCAATATTTAGTATTGAACTGTCTCTGAACCACCAGTTTATTCTGTTCAGATTTCAGGAGGGTCAAGATTCATGCACATACTTGAACTTTGAACCCATATGTCTCCACCAACACAAAAGGAACTGAGACACAGAGATAATCTTTGGCTGCTATGATTCACCATGGCAATTACTGAGATGATCTTAAAATATCATCAGAATCAATCAGAATTGTAATGTGCTTCAAATCAGTAGTGCTCTAAATCAGCATGATCCATTCAGCACACTAATTATGAGTAATAATTATACATTCTGAAGTTTCCCGAATATTCCACAGACCTGTACTTAAGACTCAAATCAATGTTTTCTACTTAATACAATCACAAAGATTTTAATACATTTTTAGATGATTCTAAAAATAATGTGGATTCAGGATAAAGAAACAATTCAACCCTTCTCAGTCTCATTCTTCAGAGGGATGTTAACGCTGCCTTAAATGAGCTTTCAGAATGTTTTTACTGTACACATAATATGTAATTGACATTGGTTGATATCCTCCTCAGCAACCCTGTGAGTGGAGGCATATCAACCTATATTTCTGTTTTTATGTAAATAGGATCACACTATATATCTGCACTTGCCTTCTTTTAAAACTTACATTGTGTACATTGTGTATCTTTATGTATTATTACATGTATGGCTGCCTCATTTCATAATTACACAGTATTCTATTGTATTAAAAAAAACAGTTGCCATTGAGTTAATTCCGACTCATGGTGACCCCATGTGTGTCAGAGTAGAACTCTGATCCACTGGGTCCTCAATGGCTGAGTTTTCAGGAATAGATCCCTAGTCCTTTCTTCTGAGGCACCTCTGGGTAGACTCAAACTGCCAACCTTTCGGTTAGCAGCCAAGCTCCTAACCATTTGCACCACCCAGGAACTCCATTCCGTTGTATGGAGGGTGCATATTTTAACCAGTTCCCTCCTGATGACTATTTAGGTTGATTCTAGGTTTTTGTTTTATTTTGTTTTTCTTTACTGGTATAAACATTGCATTTTTATGTCATTGCTGAGTTGCATAAATTCCTAGAAATAAAATAATTGGATCAACAGATGGCCTATTTAAAAATCTTTTGATCTATTGCTAATTTGCACTCCCCAAAATTGTCTCAATATAAATTTTCACCTGCAGGGACTGAAAGGCAACCTCAGCATTTAGTTAGGAAGGTAAGGCGTCTGTGCTAGCAGAGGTGTCCCTGGAATCCTTTAGCATTTGTCTTTGCTCGCCCTCTCTTTCCTTTATACCCTCTGTTTGTGAGCAGCGTAGATGACATTTTGTATTTACAGCACTCCGTGGCAAACTGCACATTCTGATTACACTGGATTTTACCCCCTAATATGGTTGCTATGAGTTGGAACTGACTCAATGGCAACGAATTTGATTTTTGGTTTTGGTTATGGGAAGGTCTTCAACATACAAACCGAACTTCAATTTGTGAAGACAGGGCTTAAGGATTTCAGGAAAACAGAGAAGACAAGATAAATGCTTAAGATTGCTATTTAGAAAACTACTGTGGATCTGCATATTTGGCATGCAAACATAGAGTAATAAACCTTGTTATTGGTATTACAACTACTCACACAAGCCTTTGCCCTAAATTATTTATTATTTCTTAGAACGCAGGCTATTCTAAGTGTCCATTGGATGGTCTTTCTTCTATGACGTGTGAACCAATATGAATTCTTGTTTACAAAATGTAGAATCCAACTCTGGATATCTTAAGCAGAAAGTGAATTGATTGGAAGGACATAGGGTAGTTTATATAACCATCAGACAAGCTAGAGATCAGGCTCAGAAAATAGGCAGGAACCAAGGGGAGCCTGATGGTTAAAAACATGACTGAGATCATGCTACATGTTGGTTAGGGGCCTTCTGCTGGCACCACCACTCCGAGGCACTCCCCATACCTCCAGGCTCCTGACTACAGCACTGCCACCAAGAGTAATCTCATACCTCCACCCCTTAAGACTCCAAGTCCTAGGGGGAATATCTGATTGGGTGAGCCTAGGTCATGTGCTCAAGCCCCAGCTGCAGAGAACTCTGGGAAAGGAGATTATCTGATCCCCTGGCTTTCCCCTTGGGAAATCTCCTACTAAGACCCTGAAATGGGGAACTGTCCCCAAATAGAAAGACAGTTCAATGCCTCATAGCCAAAAAATGAGACTACCTCACTACAGCAAGGTCTCCACTTCTGTTTCTGGAATGACATTATAATTTATTTATGATTCTCTTTATTGATGTCTCCTTAAAAGCAGCAGATTGGCTCCTTGTTACCTCATCTAACCTCTACGTCTTGGTTCATGTTGTTATTGTTTTGATGATTCTCAGCAATATCGATATAATGCTTCATAGTCACCTAGTGCTTGGGTTTTCCAAATGCTTTTCCATGTAGGGCAGCATTTAATGAATCACCCATATGTAGTAGAAATAACTCCTCCCTATCATGTTTACTTTTGCTTACATGCTTTTTTTTTTTTTTAAGGCTCTTTCCTATCCAAACACTAATCTGGCTATTTCCACTTGCCTCCTCAGCAACATTGCAGAGCTCCGTGTTAATCATCAGAATTAATACTAAACTCCTCTTTGTGGATTTCAAGGATCCTTGATCCCACCCTTCCTGCCCATCAAACCTCTGCTCACTGCCATGAATCATTCATTCAGCCAGCGGCTTCGCTCTAGCTCAATTCTGGTTCTTTACCTATAGGGTACATATCACCCTAAATGAAAATAAGGTCCTGGATTTTGAATGCAAAAATGTCCATATTTTAAGTCATTCTGATTTTGTAGTATTCTAGGATATACAAGTAACAAGTCACTTACTGGAGTTTTATATTTTGTACAACTCTTCCATGAATTTTTCCTTGGTAAAAAGAAGCTGGCAATCTGGTTTTTATGGGTGGTGCAAATAGTTAACACACTTGGCTAATGGAAAGGTTGGAGGTTAGAGTCCCCCGAGAAGCACCTCGGAAGAAAGCCGTGACGATCTACTTCCAAAAAGTCAGCCATTGAAAACCCTATGGAACACAGATCTACTCTGACACACATGGGGTTGCCACGAATTGCGTCAACTCCACAGCAACTGGAAAAAGCCTTATCTTGCCAGACAGAGTAAACTAGAACAATTTGAGGGTCTGGGAGAAGAGGCCCCTTCCACCAAATTTAACCTGATCATTAAGGGCCATTTCTTTTGATTAACAAATTACTTGCTTTTCACTTTCTTGGGAGAGTTAGGCTTGTGTACTTTAGTGTGAGTGTTGTTTACAAATGTTTCCCTCTGGGCTCTCTGACCCAGCAGTTCTGAGGGGATGGAAATTTGGATGAGGCGAAGGTTGGAAGAGTAAGGGGAACTCTGAATATAGACTATACCGTGGACTGCCAGAAGAATGAACAAGTCAGTCTTAGAAGAAATACAACCAGAACAGAATGCTTCTTGGAAGTGAGGCTGGTGAGACTTTGGCTTGCTTACTTTGGACATCATTTAGAAAAGGACATCATCTTTGGTAAAGTAGAGGGTCAGTAAACACAGGGGAAACCCTTAATGAGATGGATTAACACAATAGCCACAACAATGGGCTCAAACATACCAATGATCGTGAAGATGGTGCAGGACCTGCAATGTTTCGTTCTGTTGTACACAAGGTCGCCATGAATTGGAGACGACTGGATGGCAACTAAAAATAACAACAGCTCAGGAAGTGGAAGCTGTGTGGGTGCTGGAGGGACTCTCAGCCAGAGGAAGACAGTGGGCAGGAATGCTGGGAGATAGGGAAGGGGCTACCCCAGGGAGATATGCTCTCTTAGAATTCATTCTGACCTAAGATACTCCAGACCTAAAGTAACTGTGTTGAATGAGCCCATAGCAAAGAAGTCACATGATCCAGTCCAGTCCGTCTGTTGTGCTATTGATGTGCTCAAGACTCACAAACTCTCTGCCCCTTGGAGGTACTGTTTTTAAACCCATCTCCCAGGTGGCATGCAGACACTTTCTGATGCCATTTCAACTCTGGAAGTGAATCTGGTAGCTATCTTTGTTGCCAGAATTTTCTTGTTAAATGAGGATACAAGAAATTCAAAGACTCCATATTTACATGTTCTTTATTCTGTCTTTGATATCTTTCTGTTCAGTAAGCCTTTTTTTGACTTTTGCACAAATACTGCTCCAAATCAGAACGAGGGCTTCTGAAGCCCTTCAAAGGCAGGCCCAGCCACTTTCTGCTTTGGATTGACTTGCCCCGTGCACTCTGGGGACAGTGTGATCACCTGAAGCCCGGATTCACAGAGTAGTCCTCAGAACTTTTGCATCAGTATCAGCTGGAGTATAAGTTGAAATTGCAATTTCTTGGCTGTATCCCAGAGCTTCTGAATCTGCATTTCTGAGATCCAGGCCCAGGAGACAGTATTTTTATTTAGCTTCCCAAGAGATTCCAATGCATCCTGAAATTTGGGAACTATGGCCTTTTACCTTAAACCCAGGGTCTGTCCACTTCATCCATAGGGAATTCTCCAGCATCCTTATCTTCTGTCTTATCCACCCAGGAAGCTCCCTCCCCTAATACTCTTGCTGGATGAGGTCACCCAGTTTGCCTTCTTAGGGATGGAAGGAAGAGGATAGAATCTTGATATAAGCTTTCTGGTGAGTGGGGAGAAGGTAGTTTTTATCTGAAGCTGACAGGTTATGTCTTGAGCCTTAGACAGAAAACAGGATGAGTCCTCCAAGGACAGGGTGAAGAGGATGCCTAGCCTGGCTTGATACAGGGGGACATCGTGTGAGTCAGACCAGGCTCTTGGTTCAATAAATATTTGCAGAACAAATGGGATGATTTACTGATATCTAAACTGCAAGAGCTGTAGCTTTAATTATTTAATGATTTACCTGTGTATAGGGTCTAAGCTGTATCCAAATATTATAGGAATCCATACATTACAGTAAAATAGTTTGTGCATCCTCCAAGCTGACTGGGACGCGGTCCTTACTCTAACCCTGATTATTCTTATTTTCTGCACAATTCCCAGAGGATTGGTTATCTGATTTCTCAGGCCACTGAAAATAGGAAACAGCCCATCAGAAGCAATTTGGAAGACCAAGGTGGGGACATGCAGACACAGGCACCCTGACAAAGGCAAAAATAGACAGAACTTAAAGAGTTTCTGGAAAATTCCATGATGTGGAACCCATCATTCTACAATTATGATGGAAAAGTTAGGTGGGTATGTAATAATACCTGTAAAAATTAAGCATTCTCAACTTAAAGACTTTTTCTTTTATCATTTTAAAAAAAGTAGGCCATCGGCAATCAAGTATAATGTTGACTACTTTGGGAATGAGAAGTTGAGAAAATAAAATGTAGGAGGCTTCACCTAGGTCAGGAAATCGGGTAAGTAATGAGCCAGAGGCTCAGCCAGATCCCAAACAGGGCTCTCTGAATTTATAGATTTTGTTTCATAAAAGGAAAATGAAGGTCTAAAATCCTACGGTGAATGTCTCCTTCACTTGATTGACCTAAATTTCTTCTAGCTTTGGCTAATTACCAAAGCATTACATTAGCAAAATGCTTCCCGCTAGTGTACAGACATTTTAGCTGGAAATACAATACTCAAGTAATTAGAATCAATGTTCCCTATACAAGTATAAGCGATAGCTCAGATGTTTCTCTGCATATAGGGCAGAAATAAAATCAAGTCCTGGCACAAATACTGCTCCAAATCAGAACGAGGGCTTCTGAAGCCCTTCTAAGGCGGGCCCAGCCACTTTCTGCTTCGGATTGACTTGCCCCGTGCACTCTGGGGACAGTGTGATCACCTGAAGCCCGGATTCACAGAGTAGTCCTCAGAACTTTTGCATCAGTATCAGCTGGAGTATAAGTTGAAATTGCAATTTCTTGGCTGTATCCCAGAGCTTCTGAATCTGCATTTCTGAGAGCCAGGCCCAGGAGACAGTATTTTTATTTAGCTTCCCAAGAGATTCCAGTGCATCCTGAAATTTGGGAACTATGAATATTAGCTTATTGCAGACCATTCCAATCAAACCATTACAAGGTACAGGATGTAAAAGTCCAAGATCTAGAATAAAATTGAATACTATTGTGCCTAATTGTGTAACCCTTTCATTTGAGGTTATGCTAAGAGAACAAGCTTAATGTTTATTGTTATCTGAGGAAGTTAATAAATAATTTAGACGATATCATTGTGTTAGATAGTATAGTAATTCTAGTTGATTTTTGTTTCAAGAGGGGAAATACATGAAGAAGAACACGTGTGGTAATAAGGGCTGGGGAAATTGTTAGCAATAACCAGCGGGTGAGTTTAAATTTTAAATCCCAAATAGAAATTTGGAAAATTCATCTCCTGTTGAGACACATTTTCCCCATGAACCCGGAAAAGGCCCTAGTTCTTGAGCCAGGACTCACATGGGCACGACTCTAGGCTTCTCTGGGTCTCAGTTTCTCCATTAATAAACCGAGAGTACTGCTGCTCACCTGAGCATCACTATCCCAAGGTTAATGATGATGACAAAGGGCTCTCAGATTCCAAACACTGTTGTGGAGAGAACCCACAACACCGGAACAGATTAGGCAACCACCACCCATTTGCCAGTGGAGGCTTTCGTGTTGCTATGATGCTGAACAGGTTTCAGTAGGGCTTTCAGACTAAGACAGACTAAGAAGAAAGGCCTGGTGATCTGCTTCTGAAAATCAGCCAGTGAAAACCCTATGGATCACAGTGGTCTGATCCACAACCTATCATGGGGATGGCCCAGGACCAGGCAGCATTTTGTTCCATTGTACATGGGGACAACCATGAGTTAGGGTCTGTCTCTACAGCTGCTAACACCACCACTACCACTAGGATCTTAGATGAGGAAGAAATTTCTTGGGTTATCCAGTACAATACTCATTTGCTAGATGAGAGGATAGGGTCAGAAAAGTTGCGTGCCTCCACCATCTTGTTTCTCGCCTCTCCTGTGTTGCAGAATAACGGTCAGGTTGTGTTCCCCTCAGTTCTGGGAGTTCCTTCCAGGCAGGGGGAGTATCTGAATAATTTTAATGTCCCTCTGTCCAAGGAGAGTGCCAAGAAGGCAAAAGTTGTTTGTTGTTTGTTAAAGCAAGTCAGAAGAGGCATGTTCCTGGAAACCGGACTCCCAGCCAGCTCTCCTTTCACTAAGTCTCAGTTCTGAAAATGTTCTGGGCAAATATAACCATTCAGAACATTCTGGATTCTCTGAGGAATTTGTCTCAGCGGCATCTCACTGGAGCGAGGTGTTTTAATTGCTTTGCCGAGAGTCCTGGCTGTGTACTCCCACAGGCCCTGTTGTCCAAGTCCTCACTAACATGATCTGTCTCTCTGGATCTCCTTCTCCTACTTGGGTTCCTTGAGGACCATGACTGTGAACTAGCCACCTTTGTATCTCTGGGGACTAGCATGGTGCCTGATGTCTGATGGAATGGTCCTGTGAGCGTGTGTTGGATAAATTCACATTAACTAAGACTTGTTGAAAGGAGCCCTGGTGGCGCAAACGGTTAAGCACTCGGCTGCTAACGGAAAGGCTGGTGGTTTGAACCCACCCAGCAGCTCTGCAAGAGAAAGACCTAGTGATCTGCTTCTGTAAAGATTACAGCCAAGAAAACCCTATGGGGCTGTTCTACTCTGTCACATGGGGTCACTATGAGTCAGATATTGACTAGACAACACCTAACAACAAGACTTGTTGAATGCGAACCATGCTCCAAGCGCCTTTCCAAAGCACTTTGCCTGATTAACTTTTTGAATCTTCACAACAGCACCCTCGTCATCATTATTGCAGTTTTACGGATGAGGAAACAGGCACAGAGAAGTTCACAACCTAATGCAAGTCCACACGGCTAGTAAGTACAGGAGCCGGGATTTGAACTCAGGGACTCTGGCTCCAGAGCCGACGATTTCCAAAGTTTTTGGTCTCAGGCCCCCTTTATACTCTAAAAATTTATTGCAGATCCCAAACAGCCTTTCTTTATGTGGGTGAAATCTCTCCAAGCTGACCGTATTGGAAATTAAACTTGAGAAATTTGAAAACATTAGTTAATTAAAATATGACAATAATAAACTCATTGTATATTAACATGACAATTTTTTTTGAAAAAAAATTGTATTTTCCTAAGTTAAAGAAGAATGTAGTGAAAAGAGTGGCAATATTTTACATGGTTGCAAATCTCTTGGATGTCTGCCTTAATGGAAGGCAGCTGCGTTCTCCTAGCTGCTCTGCATTCAGTCCAGTGAGCTATGTCTTGGAGCCTCTGGGAAACTCCGCTGTCCCCCTGTGAGAGAATGTGAGTGAAAAGGCAAATAACACGCTGGTATTATTCTGACCACCACCCGTCTGTCAGTTTGTTGTGCTGTGGTGGCTGTATGTTGCTGCGATGCTGGAAGCTATGGGATCGGTATTTCAAACACCAGCAGGGTCACCCATGGTGGGCAGGTTTCAGAGGAGCTTCCAGACTAAGACAGACTAGAAAGAAGGGCCTGGAAACCTGCTTCTGAAAATCAGCCAGTGAAAACCCTAAGGATCACAACAGAACACTGTCCAGCTCGCTTGCTTTGGACACCTCATCAGGAGGGATCAATCAATCGCTGGAGGAGAACATCATGTTTGGTGAAGTAGAGGGCCATTGAGGGCAAGGGAGACCCTCAGTGACATGGACTGGCACAATGGCCGCAGTGACGGATTCGAACATGCTGGCAATTGTGAGGATGACGTAGGTTTGGGCAGCGTTTCATTCGGTTGTCATAATGTCACAGGAGTCAGAGTCAACTGGATTATCTGTGTATTAGAATGACAACAGAATGGCCCTGGCAGGTTCCCTGGAAGGGTTTCAGCATCCCCAGGGCCTCCCCTGCATACAGTTTGAGCCATACCAAACTCCCTCTCTGCATGAGCCGTGGGGCAGGACAAAGACGGGGACTCTGCCTTCCGGGAGACCTTGACGCCACCGCAGAGGTGACCAGCATGTCACACTCCATCTCATGCAGCTTGTGACGGACTGTGGTCTTACAGAACTACTCCGTGTGCTGTCTCCTCGTGCCCCGTGTGCCTTCCTGCCTCTGCTTTTGTTCTTGCGGTGCCCTGCGGGCCTGCCGTCCTCCCCTGCGCTCCAGCAGTATCCCAACGACAGCTCCATCACGGCTGCCGCCATATTACAGGTGTCTCCCTCCACCTTGCACACCAGGCTGAGAGCCCCCCCGAAGGCAGAGATTTAGAGGTTAGCCCTCTTCACATTTCCAGTGAGGAGGGCAGAATCACAGAGCAATGGGCTGCCCATGCATGGGGGTGGGGAGAACTATTGGACCTGGAGCTCCAGGGAGACTTCCTGGAGGAAGGGGATTGGACCTGATCTTGAGGCAGCGGGAGGAAGGGCAAGCGGTCATTTGAACAGTCTGAGCTAGGGCAGGGACATCTCCTGGAGGAAGAGGGAGCTGGTCAATGTGGCAGAGGGTCCATGGGTGAGGGGCTGGTGGGGACAAAGCTTGGGAGGCCAGCGAGGGCAGAAAGTCACTTGCGTCGGAAGTCGCTTAGATGAAAGGAATCCTCTGATGGAGATGCGCGTGAGTGCGAGCCCCTTTCAGGACAGTTGGATGACAGGCGACATGGACGAAGGCTCAGTGCTGGGGGGTGGGGTGATGATGAATACGCAGGGCCTTTTAGGTGAGATGGAAGTGCTTTTCCCGAGCAACAGCCAACACGAGCCTGCTGATCCCAGACTGACCGCTGGTCCGATTCTGCAGGAGCAAGGTCTGAAGTGGATGACAGTGCACAGCCCCTGGGCTGGTAAGTCCATCTACCCTCAAGGATGACGGCATAGCTCTTACAGCACAAGAGAAAGCAGCTGTACACTAAGCTACACAAGTAAGAAGCGGAATTCTTAAGGGAGCAGGGCCTTATTTTGAGCGGACAGCAAGCAATGTACTTCAGCGGCCACTGTGGCTAGTTTTTATTACTTTGGAGAGAAGCAAAGCCAAAAATCTGTTGCAGACATTAATTCCCAGCATGCATCATGTTTTCAAACGCATACAAACATCTTCCCCTTGATCTGTTTATTCCAGACATTCAACTTACCAAATCAAGCCCATTGCTGTCAAGTCGATCCTGACTCAGAGTGACCCTAAAGGACAGAGTAGAACTGCCCCATAAAGTTTCCAAGGCGGTAAATCTTTACCAAGCAGACTTTCTCCTGTGAAGCAGCTGGTGGGTTCGAACCACAGACCTTTTGGTTAGCAGCCAAGTGCTTAGCCACTGTGCCTCCAGGGCTCCAGACATTCAACTTAGCATCATTTAATAAATTTACTATTACAAGCTTAGCATCATTTTTAAAAGGTATTATCAAAATGCTGCTCATTGAAAGTAGACTTTGAGGGTACAGAAAAACAAAAAAGAAGTAGGAAAGATACTCCCTCTGTTATAAGTCTAAACCCCAAATTCTTATCCCTCTGTGGTTGTCTCCCAAGGTGGCCATCATCAATTCCTGCTCTCCCTCTACTTACTCGTTGCTGCTCCACCCATCAAGAGGTGGAGTCTCTCTCCCCTTCCCTCGAATCTGGGATGACCTTCTGAATTGCTTTGACCACTAGAAGCCTGCAGAAGTGATGCTGTGCCAACTCTAGGCCTAGCAACTTCACTTTCCCTCTGGAAACCAGTCACCATGTAAGAAGTCTGACTCCACAGAGACACCATGCTGTGAGGAAGCCCAAGCTAGTGCTATGGAGAGGTCATGTAGAGGAGAACCAAGGTGCCTGATATGCATGGAAAGCCTTCTTGAACCTTTCACCTGAGCCAAATGGGTGACCACAGCTGATGCCACGTGGAGCAGAAAACCACCAAACTAAGACCAGTCAAGGAGTCCCTGGGTGGTGCAAATGGCTGCTAACCTAAAGGTTGGAGGTTCAAGTCCACCCAGAGGCATTGTGGAAGAAAGACTTGGTGATCTGTTCTGAAAAATCAGTCACTGAAAACCCTGGAGCACAATTCTACTCTGACACTCATGGCAACTGGGTTACTGACTCTGAGTAGGAAGTAGCTCTGGATTCTTGTAAATCAATTACAGCTGCAGTTTTTTTTCCTGTGCACGTGAGAATTATGAATTGCCAGTTTCTGTAGACAACTCGAAGCAACTGGTTTGGTTTTTGCTTTTAAGACCAGTCAACTCACAGAATAGTGAGAAATAATAAAGCATCATTGTTTTATGACATGAAGTTTTGCAGGGTTGTTATTCAGCTGCAAGTGATCATTGAAATGCCCCTTTATATTTTAGGATGTTTTCTCAGTGTCTTTTCTCAAAGCAGAGCCCTGGGGCACAGTGGTTAACAGCTCGGCGGTTAACCCAAAGGTCAGCAGTTCAAATCCACCAGCCACTCCTTGGAAACCGTATGGGGCAGTTCTACTTTGTCCTATAAGGTTGCTATGAGTCGGAATCAACTTGATGACAAGGGGTTTGGTTTCGGTTTGGTTTCTCAACGCAGTTTGGTTTGGTTTCTCAAAGCATTCAGGAGAGTTGCACTCATATAATAAATCCCACTGGTTTTTAGTACATTTCACTTGACATTGTAGGGTACGATTTTCTCATTTTTTCAAAAGTTCTATAAATATTTTTCATAACTACATACTATTTGAGTGTAGGAATGTACTATCATCTGGCCAATCAGTCGATCTTGGTGGCTGGGGTGGCCACGTTTGGACACTGTGCTAGCAGAACCCAGAAAACCAGTCACAGAGAGAAAGAAGGAAGAAGGAGGCACAGAGGGAGGAGAGAAAATGGAGTCCATGCAGCCCTTGAAACGGGCGGGGAGCTCCTCGGAGCCTGCGCATCTTCTCCATCTAGCCCTGTGTGCAGCGCCCTGTGTTCCATGAAATGCTTGAATGTTTTTTTCGATAACTTCTCCATTTTCTCTTAAACCACTTGGAGAGAATTCTGTTTCCATAAACTAAATGACTCTTGAATAATGTTGATGGTTTCAAAAGAGGAGCAGGAACGAGTATCGTCTTGGAGAGGCCAGGAGACCTTCTTTTCTGGAGAATAAGGATGCCTCTTTGGACTTTGCCAATGGCTCAGCTTTCCAACATGGAATGGAGCAATTAACGGTCAGGCGATGCATTTCCAGCAGTTGGGAGGGAGGTATTTTGGGGTTAGTGTCTTTAAACCAAACATTGTCGGCACAAAATATTCTGCAACTATTCTCTACAAAAATTTCTCTGCTAAAGGACAATCAGTGGTCTTACCATCAATATTATGTGGTCTCTAATTGATTTCCCCTAAAAAATCTCTACCTGTTTTCATAGAAACTGCCCTCGTTCCCGTATCTCCTTCTCCCATTAAAAGTCTATAACAATTGGAAGGAGCTATTACTGACCAAATCGCTTCTGTTGTAGAGATGTCTATCAGATGAGATGTCATGCACCATTATTGATGACTTTCTCTCCTTTGAAGTGACATGTTTCTCACTCATTAATTCACTCATTCCTTCATTAATTCAACATTTATATGCCATGTACTTTCCAAAAGTTATTGAAGCTGTCATATACCCTTCATCTACATGTAGACATGTTTTCCCACTGTTGTCTGTCAAACTAGGGCTTCCAGGGAAAGAAAACAATTCTGCGTGGACATCCATTGTGGTACAAAGGGACACACCAGGTCTGGTCCCTTGGGAATTTTGCTTATAGACTCAGGTGGAGAGCTGGCTTAAAAAAAAAAGTCCCTGTAAATTAATCCAGGGTTTGCAAAGATTAGCCAAGTCTAAAAGAGGCTTATTAAGCAATTTCCATAGTTAGTGTGTTATATTTCAGGGAGTTCATGGGGATAAGTAGATCTTTATTGGGAACCACCATTAACATGGCCATTAGCTTTCACATCACTATATATCGCATTTCAAGGGCAATTATGTTGGACTCTATATTCATCAGAAAATAATTACGGAAAAATATGCCATGCACACCAATTTTTCAGAAGCACCACCAGCAATACAAAAGGTAGAAATCAAAAGTACCATTTCCTTTTGGGCCTTATGTGAAAATTGTGCCATGGTAGTTCCGCAAGACTGTATTTATAGAGTGGCTTATTTTATGTTTGATGTTGTATAATCATCAAATTATCCAACGTCGCTATGCTTCTTTTAGTCTGTTTCAAATAAATGGATGCATGCTTCTTGGTGCCAAGTTTGATATATATGGTGATTGGTGGCTTACTATTGGGAGAATCACCTCATTACAATAAGATTATTTGTAGATGAGTGTGTTGGACACACTCTAAAGTGACCCCAATGAGTCCTGTCCCTATATAGTTCCCTCCCCTTGAGTGTCAAGGGAACCTGTGACTTGCTTCTAGTCAATAGAATACGGCAAAGGTGATGGGATGTCACTCTCTTGATTATGCTACATTGTATTAAACTCTGTCTTAGCTGGCTGGAGTGACAGATTCTCTTGCTGGCCTTGAAGGAGTTAGCTGCCATGTTATGAGAGGGCCTATGGAGGGGACCATGTGGCAAGGAACTGTAGGCAGCCTCTAGTTGCTGATAGGGGTCCCTGACTGACAGCCAGCAAGAAAACAGGGATCCCTATAGAGCTGCAAGGAACTGAACTCTGCCAACAATCTTATGAGCTTGGAAGTGATCTCTGAGCTCCAGATGCTACTGCAGCCCAGTTGACACCATGATTGCAGCCTTATGAGACCTTGAGTAGAGAATCCAGCTATGCTGTGTCTACAGAAACTGTGAGATAATAAATGGGTATTACTTTAAGCCACTAAATTTGTGATAGTTTGTTATGCAACATAGAAAACAAATACAATGAGTTTTCAATCAATTTCTAAGACATAGAATTCATAAATTTAACTTTAAACCAGTTATTCTCAGTTCTCTCTGGTTGAAAAAAAAACAAAAAATAGTGTTTTAATCTCCAATCCATCATGGAAAAATGCCTTCATAAAGTACAGTAAAAGTGAATTATTAGCAAAATTAAATAAAAAGACATACAAAATGCAAGCCCTATAGTTTTATTGTTAGATTCAATCAGCATGTAATTCCTCTGTCAAATTAGTATAAATGTTCTTAAATATTTACTTTCAGTTTCTCTATCTCATGAGAATGGGCCTATGAGGACTATGGATCATGCTGTTGTTGCTGTGGAGTTGATTCTGACTCATGGCGACCCCATGTATAAGGGAACAAAACATTGCCCATTCCTGCACCATCTTCACGATCTTCGATATGTTCCAGTTGATTGTCGCAGCCACTGTTGAATGCCTTCCAACCTAGGGGCTCATCTTCCAGCACTATATCAAACAATATTTTGTAGTGATCCATAAGATTTTCATTGGCTAATTTTCAGAAGTAGATCACCAGACTTTTCTTCCTAATCTGTCTTAGTCTGGAAGCTCTGCTGATACCTATCCACCATGGGTGACCCAGCTGGTATTTGAAATACCGGTGGCATAGCTTCCAGCATCACAGCAACATGCAAGCCCCCACAGTAGGACAAACTGACAGATGGGTGGCAGCTATGGATCATACATTGGAATTATATCAAATACATTTATAAAAATAGCTGGTATTTATGGAGCTCTTACAGTCCTCTGGATTCTGTACAGTCCTTTGCATGAATTACTTTATACTCACACTCCTAACAAATTCTATGAGCTTTATGAATTCCCCCATTTTATGAGTTGAAATGGACTTGATGGCACCTAACAACAACAACGATGTATGAACAAACCAAGAAGTAACTTGCTCAGCTTGGTCACATAGCTAGTAGTACAGAAGGCTGCGACTCAAAATCAGAAATTTTAACTGAATGACATGATACTGCACAATTCCTTTAGTTGTTAAAATAATCGAGATAATATAATACTCAAGTCATCGTAACTATGAACTGTAATTAATTTTGCGATGGTTAAAAGTCCCTCATAGGGAGTTTTTCTAAGCTCTTGTTCCTTAAAAATGAGGTCAATTAACTTGTGCCACACATGAGCTCTAAAGAGTTGGGGCACGTTGTGGTGATTTTCAGAAGGAAATGAGCTGCGCTCTTGTTGGTCTCTCTTCTCAAAATGTGCTAGTGCTTCGTAGCTGAAGCGGAGAGGCAGACCAGATGAGAAGAAGGCAGGTGTACCTTGTTACCCTTGGTTACAGCTTTCACTTCCTTCCCCGAAGTCTGTCAGAGGCTTACGGGTAAAGTTCCCATCAGAATCACCGGGGAGATTTTTTCAAATACCGCTGCATGGTCCCTGCCCCGAGGGGTTCTTATTCTATTGTTCTGGAAGAGCCGGGGCATCAACATTTTTTCCAAAGCATCCCTGGTGATTCTAATGTGCAGCCAGGGTTGAGAACCACAGTTGTATGGAAGACAAGCCGGGGACTGGGTGCAGCTGAGTCATTTCTGTCCACTCTTGATGCCCCCTTTCTTGCCCAGGGGCTGTGGAGAAACCACTTAGAAACAGCTTTCTGTCCCACCTGTGGTGAATGGCCAATAAGGACTAGGGTGGCTCAGGGTCCCCATGTGATATGAAGCTCAGGAAGACTTCACCAGCTCCTTTAGCAGTCTCTGGCCTCTGTGGGTTCAGACTCTCATTAGCTTGGAGCTCATCTGTTTTGCAAAATCACATTCAATTGATTAGTGTGATTTTAGTGTTTTATCATTATGGCAAAATTTGAACTGCATTGCTATTTGGCCCTCCTCTGTGGCTTATGGCTAGGCTGTAGGAAATAACTCTATCATTTTAGAACTTTCCTTAGCATTTTAGTATTTATACTTGTTACTTTTAACCAGCTTTGAGTGACCTGAATTACATATCACGGAGATTTTGCTTTGAAGAATTTTCTGGGCTTGTTTTTCCCATATTCTGTTGGACACGGGAGCAGAGCGAGTGTTCAGACTGTAATCTCACTGCAGTCTTGTGAGAAGTTCCTTGAAGAGGGCCCTCAAGCCTCTTGCTACTCAAAGTCTGGTGGTCCCTCACCAGTGGTACCGGCATCTCCTGGGAACCTGTTTGAAACACAGACTCTCCCGGCCCCACCCCAGACCTAAGGAATCAGAATCTGCATTTAACAAGCCCTCCAGGTGATTCGTAAGTATGAACAGGGAGAGTCTGAGATGCCTGAATGTTGAGACACAATTGCCAACTGGGTCCCTTTTTCCGCTTATGAAAAATTCTGTGAAGTTCCAAAACCAAACCAAACCTGTTGCTGTTGCATCAGTTCCGACTCATAATGACCCTAAAAGACAGAGTAGAACTGCCCCATAGGGTTTCCAAGACTGTAATATTTATGGAGGAGCCCTGGTGGCGCAGTGGTTAAGAGCTCAGCTCCTAACCTAAAGGTCAGCAGTTCGAATCCACCAGGCTCTCCTTGGAAACCCTACGGGGCAGTTCTACTCTGTCCTCCAGGGTCGCTATGAGTCAGAATCGACTCAACGGCAACAGGTTTTTGGTTTTGTCTTTTCTTTATAAGCCTCATTGTACCTAGCTTCTTCCCTATATGCATACAGAGTAACTGCTCAGAATAAACCTCATGTTCAAATTTTGGTGAGTTTTAATTATTTTTAACAGTGGCAACACGCAAGCCACCACAGTATGACAAACTGACAGACGGGTGGTGGTAATATTAGAATACAGTGTGATAAAGGCTCCTAGAGAAGGAATTACGGGGTGGCCAGAATGAACGCCTAGTCGAACCCAAAAAACGAAACCTGGAGTCCATTCCGACTCATGGCGACGCTATGGGACAGCGTAGAACTGCGCCATAGGGTTTCCAAGGTTGTAATCTTTATGGAAACAGACTGCCTCATCTTTCTTCTCTGGAGCGGCTGGTGGGTTCCAACCACCGACCCTTCGGTTCGTAGCCGAGCGCTTTAAGCACTGCGCCACCAGGGCCCCACACCTAGTCAAGAAAGCCAGGGTTTTTTTTTGTCCGTGGGGTTGATGTATTTGTACTTCTCAGAGCCACATTTCCCCAGCAAGCGGTCTGGTGATGGTAGTGTGCTCTGATTATGGGATGGTGCAGACAGCTGTATTTTGCAAACTTTCAACCTACGCTTAGAACTGAATCCTTTCCAAGCGGCCCTTCCACTTTCAAACTGGGGATACTGGGGAGGGGAGCCCAGGAGCAAGCTCGGGCCCATTTCCAATTCCTCTGAGTCACTGTTTCATCGGAAGTTATGTGGACGGGTCCATCGGAGACGCCCTGAACGCCACATGGGCCTGTGCTCTCCCCTTCCCCCTCACCCCTGGACCCAGCCAAGAGGGTGCTCAGGCCGGAAATCATGTTTAGGGATGCACTTTCCTCTTCCAGGCTGCTGGATTTTATCCGACTGAGCCTGGGTAAGGAATGTAGGTGGAGGTTGTGACCCATCCCTTTCTCTCTTTTGGCCCTTTCTCCTCCTCTCTGCCAGCCCCCAGCCCCTCCCGTGCCAGGAATTGCAAAGACCCTCCCAGCCTCTGAGGGCGCCCGCCGCCCGCAGAGGCAGAGACGCCCACAGATTCTTTCTGCTCTGCCTCAGGCTTCTTCACCGCCATCACTGGGAAATCTGAGGGAGGCTCCCTGCTGAGCAAGGGAAGTGTTTCTTGTTTGGGCCTGTAATTCAGTCTGCTGGAGGTGCCTGCTGCCTTTCCAGCCAGCCAGGCCTAGACCCAGTAGGAGACGGGGTCACCGGAACACCTCTAGTTGTGATTTCTATGACTCAGAGCAGGTTGGGGGATGCAAAGCAGGGAGCCTGAAGGCCCTTTCAAACTCGTGGCGAGACTTTTGATGCACAGGGATTGGGTCCCCTGGGCACCATCTCCTGCGGCTCCACCCCATTTGGTTTCCATAGCTGCTTTGGGAAGGAGGGAGAAGATGTCATTATTATTTGCTCTCCGCCACCTGGCAACGCCTAGCAATTATTTGGCAGAGGAGGGAAAACGGAGGCCCTGGGTGGTGCAAACAGCTGCTAATGAAAGGTTGGAGGTTAGAGACCACCCAGAGGCATCTCGGAAGAAAGGCCTGGAGATCTACTTACAAAAAATCAGCCACTGAAAATCCTATGGAGTACAACAGTTCTACTCTGACACACGTGGAGTCGCCATGAGTTGGAGTCAACTAAACGACAGCTGGAAAAAAACGACTACCCACAATCTCCTACACTCACCAGTAGAAAAAAGGAGCAAAAGACTTTAACAGGCACTTCACAGAAACGATTACAGAAATGGCCAATAAACATGCAGAGATGCACAACTTCATTAGCAACTGAGAAAAGGGACATTAAAGCCACAATAAAGTACCGTTTCACATTCACCAGACCGGAAGGTATATAGGTGTGTATGTAACAATGCTGCTGATACCAAGTCTTGGCGAGGATGTGAAGCTGTTGGTACCCTTTAAACCGCTGAGGGAGCCCTGGTGGTGCAGTGGTTAAAGCCTCAGCCGCTAACTAAAAGGTTGACAGTTCGAACCCACCAGTGGCCCCACGGGAGAAAGTTGTGGCGGTCTGCTTCCGTAAAGATTACAGCCTTGGAAACCCTATGGGGTAGTTCTCCCCTGTCCTACAGGGTCGTATGAGTCGGAATCGACTCGCTGGCAGTGGGTTTGGTTTGGTTTGAAGCTAGTGCAACATTCTGGAAAAACCAGTTGGCATTATTCCACCAATAGGTATACACCCTAGAGGAATTTTTATATGCCATTAGACATAGAAAAGAATGTTCACAGCCACACTGTGGATACTAGAGAAACCAGTCATCACCCAAAAGTCTCTCAAAAATAGAATGAATAAATAGATTGTGATACGGTCACATAATGGAGTGCTATATAAAATGAACAACCATATGGATAAATCTCAGATCCAGAGTATTGTTCTGTTTCTATGAAGTTAAAAAACCAGACACACTAAATAATATTTTGTTGTGTCTAGAGACATACGTGGCAAAATCATAAGGGATAGTGGTTTACTTCTGAGAGGGGAAGGAAGACACGCAGGGCATCACGTGAACAACGATAATGTTCTGTCTTCAGCTGGGTGCTGGATACATGGAGGATCATCATGTGCTTATTATTTAAACAAAGACATTTTAAAAGATGATGTCACATCTCTTCTACATTTAATGAAATAAAAATATAAGACCAAACCTGTTGCCATCGAGTCGATTCTGGCTCACAGTGACCCTGTAGGACAGAGCAGAACTGCCCCACAGGGTTTCCCAGGCTGTAATCTTTACGGGAGCAGACTGCCACGTCTTTCTTTCTCCCTCCCCTCCCCGCTCCGTCGGCTGGTGGGTTCAAACCTCCGACCTGTCAGTTAGCAGCCGAGTGCTTTAACCATTGTGCCCCCAGTGTTCCTTAAAATAAAAATCTATCAACCTCAGATCATAGTAAAATATTAAAAAATTAAAAGCCACAGATTACAGATTGATAGCAGTGATCCATTCTCCCATGTTCACATGGGCTTGGAGAGAGGAGAAGAGAAGGTGCTGAAGAATGGTAACTCTCCCTCTTTTTACTGGTTATTTTACTACTGTTATCGCAACACTAAGATGATACTAGGGACTTTTCAAAGCTTTTCAGCTGCTTTGTCTCGTGGATCCTCACGGTCTCACACGCTGTGGAGGACATGAGTTATTTCCTTTATTTCATAAAGGAAATAAGAGACACAAACATTTTAACATGCAGGTAGTCACGTCCCTTCTGACGACTCCGTTGCAATACGGTTCTGACATAAGTCGAATGCCTCATTTTGTTTTAGTTTTCATTATTAATGCCTTTTATTATCAGTATCTTTATAAATCATAACATAAAACATCTGCCAAGTGAACATTTGTGAGTGATAACGTCAGCAAATTACATGCTGCAAGACTGTATGTGATATTACTAACGATAAGATGTACCAAAAAAAAAGAAAAAAAAAAAAGGACGGGCTCATAAGTGGGGTTCATGGTAACTCAAGTATGTTGCAATTCAGTTTGCTACCCGTAATTTGCACTCCCCTCCCTTTCTATTTTCCACCACCTTTCTGTCGGTTTGTTGTATGTGGATCATCCTGATTCGGGGGCAGTGCTTCCATTTTCCACCTCAATTCAAAAATCATATAAAATCTTGCATACGACAGATGCTGTTCCTTCCTTGCTTAATATATATTAAAGAGAAGTTTGCTTTCTAAACCGCAAAGGGCTGAAAATGGGATGGAGTGTGTGTTTTTAATTAAGCAAAATTACTGGCAAAGGCCAATTTCAGAATGATTTTGTATTCTGGGCTCAATTTGTGTCCATTAAAAAAAAAAGTCCATAAAATCAAATAACAAAGATTTGCACAGTCAAACAGATTAATTAAGTGGAGGAAATAGCGATAGAAAATGGAGAGGCAAATCTAATAGCAAAGCATCTGACAGCTTTTTCTTTTCTGCCAATATTTAAACAGCACGGAGGTCTAAAACGTCTTTAGTTTGAAGTTGCAGCTTTCAGTTCAGAAATTCCTCTTCCCCTCTGTTCTCTTTTCTCCTTTCTCACAAGTTGCTTTGAGTTTTGAACGTGGAGGAGGAACTCTGGGTTGAACGTTATTAATTATAGAAGGTTGCAGGATTATAAAACATTTTCTACTGGGAGAAGAATCTTATTTTTTAACAAATGGTGCTGGTCCTTTTATCCAGGGCCTATTTAGGTTGCTATGGCTTTTTTTTCAGGGTAGGGGAGAGGAGAAGATAAAAACCTATTTCCTCAGTTGTGTTTATTTACCAAATGTGTGCAAGGCCTTGATGGTGACCTTGGCGGTCCAGAGAACACACGTATTAGTATTTAAAGCCAGAGAACTGGATCTCCCGGGGAAGTGAAAGCATGGGGAGGAGGGAGGAATAGAGAGAAAAGAAAGGACAAGAATTTAGAACCAGATCTCGGCCTGAAATATTTTTGTACAGGAGCAGGAAGTTGCTTTCGGCAAGGCAAGCCGCAGACTCCTGCACACAGACCTTGCACAAGTAGCTCTATGATTAGAAAATAGCATCATGAGTGTAAAGGCATGAAGCTTAAAATGCAAAGGGCGCGGCGGCTCCACGCATTTGGAGAGATCTTGCTATCTGATGCAAAGGCAAACAAGACGGGGGACGGCTCTTCTCCCGTTAAGGCTGAAAAATGTTTGTATGTGCATCTGTGCATCCCAAGCCTAAGGAAACTGAGTAGCAGATTACCAGAATGTATCAGGCATCTCCCATAGCGTGCCTAATTCTGACAGGAGAGCGCCTGCTGTTGACCAGGCGGGCCTCCTCCGCGTCTCTGGCCCCCATCTCATTTTGCTTAGGGAAATGCTTTGTGAATCCACATTCCATTGGGCCTGCATCGATTTGTACGTGCCGCCCATATGGATTCCATCTGAGGAAAGACAAGCTCAGGAAGGAGAGGGGAGGTGGGATTCTTTGTGAATGCTCTCATTGCAGAGACTGCAAAGATAGCATGACCCGCTCTTGGTGACTGTCGTGCCGCAGAATGCTCTGTTCACAGCCACATAGGAAACCACTGCATTTCTGGGGCAGGACTGGCCAGTTGAGGGACCTGCAAAGGCAAGCCCCACGCAAACCTGTGTCTTGCAACAAACAGCAGAATTTTGCCTGCTGGGGAAAGAAAAATGACTTTTCTGAATTTGGTGCAAAGCAATCCTTGATTATAACCTAAACCCTCTCTAATAGCATGCATTTGGGTTTTCACAGGGAGGGCCGGATGGAGGATTAGTGATGGCGTGAGGTAGATGTCATCCTTCAGGATTTTTCGTATGTCCTTGGAACATAAAACAAGCAACAAATATCCAGAGAAGCCAGTTTCTCCTAGAGCTCTTAGGTTGTACAGTGAAACTTGACGAGGATTTCAAATATTCCCTACCCCAGAGGTTCTCACCAGGGGTCAATTCTGCGCCGCATGGGGGTATATGGAGATATCTGGAGCATTTGGGGTCTTGCACTGGGGGTGGGGCAGTGAGGGTGGAGGTGCTACTGGCATCTAGTGAGTAGAAGCCAGGGATGCAGAGGACCTACAATGCCCAGGACCCCCACTCTCCACCAAAGAATTGTCCAATCCCGAACGTCAATAGTGCCGAGGTTGAGAAACCCTCATCCTCACATATATCCTAAACAGAAACCTGTTTGAAACGTCCCTCAGTTGGTGGAATTAACCAGAACAACGGTTTGATAAAACAACCGAGCAACCCAGTTAGAAAGTTTTTCCTTCTTCCTCTTTCCCACCCCACAGAAAATCGTTGAGTAAATGTGAGCGTGGCCTTTAAAAAAAAACAAACCTGACTCTGTAAGCTATCTCCTTAAATATGTCTCACCGAAATTTCTGCCATTCTCTAGAGGCTCGTATGTGCCCAGGAAAATTATCGAGAGTACTGTCATAATAAAAATTTATAGCTGCATTAGCGTCTCTTGGCTAAACTCGCTGAAACGACAGGTGAGGGGAACACATAAAAAGCTTTTTAAAATAAAAGTTAGCTAGTTTGACTATTCTATAGTTTCAGGTGGAGAAAGGCTGGAATTTTTTGGCTAAAACTGGCTCTAGATGCAGGGCAAAAAGTGATATATATATATATATACACACACATATATAAAACCCATTGCCATCGAGTCAATTCCAACTCATAGCAACCCTATAGGACAGAATAGAACTGCCCCGTAGGGTTTCCAAGGAGCCGCTGCTGGATTCGTACTGCCAACCTTTTGGTTAGCAGCTGTAGCTCTTAACCACTGCACCACCAGGGCTCCATATATATGTATACATATATATATAATATATATGTATGTATATATATTATATATATATATATAAAATAAATAGTCATACCCAATAAAGCAACGCTTGTTTCAGCAGCCCTGAGCTCATTGCTGTTTTAATCTATTGGCCAGAAAAGGAAATTGAGCTTCAGTTGTTTTTCCTAGTTAGGAAACTTGATGATCTGTAGTGAAATATGAAGCCCAAGAACTTTAGAGAATGTTAATACTGAAAGTCTTGTCCAAGGCTTGTGGAGTTTTGTGCAAAGAGCATGAATCTGGGTAATCAGGAGATTGGGGGGTTTAGAACAATCGGTGCCACCACTTTCGTGTGACCTTGGTCTTCAGTCTCCTCATCTGTAAAACAAAGGGGCTGGGTTATGATCTCCGGGGTCACTTTCAACAATAGAAACAGTAACATAAAAATAATTAAGGACAGGCTGACCGTGGTGATTTCCACCAAACCACCAACTGTCTCTGTTCAGTAATTTTGGCCGTTCTAGAAGTAGTGCAGCTATAAAACTGTGGATTTGCTGTTTCACCCAACAGAGAAAAGAATATTGACTAGTATCTGCCGGAGAAGTTTCATAAATAATTAAGGCCATCTTTCCCTCATCAGAATAAGTTAAGCCAAGAAATTTATGATGGAGAATTGATTATTTCCCCAGCATCTAAATTTAGGTTTTATTCTGTAATGGTTGGGGTTGGGTATTTATATAATTGTTGGCCATTTCTGTGTCGAATTTGGCCTTGGCAGATCCCCTCAGGTGGTAATCTCTCTCTCTGACCATCAGTCTGAATGTCAATGTTAATCAATTTAGAGTTTTCCAGGCAAGCCTGTATGCAGAATAGATGGCTCGACAGTGTGGAGTATAAGCCTCCAGTGGATTTTCTAGGAGAGAGTCTTGAAAACTGACAACGGGAGAAATCATGGGGCAAGGGCTAGAAAATCACTACATGTTTTTTCCTCTACAGGAAGTCTCTTGCCAGAAGCCAAGCCACCGAGCACGCAGGAAGCGAGCAGAGAAAGAGGCAACCCACACGGTGTGGACAGGGCTCTAGGGAAGGCAGGCTTTGCCGGTCTCTCAGCCATTTTGATTCCCCTGCCCACACCCTCCCACCTAGCTCTCTAGGCTATTCCTTCTGCAGCTGCTTTCAATTATTCGGGGATGGTTTTACAGTCTGGTCACCCAAGACTTTGCCTTGACTTCTCATCTCTTCTTGGACTTGAATTTAGATGGGACATAAGGAGCAAAGGGCAGTGAATCTGAAGCGCCTTTCATTTATTCATTCGTTTATTTATTTTCATGTCAGCAAGAGTTTGTCAAGAAAGAAGGTTAATAGGACGACACAAAAATGTGGGTTTAGAAAGCTATTTTCAAAAAACAGTTGCTGACTCCAGTCAGCTCGGACTCACAGCAATCCCATATATGTCAGAGTAGAACTGTGCTCCATAGGGTTTTCAGTGGCTGATTTTTCAGAAGTAGATGGCCAGGCCTTTCTTCCGAGGTGCCTCTGGGTGGACTCGAACCAGTAACTCTTCCTAGCAGCTGAGTTTGACCATCCAGGGACTCTGTAGGAAGCTATTTGGGAGTTTTAAGAAGGCAGGCCACAGTGGAAGCTGCAGCTAGACGATCGAGAATTGGCTGCATAAGGCAATTTTTTAAAACTGGGTATTGTGTGTTTACCAGTGCCTTTTGGGTTCTTCATCAAGTATGTGACTTTGAGAGGAGGAATGGAGAAAGCAGAAGGAGAGGAAGAGAAATCATCCTCCCATTTGAGATCGTGTGATCCAGCTGTTTCCTTGGCTAACCCTCTGTCTAATGTAAAAAAAGAAACTCAATGGGGAACTATATAAATGTTTACAAAGGCTTCCCCTCTATCCACAGTGCCCTTGTGCAAGATACATCATCTTGCAGTGTGGTCGCAATTTGAAATAAATGGTGCAAGAGGTGTTGTGTGTGTGTTTTCACATGATGGAAGGGTAACCTGCGTGCAAAGCTTGGGAGCTCATGTCCTAAACTGTGGAAGGTCCCAAGACCACTGGATCTGACAATGTACTTCCTGGGAGCATCTTAGATGTGACTTTAGGGCCTTTTCCGGCTCTCCATTAATGCTTGTTCAGTCATGACAAATCACATTGGTTAACAAGGGAGGGCAGCTGAGAAGTATTTCTGTTTAGCCTCATTTCCCAAAAGGGACTGCTCAGCTGCGTTAGAGGAGTTGGGGTCCTCCCCCTTTCCAGCAGCTCAAGGGGTTTATAGCTCAATTCGAGGGCTTCTTTAAGAGTAGGTGAGAAGAGGCCCTCCATCCAGGCCTTTCCTCAGCTGGGTCCAGTTCATCATCCTTCACACGGTACCTTCAGGTATTGCAATAGGAAAAAAAGAAAGTACAATATGAAAAATCCCATAAGCTTTGCCAAAATACAAAAGGCACTGTATCTAACTAACACTGGAGCTAGACAGAAGACATAAAGGGTGTCTTGTGTGAACGTTTCCGGCTGCAAAATCTACCTGACTGTTGCACCGAAACTGTGGCTATCCATCACATGCTTGCGAGAACCCCCTCCCCCTGAAACTTCCTGTTTCATGTGGCTCATGAGAAGGGTTGCACAGAATGGGCTTCATTGCCTTTGTGCTATTTCCAAGCTAGGAGAAAGAAGGCGAATGTAGATTTTGTATTTCAAGGTATTTATGAATACTTTATGTCTATAAAATGCTCCATCAATATGTAGATACCATAAGACTGTAGAGGAGAGCCTTGTAGATCTGCTTTAGGCAGTCGGTCTAGGCCTTGTGGAGGAGTTGGGACACCTCCAGGGCTGAAAGCAGTGTGCTTTGGCAGTGGGAGTTCCAAAGAAGCAGCAGCCTGAGATAGGGGAGCATAGTTCACCAACAGCAAGACGGGCCTCCAAGACGGAGCAGATGGGATTGGCGGGGGTGGGTTGGTTTGTGAGGCCAGAAGGCTTGCAGGCTTTTCTACTGAGTTCAATACCAACCAAAGAATAATTGGAACCCACTAGAGAGCTTTGAGGAGAACGTGAACTCTTGTAAAGTTCCTGTCGGACCTCACAAATTAGCTCAATGTATTTGCTAAGGAGTGGCTGAGGCTTCTCTTGCAAACTACAGTGGACACACATTTAGTGCTGTTAAGGACAAGCAGGTGGCGAGCCCGTGGTCAATGGTATCGAAGTTCTGATCATACAGTGGGGAGTTTCCTGAAGATAGAAAAGCACTCAAGGCCACGGCTGCAGGTCCCAGAATAGACAGTGGCTGGGCCCGGCCTCACATTCTGCACAGTATTTGCTTAATGTGCATCGAGGGGCCCAGGCTGCTGAGAGCTTTCTCTTCCCCTGCGTTAATTCAAGAAGACTAGAGAACGCCTCAGCTAGACCCCAGCCACCCTGGCCTCCTCTCTTTCCCCCTCTCTGCTCTGGCAGCTGGTAATTGCTGGGTTCTCTTGATCACTTGGGCAAATGGCCCCCACATTACTCCTTAGTTAGTATGCAAGAGCAAGGACGTTCTGGCTCCGCCTCCTTCTCAACTTGCCTGGGCAAACTTTTTAGTCACCATTACTGAGTGTGAAAGTTGGGGTTTTTTTTTTGCATGCCTCGTGTTCTTTGTAACCATAGTGACCTGTTTATAAGCAGAGTAGTGGAGAAAGTTCAGAATGGACTCACAACTGACATTCGAGTTTCCATGATGTCAACTGGGCTATTAGCACATTACCTTTCCCGTATTGAATTAATTAATTAATTTAGAATCAGCAAGCTTAGATGGGATATTATTTTCATAAATGAAAAATGCTTAATAACTGTGGGAAATTTGAACAATATAGAAAAGTACAATGATAAACCTCATCCTCCACTAGCCAAAGTTGTTAATATTTTAATGTGTCTCTCAGTACTTTTTTTCTCTGCCTATACATATATTCATAAACACATGTATCTCTTTATACAAACCTGGGTCATTCTGGGTATTCAATTTTGTATCCTATCTTTTTTCATGTTATGTGGATTTTAGCCACATTATCCCATTATCCTACCATAAGATTATTAATGGCTATGTCCATTGTAAGAATATATCATATATTTTTCAAAAGTTGCTGTTGTTGGACATTTAAGAGGTCTACAATTTTTCTCCACAATAAACAACACTGCAATGAACATCTCTGTCCATAGATCTTAGACTATATCTCTGAATATTGATCTAGCCATCTGATCTTTGAAGGAAAATTTTCAGGACAAAAGGTGTAAATATTTTTAAGGCCTTTGATGCACATTGTCAAACTGCCCTTCAAAACTGCTAGACCAGTTTATAGTCACATGAGGTTTTCGTTACTTTCATTATCAAAAGATCCCTTTATTGAGGGCTGATCGTAACCGTGAAGTGTCTTAAGTGGGAATAAAAGGCACAGATCAGCTCCATAGCTAGGATTTAAAAATCCAGGAGGAAAACTGTGGTCAGCTGTGGAGCTGAAGATGCTTCCCAGGGTTGTCCCAGAAGGAAATGACCCCTCGAGGACCATTTTGGCTGAGCTACTAACCTTTACTCAACAGACCAGCACATAATGCACTCAACTTGAACTTGTAAAGACACACACACTTTATCTAAAATTTCCCTCATGTCCCTCAAGCCCACACTTCTCTATTCAAGTTAGGGTTCATGAGAGGGTAGCCAGTTAGGGTTTGAGGTTTCAGTAAGTGGAGTCTGCATGCGGATGTGCTTGGTTCTTGCAAAAAAGGAAAGAGGATGTCCAAGGTGACCTCTGAGGTCACATGGTGTGCACCATACAGTGGGCCAGAAGGCGTGAACTAACCCTGGTTCTCATCTGTTTCTGGCCAGCACTGGCTTCCTCACTGTCTCTTTTTCTACTGAGGGTAATGATAGCCCTCGGCTTCCCCAGGGATAGTTGTGGTTGAGTTCCTGTTTATCAAAGGTTCAGGAGAGAGGACTTCTGACAGCATGTGCAAGAGATTGATAAGGGACATCCAGCCGCGGGCTTGGAATCCCAGCTGTCGCTCCCAGGTGGCTATCTAATGAGGCCTCGGCTTGCTCCCTAAACGAGGCTGGGCTTAATAGTCTTCATCCTTACAGAGCTCCTGGGGTGCTTGTGCAAGAGATTCATAATCTGATCACAAGAGAAAAAAGAGCGCCTGTGTTGCCGATAACGAAGAATTACACAAGGCCTGGAACAAATACCAGGGTTTTAAAACACTTGGTCAAAATTTAAGCGGCAAAGCATTTTATCATCTCAGGCCATCGCTTCGAGGGGCCAGCTGAAACTACCCTGCCCACAGCCTTTAACAAGCGCCGGGCTTTCAATGGGTCTTTTCAAACCAGCCAAGCTGTAGCTTGCTTTTCAGAGTGTGTAAGCTGGTCTGCTTACAGCAGTACGAACTGGCAGCCTAACAAGAAAGAAAACGGAAACCCAACCCAAAGCTGGGATCGAAAGCTCTTGAGACTCAGTTGTTATTTGTTACCGACACTGGGGTGCAGCTTCTCCTCTAATTATATTCTGTCAAGCAAGGGTTGAAAATGTAAACCCAGACTTAATGTTGGCTCCTCCAGCCACCGATAGTAGCGGGCCCAGGCCTCAGTTTAAATATCAAAGAAGAGTTTGACAGACCGTTCGATTGATTTCAAGACTTCCTGGGACGCCGACTTTTAAACCACAATTTTCTTCTTTTGGGGCAAAGTTAAGAGCCAATCACAACTGAGGTTTCTGAGCCTGTTCTGCCCATATTTGGCTGTAATCTTGCTTCATTCAACTAAACTTAGAATATATGCACTTGAAAAGCAAGGCTTTGGGAAGTGTCTCTCTCCCTGTTATAAAAGAAGTCTTATCTTTATGCATTTGGGGGCGCCTGCAGACTTGCAGGGTAGCTTCAAAGCAAAGAAAGGAGCCAGTGAGGACGATTTATTTTTTACTTTTATTTTTTTAAAAAAAAAAAAAAAAGCTTCAACTGTAAATTTTACAATATTTACGTGAAAATACATAGAAAACAGAAACTAGTTTCGTCCTGTGAAAAAATAACAAGAAGTGGTTTATGAGATTACGTAGATACTGAAAAACATACCATGCTGTTATGGAGTGAACTGTGTCCCCCCAAAATACGTGTTGTAAATCCTAACCTCTATGCCTGTGGTTCTAATCCCATCTGAGAATGGGTTGTCTTTGTTATGTTAATGAGATGGGACTAGTGTAGGGTGTATCTTGACTCAATCTCTTTTGAGATATAAGAGATTAAATAAACCAGCAGAGCAGAGATGGGGGAAGATAAATGCCAAGACACATGGAGATCTCCAAGGAACCAGGAAGCAGAAGTTGAAGAGACAAGGACCTTCCTTCCGAGCCAGAGAGAGAAAGCCTTCCCCTTATGCCGGTGCTCTGAATTCACACTTCTAGCCTCCTAAACTGTGAGAAAATAAATTTCTTGTTGTGAAAGCCACCCACTTCTGGTATTTCTGTTATAGCAGCACTAGATAATTAAGACAAATACCACTTGCATTATTGTATTTTATCTATGATGTGTAGGAGATCCATTTCTTAGAGATCTCTGGAAATAAATATATGCTTTGAGATTTCTTCTTAAGGATTGCTTAAGAAGGATCAAGAAAGAAGAAACAAACACAATAAACCTTATTATATTTTTAACCGAATATTTATCATCCACTTTATATGTACGAGGAGCCCTGGTGGTGCAGTGGTTAAGGCTCAGCTGCTAACCAAAAGGTCAGCAGTTTGAACCCACCAGCCGCTCAGCGGGAGAAAGATGTGGCAGTCTGCTTCTGTAAACATTTACAGCCTCAGAAACCCTATGGGGCACTTCTACTCTATCCTAGAGGGTTGCTATGAGTCAGAATCGACTTGATGGTAGTGGGTTTGGTTTTTGATTTATATGTACTGTCCACCAAAACCCCACAAAGGAGATCCCATTCTTAGCCACTTTTGCAGATGAAGAAACTGAGGCACAGAGAAGATGCTTAACCTGCCCAAGGTGCCCCGGCTAATAAGAGGTGGAGGTAGGATTCCACCCCAAGCACTGGGGTGCCAAAGCCCCTTTCTCTTAACCACGAAGCTCTACTCCACTAGGATGGTTTCTTAAATTCGTGGCCACGAGCAGAGGCTGTAGGCCATAAGGAATGCCCTGGGGGCACGCCAGTCTCTAAGTCACCAACCTCCACCACTCTCAGGACCCAAGGGAAAGAAAGTTGAGAGGTTGTTCAACTTGTCTTAGGCCTGAGGCTGGGTGAGTTCTCAGTGATCCCTAGGAGATGATGTCCAGAGCCATTGGGCTCAAATGGGGATTCCAGATGCACCATTTGAGACCCTCACTCAGGGCCCCAGTTATTCCTAGTCTTAGGAAACTCAGCTCTAGAAGCCCCTCGCCCTCAGGACTGAGGATTCAGGGTAGGACCCAGGGGCTGGAGCAGAAACCCAACAACATGGTTTATCTGTGTTCTCAAAACTCGGGAGACCCAGAGAAAAGGGAAGAAGCAGCAAGGCAGGCCAGGCTTACCGGAGACTACAAAGAGGCCCCTGCCTCCATCTTGGAGAGCAGTGACGCTCAACGGGGCAATTTGGCCCTCCAGGGGACATTTGGCAATGTCTGGCAATACCTGAGTTGTCACAACTTGGGGGTGGGGGTTGCTACTGGCATCAAGAGGCCAGGAATGCTGCTCAACATCCTACAATGCACGGGACAGTCCCCACAGCAAAGAGTGATCCGTCCCCAATGTCACTAGTGCTGAAGCTGAGAAACCCTGCTCTAGAGTCTTGGTTTGGTGCATTCCACCCACTGCTCTGAAGAAGTCTGGTCTGGGGCTTCCTCAAAGAATCATTCTGCAACCAGGAAGCCAGCAGCCCCTGTACATAAGGCAGATGGTGGGGAGAGAGAAGGCGGGACCATGCTCACGAGGTTTAACTGACTGCATCTTTCTTTCCCACAGAGAGAGGTCAGTGTTTGCCTCTGTTTTCTAGGCACCAGGACCGAAGCATGTGCAGGCCCTGTGTGCTAGGCTGAATAATGGCCCCCAAAGATATCCGCTCCTAATCTACCACCCGTCTACCACCCGTCTGTCAGTTTGTCCTACTGTGGTGGCTTGCGTGTTGCTATGATGCTGGAAGCTATGCCACTGGCATTTCAAATACCAGCTGGGTCATCCATAGTGTCTTAGTCATCTAGTGCTGCTCTAACAGAAATACCACAAGTGGATGGCTTTAACAAGGAGAAGTTTATTTTCTCACAGTCTAGTAGGCTACAAGTCCAAATTCAGGGCATCAGCTCCAGGGGAAGGCTTTCTCTCTCTGTTGGAAGGAAGGTCCTTGTGATGCATCAGTCTTCCTTTGGTCTGGGAGCATCTCAGCACAGGAACCTCAGGTCCAAAGGACGTGCTCTGCTCCCGGCACTGCTTTCTTGGTGGTATAAGGTTCCCATGTCTCTCTGCTTGCTTCTCTCTTTTATATCACAAAAGAGATTGGCTTAAGACACTGTCTAATCTTGTAGACCTCATCAATATAATCACCGCTAATCCATCTTATTACATCATAGTGATAGCATTTACAACACATAGGGAGATCACATCAGATGATAAAATGGTAGACAATCATACAATACTGGGAATCATGACCTGGCCAAGTTGACAGGTATTTTTAGGGGACGTAATTCAATCCATGACACATAGTGAACAGGTTTCAGTGGAGCTTCCAGACTGAGACAGACTAGAAAGAAGGGGCTGGCAATCTACTTCTGAAAATAAGCCAATAAAAACCCTATAAATCACAACAGATTATCCAATATAGTGCTGGAAGATGAACCCTCTAGGGTGGAAGGCACTACACAATAACTGCAACAATGGACTTGAACATGCCAACAATCATGAAGATGGTACAGGACTGGGCGATGTTGTGTCCTGTTACATATAAGGTCGCCATGAGTTGGAGCAACTCAATGGAAATTAACAACAAATCCCTGGAACCTGTGAATGTTACCTTATGTGGAAGAGTGATCTTTGCAGATGTGATTGGGAGGCAGAGGGATATTAGACAAACAGAAAAGGAGAAGGCAATGTGACCACGGAGGCAGAGATTGGAGTGATGCAGCCACAAGCCAAAGAACACTGGCGGTCACCGGAAGCTGGAAGAGGCAAGAAAAGATTCTTCCCTAGAGCCTCCAGGAGCACAGCCCTGTTGACACCTTGATTTGGGCCCAGTGATAACAATTTCGGACTTCTGATCTCCAGAACTGTAAGAGAACAAATTTCTGTTGTTTTAAGTCACCAGGAGCCCTGGTGGTGCAGTAGTTAAAGGGCTCAGCTGCTAACCAAAAGATTGGTGGTTCAAACCCACCAGCCACTCCATGAGAGAAAGATGCAGCAGTCTGCTTCTGTAAAGATTGACAGCTTTGGAAACCTTCTGGGGTAGTTCTACTCTGTTCTGTAGGGTCACTATGAGTTGGAATTGACTCCATGGCAGTGGGTTTGGTTGGTTGGGTTTTAAGTCACCAAGTTTGTGGTAATTTGTTACAGCAGCCTAGGAAACGGAAACACCCTGGCACCCCTAAACCAAAAACCAAAACCAAACCGATTGCCGTCGAGTCGATTCCGACTCATAGCAACCCTATAGGACAGAGTAGAACTGTCCCATAGAGTTTCCAAGGAGTTCCTGGTGGATTCGAACTGCCGACCTCTTGGTTAGCAGCCACAGCTCTTAACCACTACGCCACCAGGGTTTCCAGCATGTGGGCCGGTGACAGCCCAGAGACCCGAAGACGTCCAATCTCTTCAGTGAGAGTCACCGAAGAAGAGCGTGTCAGCAGCCCTAGAGCCTCCAAATTGTGCATTGGAGGTTGAGGGGCAGACTCTTCCAGCATGGACAAAGCCAGAGCCCCTTTGGGGCAGGATTTAAGGGAGGAATGGAAATTCCTTTGCACCTCCCTCAACACACTTACCTCTTCCACTCTCCCATTGAAGCATCCTTCCTCTTGTGGAAACATGGCACCTGCCTGCCCTCTACCTCCATCAGTAAACAATTCCCAGGGAAAGTTGGGCAAATCATTTGCTATTCAGAGGGCTTGGTCCAATCCTGTCTGTGGCCACCTATCACTTTCTCCCTTGAATTCTGGTCACCAGTGTATACGCGGTGCATCCTCTACTAGACTATGAGTTCTTGGGGGCAGGAGCCCTGTAGGCTTCATTGTTCAGCCTCCCGAAGCCCCCAGCATAGTTTCAAGTGCACAGTAGGTGCTCAATCAATGGTTAGTGCATGTTTTTTCCTTCCTGTCTGTGAGAAAAGTTACTTAGGTCTCTTTATGGCCTGGTAGTCAGGAAGCTCACACATCTGATGCTTATTATCAGAAAAATGGAACATAACAAGAGTTGGCGAGGATGTGGAGAACTTGGAACCCTCGTGCATCGCTGGTGGGAATGTTAAATGGTGCAGCCGCTGTGGAAAACAGTTTGGCAGTTCCTCAAGAAGTCAAACATAGGATTACCATTACTGTTGTTAGTTGCTTTGAAGTTGATTCTGACTTATGGCGATTCCATTCCTAGGTATAGACCCAAAAGAATTGAAAGTGGCAACACAAACAGAAACTTGGTCACCAGTGTTCACTGCAGCATTATTCACAGTAGTTAAAAGGTGGAAGCAACCCAAGTGTCCATCAACAGACGGATGGATAAACAAAATGTGGTCCACCCATACAATGGAACATTCTGCAGCCATAAAGAGAAACAAAGTTCTGATACATGGATGAACCTTGAAAATATTATGCTGAGTGAAATAAGTCAGTCACAAAAGGACAAATATTGTATGATCCTACATCTATGAAATACCTAGAACAGACAAATGCATGGAAACCAAAGTTTATTAGTGGTTACCAGGGGCTTCGGAGAGGGGAGAGCAGGGAGTTATTGCTTAAGGGATACTGAGTTTCTGTCTGGGGTGATGAAAACCTTCGAGAAACGGCTAGTGATGATAGTTGCACAACATGGTGAATGTCACTGAACTGTACACTTAAAAACAGTTAAAATGGCAAACTTTTTGTTCTAAGTATTTTACCACAATAAAATAAAATTTAAAAATCTGATGCTTATTAACAGTGATTCTCATGTATTTTGTTAGGCCTGCAGCACTGGACATGGACACCATTTGGGTTCTTTTTTTAAAAATTGAGGTAAAATTTATATATAGTAAAATGCACACATCTTAAGTGCACAGCTTGATGAATTTTTCACATGTGTATACACCCATGTGTTCACTGCCCACATCAAGACAGAGAATATTTCCATCACCCTAGAAAGTTCTCTCGCTCTCCCTTCTCAATTAACCCCCGCACTTCCCACACCCCAGTCACACCCCAGTGAATCAATATTCTGACTGTTATCCTCATAAACTAGGTTTGCTGTTTGCGAACGTCATATAAATGGAATTGTACAGAATGTACTCTTGTGTCTGGATTCTTTCTCTCAACGTAACGTATCTGAGATTTATTCACGTGTTGTGCAGATCAGTCATTTGTTCTTTTTTTTTTTTTTTTTTTAACAGCTGTGTATTATTCCGTTGTCAGAACATATTACAGCTTGTTTATCCATTCTCCTATTGATGGACATTTGGGTTGTTTCCAGTTTGGGGCTATTGTAAATAAAGCTGCTATGAACATTCTTGTATTTTATGGACATGAACTTTCATTTCTCTTGGTTATGTGCCTAGGAGTAAAATCTGCTGGGTCATCAGGAAGGGGTATGTTTAACTTAGTGAGAAACTAGTATCAGTATTCTTGATTTGGATACAAGAAAAGAGATTTTAGAGAAAAAAAATGAAGTGGTCATCTTTCTGCGCTTATTTTCCCGATTGCATCCACTGTATTAACTTAAGGAAATGGGGTGCCTCTGCCCAGCCCTTAAGGAGCCTTGATGGCTCGGTGGCTAAGTGCTCGGCTGTTAATTGAAAGGTCGGCCGTTCAAACCCACCCAGTGGCTCTGTGGGAGACAGACCTGGTGATCTGCTTCTGTAAAGATTTAAAAAAAAAAAAAACAAACTCATTGCCGTCGAGTCGATTCCAACTCATAGCGAAGTAGAACTGTCCCATAGGGTTTCCAAGGAGCAGCTGGTGAATTCAAACTGCCCACCTTTTGGCTAGCAGCCGTAGCTCTTAACCACTTCGCCACCAGCCTTGGAAACCCTCTGGGGGCAGTTCTACTCTGTCCTATAGGGTTGCTATGAGTTGGAATCGACTTGACTGCAGTGGATTTGGTTTGGTTTTGGCCCTGTGCTGTATGCACTGCTAAGAAAAGCAGAAGTAGACTTTGTCTTGCTTAATTTGGACACATCATCAGGAAACACCAATCATTAGAAAAGGACATCATGTTTGGTAAAGTAGAGGGTCAGCGAAAACGAGGGAAACTCTCAACGAGAGAGCGCGACACAAGAGCTGCAACAATGGGCGCCAACATACCAACGATTGTAAGGATGGCGCAGGACTGGGCAACGTTGCGTTCTGTTATAAATAAGGTCCCCATGAATCGGAGTTGACTCGATGGCAACTAACACAACAGACAAAGTTGGAAGGTCATGAGGCATGAAGAATAGAGCAAACACGCATCTACAAACACACATATTTATATTCATATCGTTTTCTACACATTCACACCGACTCAAACTGTTAAGACTGGTTTTTCCTGGTATTGGGATGGACTACAATGCTCACACAGGCAGAATCTCTATGAAAGCAAATATTTTAAGGGGACGATTTGCTCTGTAATGAAGCCTTGATTGAAATGACAGCTGCAGGAAGTGAGAAGTATGTGGAATATGTAGAATGAGGGCAATCAGATCCTTCTGTTATACAAATACTCCCTTACAAATACAAATACTCCCTTCTGAGTATTTGGAGAAGTCTTGTTTCCCTGGCAAATTCACAGCTCTCCTGAGGCCTGGGCACCAAGAGAAATATGCTGCTTTTCTCAGTCTCCAGCTTCCTTCAGAAGTGAATTCCTGAGTGACCAGTTGCTTCCCACTTGAGTGCCACTGAATTCTAGAAATCTGAAACAGCTTTGCAAAAGTGACTAGAGAAGGGGAAACTATTTTAAGATCCTGTAGTGTTGTCAAGAGACTCTAGAATTAAGGCTGGAATGCCAAAAGGAAAGGAGAGAAATTTCCAAGCTTGACTTTCTGCAAAGGTGTGTTCTACAATAGCCATGACTCGTTACAAGTTAGATTCCTTTCACTCAAGTAGGCATTTCATACAATTTTTCTAATGACATGCAGTGTTTAATTGTTTTCAGATTAACTAGCATCCCACTCCTTGAGCTATTTAAAACTTTAACCACTACCTATGAGGTGCAATTTCTGCCTTACCAATGGCGGCTTGGTGCAATTATACATTCTTTGGCCCTTTCTTACAGAAATTTCACCTGCCACTTGCCGGGATTCAATCTGCCTATGTCTTATCTTTTACTTGGTTTCCCTGAAATCCTCATCATGTCCTTTGCCTCTTTCTTCCCACCCATGAAAAAAACTGGCCATGTGTGTATGACACCAAACAGTCTGATCAAGTCAGCAAATAAGGAATAGCAATTCCCCAGGCTGTGAATTTGGCACCAAGAAATCAAAACAACAGGGTGATTGGAGATCTTTTCCTTTATTTTCCTTTCCTTTTCCTTTCTTTTTAAACACATTTTTCCCATTGCTCACCTGCTGTGTAGATAGTCTTTTCTGGACAAAAATAAATCACCTGCCTCTTGATCTTCTTTGCCTTTTTTGAGTGACTGGTGAACTTGTCCTGGAACAGTTTTCAGAATGGATTTTCATTTTCTCAGTGGGGTTGGTCAACATTCAAGAGTATGCAACGGGGACTGGGCCTATGGTTTTTCCCACGGCTTTTCTGCAAGTTGGCTTTCGTATGAGTTGTTTTGAGGTATAACTTATTGGATTTGTCATGATTTGGAGCTCATTTCTCTCTTATTCTAAAGGACACACAGGATTTCTTGGGACAAATTGGCCATGGGCTCCAGTAAAGACCTGTCTTATTATAGAGGTTGATGCCTCTGCTACTGGAACCTCACAAGGCAGACATCAGTAGCCTAGTGGGAAATTAGGTTCCTTGCCCAGTATATTCTTTATGAAAACACTTCCTTCTTATTTCAGTTCCACCAGCACAACTAGGTTTTGATTTGAGAAATTGTGAATCTCTTTCTGCAAATGCCTTTGAGGGCCCATAGACTCTTTTGTAAACTGTTTTCATTTTTTGGTAATGCCAGGTTTAACGAGGTATAATTTACCTATTAATTCATCCTTTTCATGTATACAGTTCTGTGAATTTTGAGACTGAATACAGTCATGTAACCACCCCTACAATTGAGGTATCGAGTATTTGTGTCACCCCAAAAAGTTCTCCTTTGCTCCTTTGAAGTCAGTCTTCTCCCCCACAAACCCCAAGCCCTGGGAACCACTGATCTGTTTTCTGTCCCTATAGTTTTGCCTTTTTCAGGATGTCATATAAATGGAACCATAGAGTGTGTATTTTTTTTTTAATCTCTTTTTGGTTTCACTTAGCATGATGCTTTTGACATTTGTTCATGTTGCATGGACTAGTACTATTTATGGCTGTACAGTATTCCATTGTGTGTTTATCCATTCGCCTGTTGATGGGGCATTTGGGTTGTTTTCAATCTGGAGCAATTACGAAGAGTGCTGCTATAAATTTTCATGTACAGATATTTGTGTGGACCTGTGTTTTCACTTCTACTGGGTAAATACCTAGGAGTGAGATGGCTGAGTTCAACTTACAAGAAACTGCCAAATTGGTTTCCAAAGTGGCAATACCATTTTGCATTCCCACTAATAACGTATAAGATTTCCAGTTGCTCTGCATCCTCGTCAGTATTGTCAGTTTTGTTTTGAAATTGTAGACATTCTCATGAATTTGTAGTGACATTTCATTGTGGTTTTAGTTTGCATTTCCCTAATGACTAATGATGTTCCCTGATGACTAATTTGTGTGCTTACTTGCCACCTGCATCTCTTCTTTAGTGAAGTGTGTGATCAAATCTTTTGGCCATTTTTTAAATTGGGTTGTTTGTTTTTCTTATTGGAATGTGAGAGTTCCCTAGATATTCTGGATGTGAGTCCTTTATCAGATGTGTGATTTGCAAATATTTTCAGTCTGTGGCATGCCTTTTCATTCTCTTACCCATGTCCTGTTTCACACTCTCATTTGCAAAGAGTGGGTGGGATTGTTTCTCTCCCTCACCTTCAACCCCTCCACCATCTTGGACAGCAGAATGAGGAGCTAGGAGGTACCATTGGCTTTCTGTCTAATTCGTAATACTCTGACTTTTAGGCTAAGGTCAGTCTCCTGAGAGAAGAATTTTGGCCTAAACAGTGGATGCTTCACTTCTCTAACTTTAGTGTACACAGAATAATCTGGAAAGTTTGATTAATATGCAGGTTTCCAGGCTCCACTCCCAGCAATTTGTATCCAGTAGGTGTGAGGTGGGGCCCAAGATATTGCATTATTTAATAAGCACTCAGATTATCCTGATATAGGTAGCTCCTGGACCATATTTGAGAAACCCTGAGAACGTGTTATGTCTGCTGCGGTCAGGATGTAAAGTCTCCTTCCAGGCCTAAACAAAATGGTGTGGGTTAAGTACGAGGAGGATAACGTCACCATGCAACTAAACAAAAAGAAGAAGAAATACCAGGATCACCGGAATTTTAGGACATTTTTACTGAACATTCAGCCTATCCCCTCACTCATCTCTCTCTCTCTCTGTTATTTTGTTGTCGTTAGCTGCCCACAAGTTGGCCCCTAATTCATGGTGACTTCATGCACAATGGAACTAAATGCTGCCCAGTTCATCACCATCCCCACGACCAGTTGAGGATCAAACTGTTGTGACCCAAATGGTTTTCACTGGCTGAATTTCGGAAGTAGATCCACAGGCCTTTCTTCGTAGTCCGTCTTAGTCTGGAAGCTCTGTTGAAACCTGTTCAGCATCATAGCAACACGTAAGCCTCCAATAACAAACAGGTGGTGACGGAGCGTAAGGTACATTGGCTAAGACTTGAACTCGGGTCTCCCTCACGGAAGGGGAGAATTCTACCCCCGGACCACCAATGCTTCATCTCTGTTAATTATAAAAACCAGTTGCTGTCGAGATGATTCCGACTCATGGTGACCCCATGTGTGTCAGAGTAGGACTGTGACCCATAGGATTTTCAGTGGCTGATTTTTCAGAAGTAGATCACCAGGCCTTTCTTCTGAGGCACCTCTGGGTGGACTCAAACCTCCAACCTTTCGGTTAGCAGCCAAGCACATTAACTGTTAGCACCATCCTAGAGACTCCTCTGTTTTATAGGCTCGTCTTAACTTGAGCAGCTATCTTTTTAAAGTGCCTTTAAAAGATATTTTATTTGAGTAGATATGGGGGAGGGGTAAATGGCTGATAAATAAATAAGTAAATAAATAAATAACATATGGTAGCTTAAACAATGTCAATTCATTCCTAACTTGGACCCTGAATAATAACATTTCTCTTCCCGTCACCTGGTACTGGGCTGCCCGCTGTGGTGTTACAATGGATTCTGGTCCAATTTTTAGGTCCACTGTTCTGACAGGAAGTCATCCTGAGCTTTTTTTACCAGGCATCTGTGGAAGGTCTTTGGTCTTACCATAACAATTTTTTGGACAAAGGCAGAACTTATCCTGCTTGTTTTCAAACCAATCTGTGAAGAATGTTGGGGTATGAATCATTACCTTTTTTTTTCCCCCTCAGAAAAGGAAACAAAGACAATAGCGACAAAACACCCACTCTGCATAAAACTCAGGCATCCAGATGTTTGGACTGTGTAATACCAAACAACTAGTTAGTCTGAGGTTTTTCCTGAATTGGACAAACTCTCCTGACCTTGCACAAATTCAACTGGTGTGATTTCAGTCTCATCTACTGACAGAATACAATTGTGACTGACCTAATTTTCTATGTTAATCAAATGGTATTGTTCAAACTTTTTGGTACCTTACAGCAGAAGTAATTCAAAAGGCCTGTGATTAGACTTCTGTGGTTGAATGTTTCTTTAAAATACAACTAGTCAACCAATCTTCTAGGGCAACAAGGGCACCTCAGGCTGTAGCAAACAAAAGGGATCAATGGTTGTTCTCAAAGGTGGTGTTGTAGGAAGAAGCCTGGAATGAGAGATAAGAGATGTGATTCCACTGCTTACTTGAGCAGAACTGTGCCTCCTTAAGCTTTCAATAGAGTAGATACTTAAGGAAGGTGTTCACGCTCATGGTAAAGCTAGTGAAGTCCATAAAATCACTGTAGTTACTTAGGGAAGGGGGCATCTTCAGGTATGAGTGGGAGGCATGTTTGTAGAGCTGGACGAGATATGGCCTCCACCATTTGCGAGAAGGGAGCCCTGGTGGCACTGTGGTTAAGAGCTCAGGCTGCTAACCAAAAGGTCTGCAGATGGAATTCACCAGCCACTCCTTGGAAACCCTACGGGGTAGTTCTACTCTGTCCTATAGGATCGCTATGAGTTGGAACCAACTAGACAGCAACAGATGTACGGGAGAAAATAGCATGTCCGGAGTAGAAAAGAGTAGTCCTAGTGATCAAAATTGAGAATCGATATTCTGCAGGCTGAACTTTGACCTATTGCAAAGAGAGAAATAGAATTTCTCTGTGATTCGAGTATCCACTTTAAGACAAGGAAGTGACCATTCATTTGTGGAAGTGGAGCAAAGGATGACTCACAAACATATGAGCAGACAAGGCAGGGCCAAGGGAGGAGGAACGAGGGGGGAGCAGAGCTAGGTGGGCACTTCTCTGCTCATGTCGTAAGGTATCGGGTCATAAGGTATCACTGGCTCACCCCAGACCGGGGCGGATTATCCAATAGGCAAGGTAAGGTGCTTACCTTGCTTACCAGATCATTCTACTCTGTCTTAGAGAGTCGCTATGAGTTGGAATCCACTCGACGGCAATGGGTTTGTTTGGTTTTTGGTTTAATCCTATCTTGGGGTGATCTGGGTCACTTTTAAATGCCTCTGCAATTAAGTAAGAAAAAAGAGTGGGGGTGGGGGAGGGTGACTTTGGATTTCAGGAGTGAACAAAACTTCTTCCTTAAAAGTTTTTTCACAACTACTTTGGATGGCCGAAGAATTCAACTACAAAGGCTCTCAGAGAACGAGCAGAGGCGACTAGCTTTCCATCTGGTCCCTCTCTTGAGGGTCCCTCAGTTTGAAAGAACAAAAAATTAAAATGCCCTCCTCATCCGCTCCCTTTTTCTTCAACTCTCACATGCTAAGCCATTCAGGAAAATCAGGCTGCAAAGCTATAAGCAAAACAGTCACAGGAACGGCAAAGTATACCCTGCTCCTGGGCTAGAAACACAGGGCATTCCCGGGAGAGCCAGTCCAAGCGTTAAACACCAGCCCAGGAAGTGTTGATTCAATAAGGACATATGTTTTGCTGTGTATATTTTCACCAAAAAAAAAAAAAAAGCTCCTATCTTATATGCGTTGTGAAATCAAATTTATATTAAAAATAGACGTTTTACTTTTAGTTCAAGAGGGCTTTCCTTATCCACAAGTGTAGAAATTCCTGACACAAAATTAATCCGCCAGCTTTTTTTTTTTTTCCTCACACCCAACATGGCTGTTCCAAAAAGCAGACCATAACAAAACCATTAACCTGTGATTAAATGAGAAAGACTCGGCTTCTTCAATTTGAATTTCTGGAGGTCTCGAGACTGCAGGTGGGTGGAGGGGCGAATCTTCCGGGAAGTTACATTTTTAATGTTTACTCAGTAGCCATTAAATACTTCATCACCATGGAAACCTGTAGTCTTTAAGCAAATTTAAGTCTCTGTGAATTCTCCATTCTCTAGAAGCGGTTTCCTCTTGCATAAGGAGATGTTTCTCCAATTTGCAAAATTGTTTATTAAACCATAAAGATTTCAAATATCGTGTTATTCTTTTGAATTAATACATGATTATATTTTTAACAGTGTCTAAGTAGGTATGGGGCAGCTCTACTCTGTCCTATAGGGTCACTATGAGTCCGAATCGACTCTACGGCAATGGGTTTGGTTTTTTCGGTTAAGTAAGTTGTGAGGCATTGGTGGTTCAGTGGTAGAATTGTCACCTTCCTGGGTTCAATTCCCGGCCAGCACAGCTCATGCCCAGCCACCGCCCATCTGTCAGTGGAGGCTTGCGTGTTGCTAGGATGCTGAACAGGTTCCAGCAGAGCTTCTACACTAAGACGGACTAGGAAGAAAATCGCCAATGCAAACCCTATGGATGATAACAGTCCTGTCCTCAGCTGACAATGGGGATGGTGCAGGACCAGGCAGGGTTTCCCTCCGTTGTGCATGGGGTCACCAAGAGTTGGGGGCTGCGATGCCAGTAACTAACTGCACTACCAAAGGGGCAAGGTGTGGGCAAACCTCACCTGTATCACTAACTGCATGGCAAGGATCAGCATTAATCCCAATTTCCACATGGAAATGGATCCAGGCTTCACCTTCCACATCTCCAAGATCCTTATTGTCAGCCACTTATTCTGTGGCACACTCTCTCTCACCCTAACCACCTAGAGTTAGGTCAAAACATCTCTGGCCACTGAGGCCAAGTCATCAGGGACCAACTGTAGGCTCAGGAGTCTGCACAACTCCCTGCACGTCAGACCAGCCAGTCCCTCCCTCTTCCTCTAGGACTAGGTCACAAGCTAGAAGGACTCTGTTCTTCACTGACTGCCCGTGTAGCATTTCTCTGTCACCAGCCACCCAAAGCTGGCTCCTCACGAATTAGGACTCTGTCCTTACGACTGCCCTTGCAGCCCTCCTCTGAACTAGCCATCCTGAGCCAAGTCAGAATCCCATTGCCCCTTGTGCGTTCATTAATTATCTATAACGGCTCACAAAATTCACAGAAATTATTACCTATACTTATAGTTACCCATTGATTACAACCAGAAAGGATACAAGCAAAAAGACACATCAGACCAAGTCTGAGAGAGTTCCTGGCATGAAACTTCCATTGTCCCTAAGGACGTACCACCCTCTCCCATTCATGGATACTCTCACCAAATCCAGGAGGCCCTGAAAGAGAGAGCTCCAGCCTCTAGGTTCCTTATAAGTCTCTGGGGCCTCCATGTGTATGCATGACTAGAGCCTCTGTAAATATGTATGATCAATCCAATAAATGAATATGTATGCCTGTATCGTGCCCCCTCCCTTCCTGAGACCCGTTGCCAGGGTGAGGCCTGTGTAGCCCCTACTTATTTACATTTGTTTAAGTATTGCCTGGCTATTTTAGAAATAAAATTTTGAAATAAAATTGCTGAAAGCGAAGAGGACTTGAAGCACTTACTGATGAAGATCAAAGACTACAACCTTCAGTATGGATTACACCTTAACATAAAGAAAAAAAATCCTCACAAAAGGACCAATAAGCAATATCATGATAAATGCAGAAAGTATTGAAGTTGTCAACAATTTCATTTTACTTGGATCCACAATCAATGCCCACGGAAGCAGCAGTCAAGAAATCAAACGACGTATTGCATTGGGCAAATCTGCTGCAAAAGATCTCTTTCAAGTGTTGAAAAGCAAAGATGTCACTTTGAAGACTAAGACGCACCTGACCCAAGCCATGATATTTTCAGTCGCCTCATATGCATGCAAAAGCTGGACAGTGAATAAGGAAGACCAAAGAAGAATTGATGCCTTTGAATTATGGTGTTGGTGAAGAATATTGAATATACCATGGACTGCCAGAAGAACGAACAAGTCTATCTTGGGAGAAGTACAGCCAGAATGTTCCTTAGAAGCGAGGATGGTGAGACATGTCATCAGGAGGGACCAGGCCCTGGAGAAGGACATCATGTTTGGTAAAGTAGAGGGTCAGCGAAAAAGAGGAAGACCCTCAGTGAGATGGACTGACACAGTGGCTGCAACAATGGGCTCAAACATAGCAATGATTGTGAGGATGGTGCAGGACCTGGCAGTGTTTCGTTCTGTTGTACATAGGGTCACTATGAGTTGGAACTGACTCGATGGCACCTAGCAACAACCTTTTAGAAAAACAAAGAGCACCTTTGCTTTGGCTATTTTAGGGAACCAGAGACAAAGGCCAAACCAAGTTCTTTGTCCCGCGCAGGGGCTGACTTGACAGCAGCTAACAACAACAAAAGTAGGTTGTAGAACAATCTGATGAGTTCCGAAGAGAGGAGAACTAGAGTTAGAAAGCATGGGCCCTTTATTAGGCTATTTCGATAGGCTCTAATTAGAATAGTAAGGAAGACATTAATGTAATCAACAAGAGATTACAACAATATTTAATGTGCTTCTACCACGTGGCAGACGCCTTACTGAGTATATGATATGCAAGGCTGAAGAAAAGCGTCACAGTGCCTGCCCTCCTGGAGCTTATAAGGTAGTGGGGGCAGGTAGTTAACAAGTGAACAAGTTGACAAATCATTATAAAAAGTGATGAGGATCTGAAAAGACATTTCTCCCAAGAAGCTATTCAAATGGCCGATAAGCACATGAACAGATGCTCAACATTATTAGCCATCAGGGAAATACAAATCAAAACCACAATGAGATATTACTTCACACAAATAGGATGGCTATAATGAGAAAGACAGACAATAACAAACGTTGGTGAGGATGTGGAGAAATTGTTACAATCATATACTGTTGTTGGGAATGTAAAATGGTGCAGTTCCTCAAAAGGTAAAACATAGAGTTACCCTATGACCCAGCAATTCCACACCTAGATATATGTTCAGTAGAAATGAAAACATACATCCACACGAATACTTGTAATGTTTATAAGTATTTATAATACTTGTTTATAGCAGCATTATTCAGAATAGCCAAAAAAGTGGAAACAACCCAAATGTCCATCAACTGAAAAGGGATAAATAAAATGTAGTCTACCATACAATGGAATACTATTCGTCAATAAAACAGAATGAAGCACTATAATGTGGATGAATCTCGAAAACATTATGCTGAGTGAAAGAAGCCAGTTACAAAAGACCACACATTGTAGGATTCCATTTATATGAAATATCCAGAATAGGCAAATCCATGGGGATAGAAAGTAGATTAGTGGTTACCAGGGACTGGGGAGAGAGGGGAATGGGGAGTGACTACTAATGGGTATGGGGTTTCTTTCTAGGGTGCTGAAAATGTTCCACAATTGACTATGATGCTCGTCTTAGTTTCCTAGGGCTTCCATAACAAAACACCACTAAGTGGAAGAATGGAAATTTATTTTCTCACAGTTCTAGAGGCTAGAAGTCCAAATTCAGGACAGGAGCAGGGCTATCCTATCTCTCTGTCAGCTCTAGGGGAAGATCCTTCTTTGTCTCCTTCCTGGTAGCCCCGGGTATTTCTTGGCGTTCCTTGGCTGCTTGTGGATGGATCCTCATATGCTGTCTTTTCTCTGTGGGTATAATTGTTTCCGTGTCTGTTCTCCTCCTTATAAAACACCAGTCATACAGGATTAGGACTCACCCTACTCCAGTATGATCTCATTAAGTTAACTGATAACATCTGCAAAGAAAAACCCTATTTCCTCAACGTCACATTCGCTGGTGCAGGGGTTAAGACTTCAACATATCTTTTGGGAGGACACAGTCCGACCCATAACAGTGATGGTTGCATGCCTCTGTGAATGTACTAAAACCACTGAAAACTCTGAAGACATTATTGAAATTAATGATACATTTCAGGGATTCTGAGAGAAATACTCCCAGAAGAGAAGGGAGATGGGCTGTTCCAGCTGCAGGGAGGGCAAGAGAAAATCTCAGGAAGGCAAGGGACATATATCTGTGTGGGAAGACAGCCGAAGGGTGTGTGCACATCCTGGGACATAGACATGGGCAGAAGCAAGGGGGGAGGAACAAGCTTGAGTGTGACACCTGCCAAGGTCCCAAAGATTCCCAGGCTCTTGAGACCCTGTTCCAAGTTCCTCAACAGCGTGAGACCTGGAAACTTCTGGAAACACCAGATTCTATTTTGGAAATGACGGCATCATCGGGAAAAATCCTCTCTTCACCATTCCTAGCAGTGACAATAGCAAGACAAGAAGCAATATATGAGAGAAGCAGCAGTTAAAAACAATTACAGTAGAAGATTCAGGCTCTCTCTCTTTCACACACACACAAGGACATGAACACACACACACACACACACACACACACACACACAAATCAAGCACCATGCTAGGTAATTTTAAATTCATTGAAACCTGGTGAAGCCAGTCCATTGGGGGCAGAAAAGACTGGAGAACTTGGATTCTTCCTAACCTATCATTATCTTTGACTGCATTCCATTGTTTGCATTTATAATAATTCCATTAGTCTTGTAATGATAGACCTCCAGGTTTCTTCCAACTTTTTTTTTTTAATTTTATTGTGCTTTAGGTGAAAGTTCACAGCTCAAGTTAGTTTCTCATTCAAAAAGTTATACACATACTGTTTTGTGACATTGGTTGCAATCCCTGTCTTTCCACCCCAGGTTCCCTGTGTCCATTCATCCAGTTCCTGTCCGTTCCTGCCTTCTCGTCTTGCTTTTGGGCAGGAGTGGCCCATTTGGTCTTGTATATTTGATGGAACTAAGAAGCATGTTCCTCACATGTGTTATTGTTTGTTTTATAGGCCTGTTTAATCTTTGTCTGAAAAGTGGCTTTGGAATTGTTTTCAGTTCTGAGTTAGCAGAGAGTCCAGGGGCTATAGTCTCGGGGGTTCCCCCAGTCTCTGTCAGACCAGTAATTAAGTGTGGACTTTTTTCATGAATATGAATTTTGTTCTACATTTTTCTCCTACTCTGTTCGAGACTCTCTGTTTTGATCCCCGTCAGAGCAGTTGGTGGTGGTAGCTGGGCACCATCTAGTTCTTCTGGGCTCTTTCAACTTTTTACCATTACAAACAATGCTTCAGCAAACTTTCTTGTATCTACATCCCTGTGAACAAAAATTACGTGCCTTATAAACATTGACAGAAGTTGCCTAATTTTGTTCATAAAAAATGTTGAAAAAATGTATACGTCCACCAAGAATGCAAAGTTTCCTAACACTCTTGCCACTACTGGGTGTTAGAAAATTTTAACGTTTGGGGCAACTAGTGGTTCAAAAAACTATCTCTCATTGTTTTGATTTGCCAGTTTTTAATTATAAGTGAGGATGAGTATCTTTTCCAGAAGTTCATTTGTCATTTGTATTCATCCCCTCCACTCCTTTCCAGAAACTTCCTACTCACCTATTTTTCTATTGGATTATCCATCTTGTTGTTATCAATTTTTGTAAGCCTGCCTTAGTTATCTAGTGCTGCTATAACAGAAATACCACAAGTGGAGGGCTTTAACAAACATAAATTGATTTTCTCAGAGTTTAGGAGGCTAAAAGTTGGAATTGAGTGCTAGCTCTAGGGAAAGGCTTTCTCTCTCTGACGGCTCTGGAGGCAGGTCCTTGTCTCTTCAGCTTCTGCTTCCTGGTTCCTTGGAGATCTCCATGTGTCTTGACATCTCTCTTACCATCTCTGCTTACCGGCTTGCTTGTTTAATCTCTTTATATCTCAAAAGAGATTGACTCAGGATACACTCTACACTAATCCTGTCTCATTAACATAACAAACACAACCCATTCCCAAATGGGAACCACAGGCACAGAGGTTAGGATTTACAACACAGATTTTTGGGGGACACAATTCAATCCATAAAACTGCCTGTCATATGAGTTGCAATATATTTCCCAGTCTTGTTGGCTTTAGAAAGAATATGACAAAATCGTTTTGATTCTCCTGGAATCCAGATTTCTGGGTTTATGGAACTGGGGTGACCACTCAGGCCATCCACTCTTGTTGTTGTTAGGTGCCATTGAGTCGTTTCCAACTCATAGCGACCCCTATGTACAACAGAATGAAACACTGGCTGGTCCTGTGCCATCTTCACAATTGTTGCTATATTTGAGCCCATTGTTTAAGCCATTGTGTCAATCCATCTCATTGAGGGTCTTCCTCTTTTTCCCTGACCCTCTACCCTACCAAGTATGATGTCCTTCTCCAGGGCCTGTTCCCGCCTGATAACATGTCCAAAGTGTAAGACCAAGTCTCACCATCCTTACTTCTAAGGAGCATTCTGGCTGTACTTGTTCCGAGACAGATTTGTTCATTCTTCTGGCAGTCCATAGTATATTCGATATTCTTTGCCAACACCATAATTCAAAGTCATCAATTCTTCTTCAGTCTTCCTTATTCATTGTCCAGCTTTCGCATGCATATGAGGCAATTGAAAATACCGTGGCTTGGGTCAGGCGCACCTTAGTCCTCAAAGTGACATCTTTGCTTTTTAACACTTGAAAGAGGTCTTTTGCAGCAGATTTGTCCAATGCAATGCGTCCTTTGATTTTTTTGACAGCTGCTTCCATGGGAGAAACCCTGGTGGCGTAGTGGTTAAGAGCTACAGCTGCTAACCAAAAGGTCGGCAGTTCGAATCCACCAGGCGCTCCTTGGAAACCCTGTGGGGCAGTTCTACTCTGTCCTATAGGGTGGCTATGAGTTGGAATAGATTCAACGGTAATGGGTTTGTTTGTTTGTTTGTTTGTTTTGGCTTCCATGGGTGTTGATTGTGGATCCAAGTAAAATGAAATCCTTGACAGCTTCAATCTTTTCTCTGTTTATCATGATATTGCTTATTGGTCCAGTTGTGAGGATTTTTATTTTCTTTACGTTGAGGTGTAATCCATACTGAAGGCTGTAGTCTTTGATCTTCATCAGTAAGTGCTTCAAGTCCTCTTCACTTTCAGCAAGCAAGGTTGTGTCACCTGTATAACGCAGGTTGTTAATGAGTCTTCCTCCAGTCTTTATGCCCAGTTCTTCTTCATATAGTCCAGCTTCTCGGGTTATTTGCTCAGCATACAGATTGAATAGGAGTAGTGAAAGGATTCAACCCTGTCGCACACCTTTCCTAATTTTAAACCATGCAGTATCCCCTTGTTCTCTTTGAAAGACTGCTTCTTGTTCTATGTACAGGTTCCTCATGAGCACTATTAAGTGTTCTGGAATTCCCATTCTTCACAGTGTTATCCATTATTCCTTATGATCCACACAGTTGAATGCCTTTGCATAGTCCATAAAACACAGGTAAACGTCTTTCTGGTATTCTCTGCTTTCAGCCAACATCCATCTGACATCAGCAGTGATATCCCTGGTTCCACATCCTCTTCTGAATTCGGCTTGAATTTCTGGTAGTTCCCTGTCAGTGTACTGCTGCAACCGCTTTTGAATGATCTTCAGCAAAATTTTAGTTGCATATGATATTGTTAGATAATTTTTGCATTCTCTTGGATCACCTTTCTTTGGAATAGGCATAAATATGGATCTCTTCCAGTCGGTTGGCCAGGTAGCTGTCTTCCAAGTTTCTTGGCATAGATGAATGAGTGATTCCAGCATTTCATCCGTTTGTTGAAGCATCTCAGTTGTAGTCCACCAATTCCTGAAGCCTTGTTTTTTGCTATTGCCTTCAGTGCAGCTTGGATTTCTTCCTTCAATACTATCGGTTCTTGATCATATGGTACCTCCTGAAATGGTTGAATATCGACTGATTCTTTTTGGTACAGTGACTCTGTGTATTCTTTCCATCTTCTTTTGATTACTCCTGCGTTGTTCAATATTTTGCCTAGAGAATCCTTCAGTATTGCAACTTGAGGCTTAAATTTTTTCTTCAATTCTTTGAGCTTGAAAAATGCCAAATGTGTTCCTACCTTTTGGTTTTCTAACTCCAGGTCTTTGCACATGTCATTATAATGCCTTACTTTGTCTTCTTGAGTCACCCTTTGAAATTTTCTGTTCAGCTCTTTCACTTCATCATTTCTTCCATTCGCTTTAGCTACTCTACATTCAAGAGCAAGTTTCAGGGTCTCTTCTGACATCCATTTTAGTCTTTTCTTTCTTTCATGTCTTTTTAATGACCTTTTGCTTTCTTCACATATGTCTTAACGTCATGCCACAATTCATCTGGCCTTCAGTCATTAATGTTCAATGCGTCAAATCTATTCTTGATATGGTCTCTGAATTCAGGTGGGATATAGTCAAGGTCGTATTTTGGCTCTCATGATCCTGTTTTAATTTTCTTCAGCTTTAACTTGAACTTGCATATGAGCAATTGATAGTCTGTTCCAGAGTTGGCTTGTTCTGACTGATGATATTGAGCTTCTCTATCATCTCTTTCCACAGATGTAGTTGATTTAATTTCTGTGTATTTCATCCTTTGAGGTCCATGCTTATATTTGAAGTTTAAGTTGTTGAAAAGAGGTATTTGCATTGAAGAAGTCGTTGGTCTTGGAAAATTCTGCCCTTAGGTGTCCCTTTCGAACCTTGTAGGAACTGGTTCTCTGTAATCACCTTCGGGTCAGACAATAACATAGTAAGCAGCTCAGTGGAGACCATTTGGCCTTAGGCAATGGGTTCTTTTGGAAAATTACCTATGTGCAGCCAGCTTTGAGAAGCAGGAATTCCAGACTCTGACTAGAGGCTATTTTATGATCTATGGCATGTCCTTGGTTACTGTTTCTGTAACCTCCTCTGTGCTTTGATGCTATCACTTGAGAAATTAACATAACAGTGACCTATATAACCAGTTTTCACTGTCCCCTCTTTGGAGTGCCTTCCGGACATGTTCTGGTGACGCTGTCCGACTGGAATCTTATCTGCTTACAAGAAATATATTCTAATTATACTAATTTTTAGTGTTTCTCTAAGCAATTAAGGTTTTTGACAAGTGTTTTCTGAAATAAGTTTTTTTTTTTTTTTTTTTTCCTAATGCAATCAAATTTATAAGTATTTTCTGTCATGGCTTCTGGATTTTATGTCTTGCTAAGAAGGCCCTCCTTTCCACCCACATTAAAAATACGGCCACTAAATTATTTTCTAGTCCTTATATTTTTATTTTCTATATTTAAATCCTTAATCTTTTTTGGGGAGGGTAAGGAGTGAGGTAGGGAACCAACTTCCCCTTTCTGCACTTATGATCTATTTCATTTTTCCATGTCTTTTTTGAGTCAATTGGGATGACTTTTTCCCGTAGGAACACATCCATTTCATTGAGGTTTTAACACTTATTTGCATGAAACTGAAAAATAATCATAATTTTTAAAATCCCTTATTTATCTATGATTAGTTCCCTATTCTCATTTCTAATTCTGTGCTGTCTCCTTTTCTCTTGATTAGGCTAGCTGGGGCCTTGTTTTATTTTATTACTTTTCAAAGAACCTGCTCTTGTGTTTCTTAGTTCCATGGTTTTCATATTTTCTAATTTATTAGTTACTGCTTCCACATTTATTAATTCCTTCCTTCTCATTTCCTTGGTTAATTTTGTGGTTCCTTTTCTAAATTCTTGAGCTATTTGCTTAATTATAGGAGCCCTGGTGGCACAATGGAGCCCTGGTGGCACAGTGATTAAGAGCTAAGCTGCTAATCAAAAGGTCAGCAGTTCGAATCCACCAGCTGCTCCTTGGAAACCCTATGGGGCAGTTCTACTCTGTCCTATAGGGTCACTATGAGTCAGAGTCAACTTGGTGGCAATGGGTTTGGGTTTTTTTGGGGGGTGGCGCAATGGTTAAGCACTCAGCTGCTGTTATGGATTGAATTGTGTCCCCCAAAAATGTGTGTCAACTTGGCTAGGCCATGATTCCCACTATTGTGTGATTGTCTACCCTTTCGTCATCTGACATTATTTTCCTATGTGTTGTAAATCCTACCTCTATGATGTTGATGAGGCAGGATTAGATGCAGTTATGTTAATGAAGCAGGATTCAATCTACAAGATTAGGTTGTGTCTTAAGTCAATCTCTTTTGAGATATAAAAGAGAGGAGCAAGCAGAGAGACAGGGGGACCTCATACCACCAAGAAAGCGGTGCTAGGAGCAGAGCTTGTCCTTTGGACCTGGGTTTCCTGTGTGGAGAAGCTCCTAGACCAAGGGAAGATTGATGACAAGGACCTTCCTCCAGAGCTGACAGAGAGAGAAAGCCTTTCCTTGGAGCTGGGGCCCTGAATTCAGACTTCTAGCCTACTAGACTGTGAGAGAATAAACTTCTGCTTGTTAAAGCCATCCACTAGTGGTCTGGGTCTTATAGCAGCACTAGATAACTAAGACAGCTACTAACCAAAAGGATGCTGATTCAAACCCATTTAGCGGCTCCTCGGGAGGAAAGACCTGGCGATCTGTTCCTGTAAAGATTACAGCCTAGGAAACCCTATGGGGCAGTTCTACTCTGTTACATGGGGTCGCTATGAGTCAAAAACTGACTCGATGGCATCCAACAACATGTTTAATTATTTTATTTTATTTTTAGTAATGCAAGTGTTTAAATCAATAACTTCTTTTATGCTGACCATAGTATAGCCATATTCCATAGGTTTTGACAAGTAGTATTTTTATTATCATTATTTTCTAGATGTTCTGACATTTTGGTTTATATTTTCATTTAGACACAAGATTTCTTAGGAGAGTTTTTTTTTTTTGCTTTTCTGCTATTTTCTTTTTTTTATTGTGCTTTAGATGAAAGTTACAGCTCAAGTTAATTTCTCATACCAAAATTTATACACATATTGTTTTGTGGCATTAGTTGCAATCCCCACAATGTGACACCACACTCCTCCTTTCCACCCTGGGTTTCCTGTGTCCATCCAACCAGCTCCTGTCCCTTCCTACATTCTCATCCTGCCTCCAGACAGGAGCCTCCCATTTGGTCTTGTGTATCCGATAGAACCAAGAAGCACCCTCCTCGTGTGTATTATTTTTTGTTTTATAGCCCTGTCTAATCTTTGTCTGAAGAGTGGGCTTCGGGAATGCTTTCATTTCTGGGTTAACAGAGCATCTGGGGGCCATAGTTTCGGGGGTTCCTTCAGTCTCTGTCCGAGCTTTAAGTCTGGTCTTCTTACATGAATTTGAGTTCTGTTCTGCACTTTTCTCCTCCTCTGTTCAGGACTCTCTGTTGTGTTCTCTTAGGAGAGTTTTTGTTTTGTTTTTTAATCCCAGGGTTGGATTTTTTAAGTCTGTTTTCTCTGTTATTTTATAGTTTTACTTATTATGGTTACAGAATGGCTTTTATTTTCTTTAAATATTTGGAAAGTTGTTGAAGTTTACTTTTGTCACAGTTGACGACAAACACCCATTGTTCCATGAGTACTTGTAAAGAAGGCATCTTCTAGGTTATTAATTAATTCAGAGCCTCAATAAGCTCACATAACTCGACGGCACCTAACAACAACAATAGCATGAGTTAGGATCCCTGCTAGTGCAGTGGTAAAGAGCTATGGCAGCTAACCAAAAGGTCAGCAGTTCGAATCCACCAGCTGCTCCTTGGAAACCCTATGGGACAGTTCTACTCTGTCCTGTAGGGTCACTATGAGTCAGAATTGACTGAACGGCAACAGGTTTTAGCATGAGTTGAGAAAAGCGAGTTAAGCGTTGGTTTAGAATTTTTTCTATCATTTATTTAGTATTTCCTTTCAGTTTTTGCTTTATTTTGATGTGATGAGTTTTGGCACATAGATTAGTCAGGACAGTTCCTTCTTCATTTTATGGACTGAAACTTTTATTTTAATAAAATCCCCCTTTTTCTTGCTTGATGATCCTTTCCTTGAATTCAATCCTGCCTGAAATCATTGTCATGAGCCCTAATTTTATTCATTGCTTCCTTCTTTCTTTCGTCCCTCACTCTTCTTCTTTTTTTCCTTTTCTTTCTTTCTGCCTCTACTCGGTTTGTTTGCTTCTCTTCTACTTTCTGAGTCACTTTGATTTAAATACATCTCCTGTATATCACAGATAGTTGGAGGCCGGTCTTTGATTCAATCTGAGAATCATTTGTCTTTTTAAAAATGTGTTTATCTTATTTACTTCTCTTGTTACATTAACTATACATTTGGTCTTAATTCTGTAATCTTATTTTAAGTTATCTCTCCTGATTTTTAAGTATATGAATATGTGAATGTTTCATCTGATAATTTAAAAGCTTTACATTCGTCATTTAGTACCTCAAGGGGTCTTCATAAATTGAAATAATTTACTTATGTAAACACTTCAATGACTGTGTAATGGTCCATCATACGATTTGAATAGTGTGAACTGATTTCTATTGTAAAATTACTTTCATACAGGTTGGGACAATTTATACTCCAAACATTCACATAATGGGGGAAAAAAAAGAAGTCTGAGTTAATAGAAGAAAGTTACCCAAATCTTAGTTGGCTTTAAGGATGATTGAATTCACTCAGAGGTGCCTCGGAAGATAGGCAATCTGCTTCCAAAAGGTCACAGCCTTGAAAACCCTATGGAGCAGTTCTACTTTGTACGCATGGGGTCTCCATGAGTCACAGTCGACTCCACAGCAACTAACAACAACAATGCCTTGGGATAAAAATAGTTCACTGCTATATGAATTCTGAAACAAGCTGCATGAGGAAGTTCCCTATCCAAGTAAGAAGCACCAATCAGCTTTGCTTCCATCAAATTATGGACCCCATTTCTTGATGGAGGCTTTCAGAGATGCTATCTCTTCATATTTCTATGGATTTCTTACACTGTAAGTAGCCCTAATAACAAGGTACCTTAGTCTTCTTTTTCTCTTTCATTGCAGTAGAAAATGGAGAGAGCCTTCTGAAGGTCTTTTAAACAGACATGAGCAGCTTGAGTTTATGGAAACTTATTTATAAGCCATGAAGTTATCATCAGGTTGTAATGAATTGCAAGTCAAGAAATTAATTGAGGAAAAATAGCATCACAGAAGTTCTGACTTCAATTTTCTGTCAGTGGGTTTTAGAAGCTCTTGCAGCAAGTTGGTTGGCACTTTGTGTATCATTGAGTGACTTGTGGCTAAACCCTTTAGGCATGGAATTTTAATAGATGATGAAAGATAAAGAGTACTTTAGCTTATAGGCAGGCCTCGGTTACAAACGTCTCACTTACGGACAGCTCGTACCTCGAAGTTGATGTCTCTCTTAAGGTGACAAAGATGGGACCGGGATGTCAAGGCCCTCAGCTTCCAGCCCATGGTCTTCACTCCCTCTGTCCTCTCCTTCTTTCCCAGCAGGCCCCTTCTAAATGGCCTAAAAGTTACCAAGAAATAAGTGTTCGGTTGGCATCAGGGCACAGCTATGTCCCACTACCCTGATAACTTCCTTGTGGTGAAGCAGGATTTTTCTGGAGAGAGTCTAATGGTAATGATTTCAGATACTATGACAGGTAGTTTGGGACTGTTATGGGTCGACTTGTGTCCCCAAACAGATATGTTGAAGTCTGAACCGCCAGTACCTGTGAACGTGACCTTGTTTGGAAATAGGGTCTTTGAAGATCTTATTAACATGAGGTCATACTGGAGTAATGGGCCCTAATTCAGTATTAATGGTGTCCTTCTAAAAAGAGAAGAGACAGAGAGACACAGGCATACAGAGAGAAGACGGCCATATGAAGACGGAGGCAGAGATTGGAGTGATGCATCTACAAGACAAGGAATGCCAACGATTGCCAGGAACCACCAGAAGCTGGAAGAAATAAGGAAGGATCTTCTCCTAGAGCCTTCAGAGATAGCACGGCCCTGCCGACACCTTGATTCCAGATTTCCAGCCTCCAGAACTGTGAGAGAATACATTTCTGTCATTTTAAGCCATCCATGTTTGTGGTATTTGTTACAGCAGCCACAAGAAACTAATACTGGGGCGGTAGCTTTAAAGCCCTGGCCTGTTTACCCTGCAAATCTACATTTGTAGTCAGCATTTACTTGGTTTCCTATCCCCATGTTGGAAACCCTGGTGGTGTAGTGGTTAAGAGCTACTGCTGCTAACCAAAAGGTCAGCAGTTCGAATCCACCAGGTGCTCCTTGGAAACTCTATGGGGGCAGTCCTACTCTGTTCTACAGGGTCCCTATGAGTTGGAATCGACTGGACGGCAATGGGTTTGGTTTTTTTTTATCCCTTTGTCAGAATGAGATGGTCCAGAGCATGAGGGTGATAGCAGGTGCACTTGGGTTGAGAGCAGTACCCCCCCTGCTTACTGTTAAAAAAAATCAAAACTCAAAGAAATTAAAACTTAAGGTTTATTCTGAGCAGTTATTCTATATGCATATAGGGAGACCATTTTGATTCCAGAAAAAGCAAATAACTTGAAATTTGCTATTCACAATGAAGCTTATAAAGTGAAGAGGAGCAAGAAGAGAAGATCAATCATTGGCTAATCTTAACATGATTGATTGAAACCTGCCCTCCCCCTTTTACTGAGATCAATTGGTATCAGGTCACAAGGTAGTCTCTGGCTCTCCACCCACCTGCAAAAAAACAAAAACGAAAACAAAAAACCAAACTCAATTCCGACTCATAGCGACCCTGTAGGACAGAGTAGAGCTGCTCCATAGAGTTTCCAAGGAGCGCCTGGTGGATTCCAACTGCTAACCTTTCAGTTAAGCAGTCATGGCACTTAACCACTACACCACCATGGTTTCCAGCATATAGGAAAGCCCCCAAAAATATTCGCTCCAATTCCTGTCACCAGTTCATCACCCTACCACAAGTCTCTCTCATAATCGTGTGGCCCTTTAGGAGGTTGGAGTCACTTTCATGCAGAGAGTCTCATTTGAGAGTCGCGACAACCTTGTGGGTGGGGGCAGGGATGATGATTGTTGCTTTACAAATGAGAAAATCCGAGACTCAGGCTAAATGACTTGCCTAAGGTCACACAGCTAGTGAGAGACAGACAGAGAGAGAGGGAGAAAGAGAGGATTGGGACTGACATCTAGGGCCTCTGAATTTCACTGCAGTGGTTTTCCTTGTCTCCCATTCTATCACCCTATTTCACAAATAAGTGGGCAATGGAGAAGTTTCCACCATTTAGGGTCCCTTTTGTCCCCCCACTGATGCCTGTAGGTCTCCCAGGTAGCCGAATCAATAAATTCCCTCTTACTTCCTTTATTTTCCCAGTCCACAGCTTAACAAAACAGTTTCTGAAGGGCCAGAGACTGGTTCCAAGCCAGCAAGCAGGTACGCGGACAAGTGAAAACACGGGGCCTAGATAACCCTCAAATTGCCCAAGAATAATCAAGCATCTGGGCTAGCTTCACAGGAATGTGACCTGTGGAGTCACACAGGGTCCAGTGCTCAGAGGACTTCATGCTTGATTTAATGCTCGTTGTCACCGTCTTGATATTCTTAATAGTTCTTGAACAAGGAGCCCCACATTTTCATTTTGCCCTGGGCCATGCAAATTATGTATCTGGCCCTGTTGAGAAATAACAGTGTCTACCTATGCCTATCCTGTACTCTAAAAAAACAAATTCTAAATTCTAAAAGAAATTCTAAAATGGGAATTAAAAAAAAAAACATGTCTGCCACTCAAGGTGGAAGTGTTCCAAATGTGGGTGGCTACTAAATCAAGTGGTAATAGAATAACTCAAATATATTTAAAGACACAGACAACAAACCAAAGCCAGACAGAGTTTCCACAAAATGAATTTGCTGTGTCTACGTCTACTATTGTTGGCCTTAGAAATGAACTCAAAGCAGCCATCGCTGGAAACTGAGCCCAAATAAGGACTAAAAGCAGACACATTCCTTCTCCTCTCCAAGATAAAGCAGGAGGCTTCAGATCTTCTGCCCTCAAGTAGAACTGAGTGGTGTCCCGTGCTTGGCAGGGCCAGAAGAAATTGAGAGCAAGATGTGGCCCCCAGAGATGAATTTTAAAGAAAACAATACTTTTGAAATAGCCTGCCATAATGTTTTGATTGCAGAAGAAATCAGGCTTCCTAGGCTCAAGGAAAAATAAATGAGTTACTGATAAGTTTTAAACTCGGCCCTACCCTTTCCAGTAGGAGCAGGGAAAGCAGGGCCTGGATTTTTCCAAAGATAAGAGCTAACACGTCTTAAATTCGGGATGGGATCACAAGGGGTCAAAAAGCTGATTGGGCCTCCTTATCTGTTCCATCTGCTGGTTCTGAACAACCCTTGAGCGATTGCTCAATTCTAACTTCTTTAAAGAAACATTGCTATACTTGGGTGCACACGTGGGTTCTTTACGTGGGTCCTTTCCCCAAGATTTCCCTAGTTACAACGGTCTACAGAGACAGAGGGTGCACAGTGGGGTGGAAGAGCTGGCCACCTCCATATTCATTCCTTGTTACGAGTGGGTATGAGAGGTATCCTGGGAGACGGGTCCTCAGGGGACCAATTAGTCAAACAACCCTGTTGGGAGCCCTTCCAATAAAACAGATTAGTGGAGATGTGATTATGTAATTAGATGGCGTGTTTCAAGAGACATCGTGAATGACAACCAACAGTTTGACATTGCGGCAGCAATTTGAGGTGTCACCTGTATCAGGAGAAGCCAAGTTGGACACCAAAAGCTGAAGGACTCGCTTTCGTAGAGAAAGGTAAAGAGTGGAGGTGCTTGGCAATGGTGAGAAATATAAGCATATTTGTAGTTTTTTGTAAGTTTCTTATGACATCTGTCTACATCCCTGAATCCCCTTTACAGCTCAGAGCCTGTGTTAAAAAAAAAAAAAAAAAAAAGCTTAAGGCAGAAATAACAGAGACAGGCTCACCTATAGCCATGAATTTGGTGCATTTTGTGGGAGGGAGATTCTGTAATACCTTTTCCCTCCATTCTCTTAACTCCACAGTGCAAATCCAAGGCTGTTTTCAAGCAATCCTTCCTGCAGCAAAAAGGGCCCTGAGAGCACTTACCTAGCCTGCCTTCAGGGGTCAACAACTTCACGATTATCCAGGTCTACCATACAGAGAAGTACCTGACTCTACATGCATAACTTTACATCTCAAGTTCTAAAAATGGCAGTCCTTCTGATCTGCCTGGAATTGCTTGAACTTTGCTGTTGGCAGGTGGAGTGATACTATAATTGCTTTTGTACTTATCTGTCTCCCCTGCTGAAATGTACTCCTTGAGGGCAAGTATTTCGATCTGTCAATCATTAGATCTCAGGGCCTGCTACAATGCCTGGCACACAGTAAGTGCTTAGTAAGTGTTTCATGAGTGGTTGTTGGATGAATGAAGCAGAAAGAGACCTTCTCAAGATCTTGTATAGCGCAGGAGTCTATGATCATGCAGGTATAGCACCGTGGTGGTGGTTGTTGTTAGCTGCTGTTGAGTCTGCCCCGAATCTTCGTGACCCCATGCACAATGGGATGGGACTGTTGTGATCCATAGGGTTTTCACTGGCTGATTTTCAGAAGTAGATTACTAGGCCTTTCTTGCTAGTCTTCGTCTGGGAGCTCTGCCGAAACCTGCTCAGCATCATTGCAACATGCAACACTCCACTGACAGACAGGTAGTGGCTGTGCATGAGGTGCATTGGCCGAGAATCAAACCCAGGACCCCCATATGGAAGGCGAGAAGTCTACCACTGAACCACCACTGTCCCCTAGCATAGTGGTTAGGAGCACAAATTATAGAACTGGCCTACTTGGTCTTACATCCTGGCTCTCTCTTTACTTGTAACTGTGCCTTAGTTATGCCATATTTATATTGTGTATAATAATTATAATATATGTCTTAGAGTCTTGTGAAGATTAAATGAGTTAATACATGTAAAACACTTAGAACGTTGCCTAGAAAATGGTAGGCACTCAACTATGTGAATGATGTTTATTATTTAAAAAAAATGTAGTGATGCCCCTCTTCCTTGTACTTACAACACTGCTCCGTCCTCACTGCTTCCCAACAGAGTAATCCTTGGATAAGGTATGTTCTAATATTAAATCATTATATATCACACCATCTCCCTTATAATGGTTCCACTATACAGTGCAAAAAACAAAGAGGGAGGTACTTTTGAAGCCATGTCAAGCTCTTAGTGACCTAAGCATTTGTGACATTTAATCATTTTACAGTGCAGTGAATTACCTAATATGGCCCTTCTAGCCATAGTGTTTGTAACTCCCACCAAATGATTGGGTGGGGCTATGCAGGCGAGGTGCTTGTGGTCCACCAAGGGGATTGAATATCTTGCTAATAATGTAAATAAGGTGCACAGCACCCTTGTGGGAGGTGGGACTATGCAAATAAGGTGTATGGGACCCTAATATGGGGATTGGTCAGTTTTGCCATCCTGCTAGGCTTAGAATGAGCCATCCTAGAGGCTGGAAGGGAGGCTCTCACCACAAGCAGGAAAGAAGAGCCAGGACTGGAGTGCATCCTTTGGAGCTGGGATCCTCACACTGAGAAGCTCCTGGAACCAGGAATCTGAGAGAGAGAGCTATAACACCAAAGATGGCGAGAAGCAGTGGCAGAGAAACAGCGGTAGCAGAGGCAGGAGACTAGCAGAAGACTGGCAAGAGATGGCACAGTGGGCTTTCCGGCCCACAGAGTGAGAAAACTGAGCGCCTTCGGGCAGGAGGCTTGCTGGAGGAGTAGGGTGCCTCCAGGCACTTGGTGGAGCTAGAGCTGAACACCTTCGGCCAAGGCTTACCGGAGGAGTGGGGTGCCTCAGGGCACTTATAGGCAAAGCTAAAAGAGCTTTATAACACTTGCCCAAGAAGAGCAGAGGTCAGGCCGAGGGGCCAAGGGCCAGAGAGAGACCTGCCTGTGGGCACAGCTGAGAAGAGGCTATCCTGATCGAAGAAATGTATCCTGAGCATTCCTGAACCTGAACTGTAACCTGTTACTTCCCTAATAAACTCCATAACTGTGAGTATGGTCTGTGAGTTCTGTGTGGCCATTGCAACGAATTATCAAATCCAGCAGAGAACTAGAGTGCCATAGGAGGGACGGCTGGTGTCAGAATTGGTGAAAAGGTTGGAGAGAGGAGGTATGTCTGAACTCCACCTCACAGGAGTCAGCCTTGGGCTGTTGATCGTGATTCACCTTCTCCCTTGTGAAGAGAGAGGAGGTCAGATGCCGCTGCCACACCATTTTGACACATTTTCAGTTATTAAACATAAAACACATTTGCTTATCCATGGCTATTTTCTATTAATTCTAAACTATACGATGGGAACGGCCAGAAGAATGAACAAATCTGTCTTGGAAGAAGTACAGCCAGAATGCTCCTTAGAAGGGAGGATGGTGAGACTTAGTATCATGTACTTTGGACGTGTTATCAGAAGGGACCAGTCCCTGGAGAAGGACATCATGCTTGGTAAAGTAGAGGGTCAGTGAAAAAGAGGAAGACCCTCAATGAGATGGATTGACACAGTGGCTGCAACAACGGGCTAAACATAGCAACGATTGTGAGGATGGCGCAGGACTGGGCAGTGTTTTGTTCTGTTGTACACAGGGTCGCTGTGAGTCGGAACTGACTCGACCTCATCTAACAATAAAAATAACATACAATGGGAACAAAGTCAGAAGAGTTCATTAAAGTGCTTTACCAATAAACTTTCTGACATCGCCACCACTCAAGAAAATGTCTGCCTGTGTCCTTGTAGAAGGTTCGAAAAGTTATATGCCGACTGCGTCTTGACCATTCTTCCAAGCACCCCTCTTACACTGGAGGAAAGACTTAAATCTCAAGTAGACTGGCATTTGGGGGAGAAGGCTGTAGCTGTGAGCTGGCTTCCACAGAAGCAGCCCTGGAGGCTGCCGTGTGGATAAAGCAGCCAGAGGAAGAGGCCTTTGGAGTTGGCTTGTGAGTACATGTGGCTGAAACTTCTCTGAAACAAATCACTTCATGGTCTGAAGAAAGATGGATTAAATGAAGAAATGAAGTCCTGATGCAAAAAATAATACACAAATAAATAAATAACTAAGCATGATGTGGTGCTGGGTCCCGAGGTGCAGGCACTCTTCCAGGTCTCTGAGAGGCCAGGTAGGTGTCCCCCTGAGATCCGGCCCCAACACCAGCGTGTCTGGTGGTAAATCACCTATTCCTTTTCTTCCAGAGGTTGTCAGACTCCCTAAGCAGCCCTGAACCAGCTATATGGTATTATTAAACGAGGACAGAAAAAGCTAAGGAGCAATGGATACAAAATGGCCCCGAGTGTACAAAGAAAACAAAATCACACTCTGGAATCAGACTGGAGGAGATTCCAGACACGAAAAGTTAGCAGAGGTTACACTGGGGCTTGAGTTTGTTGATATGTCTTTTCTCCTTTATGCTCATCTATAGTTTCCAAAATTCTATAATAAACTCTTACTGCCACAATCACATAAAAAGGAAGTAGGCTATATTTAGAAAAATATTCATGAGATGTAAAGAGAACCGGTGAGTCTCAGACCTCCTGAGGCCGGTCCGCAGCCACATGGATGGGGCCACCTCCCTTTACCTGGGGGAAGCTTCCTGAGAATGTGTCCCTAGTCCTCTCCTGAACCGGTGATGACTGGGCTGCAACTGAAGCTCTGAGCAGAACAGGAACCAGGGAAGGGAGCGGTGTGTGTTTCAAAGCCTACTGCTCTGCTAATTTTTCCAAGAGGCCTCTGGGATCCCACCGGGGTTCTACTGTCCACACTGGTTGTCAGCAGCAGTTAACACCTCCCCTTGGTGAACTGTGCTCTGCTAGTTAATGCTGAAGGAGCCCTGGTGGCACAATGGTTAAGTGCTCAACTGCTAACCAGGAGGTTAGTGGTTCAAACCTACCCAGTGGCTCCTAGGGATACCTGGTGATTTGCTCCCGTTAAGATTTAAAAAAAAAACAAAACCAAAAACCCATTGACATGGAGTAGATTCTGACTCATAGGGACCCTATAGGATGGGGTAGAACTACCTCATAGGGTTTCCAAGGCTGTAATCTTTGTTTTTTTTCCCCACTTATATTTCATGTGTACATGTTTGGTACATAGTCTTTCCAAACTCCTGACACACGGTGAATTTCAATTAAGGAATTTTTTTTTGACAAAATTAAGTTACAAAAAGTCTAAAGGAAAGCTCATTGATTTGGATGCTGGAAAATAAAAATCTGGTTCTTAACTATGGTTCTTGTACAGCCCAGGCACAGATAAGCCATGGAGCCTTTCCATTTAATAACAAAGTTTTGTTAGGTCCCCTGCCAGCCGCTCATACAGGGACACATAACTGACCCTGCAATTACAGTAAAAAAATCTGCCACTAAAAATAATTTGTGTATATCTTAAAACATAACCATAAAACCCACTGCTGTTGAGTCGATTCTGACCCATAGCAACCCTATAAGACAGAGCAGAACTGTCCAATAGAGCATCCAAGGAGCAGCTGGTGGACCCGAACTGCTGACCTCCTGGCCAGCAGCCAAGCTCTCAACCACTGTGCCACCAGGGCTCCAAAACATAACCATATGGGCTTTTGTATTATTTTGCTTTAGAAATTTGAGACTATATTTAAAGTCCTTAACTGTTGGGTGAAAAAGAGAAACCTTGTATGACAGAGGAGCCCTGGTGGTGCAGTGGTCAAGATATTGGCCGCTGACCAAAAGGTGGGCAGTTCGAATCTACTAGCTGCTCCCTGGAAACCCCATGGGGCAGCTCCACTCTGTCCCATAGGGTCACCATGAGTCGGAATTGACTCGACGGCAACGGGTTTGTTTTTTTTTTGTTTTTGGTGAATGACAGAACACCTCTACTATACATGATCAGCTATTTAGAACCTTTTATCACCTATACCTAGGTTGTCCTCTCTTATTTTTTAGACTTCTATAAAGGTATGGTACCATAGCTCACCTTCATCTAGGGCCTGTGAACTCTCTGCTTCTTTTCTGCACCAAAAGGAGTGGTGAGGGATGGGTAGTTTCCTTCCATTTTATAGGGACTTAGAAGTGAACAGCCCACCTTCTGTAAAGACCAAAGTGGGTTGGACCCCACGGGAGATATTTCTTCTGATTGGGACCAGAGCATGCTTGCCCCTCACTCATCAGGAGGCTCCTTCCATCTTCCTCCCTGAAATTCCTTTATTAGAACCTGCTTGCTGCTTGTCTTTTCTTTCTTTTTCCTCTAGTGAGTGGGAATGACAACCATCTCTACCTTAGTCTTCACATACAAGGAAGCATGGCTAAGATATTTGTTGCTTCATGATTTAAAAAACTGAAATTCTTAATTAACTAGGCACTAAAAAACCACACATTAAAGTTAAAAGACAGGACTTTCAAAGGCCCATAAGGAAGAAACAAAGAAGAAATCTTACTGCACAGATATGAGGTTATAATATGAGTCACTCTTACATGTTAATGATATTATTTCACATAACGTTATGTGTGGATTTGTGTTCTGAAACTTTGTTATTTTCTTCTACAGCTGCCAATGGACCAGCTTCCAAATGTGTTCAGTACAGGCCACGTAAACACTCCCTGTACAACAACAGCGGGGAGAACTCCTGTGGAAAAACTAAAAGTCCCTGAGGATTTTTCAGGTAACAAAATCCTCCCCCATTTCTGTTGTTATGGCACCAGCTACATCGTTATACATCTTATGTCCATTAGTTTAAGTTCCTACTTATTTTTTATGCATTTGATGTATTGCTTGTGGAACTTAATACTAAGTTTGTTGTTGTTGTGTGCTGTCAAGCCTATTTTGACTCATGGAGACCCTATATGACAGAGGAGAACTGCCCCATAGGGTTTCCTAGGCTGTAATCTTTACTGGAGCAGATCACCAGGTCTTTTCTCCCATGGAGCTGCTGGCGGGTTCGAACTGCTAATCTTTCATTTAACAGGGGAGTGCTTGAAGAGTTTACTCTGTCTTCTAGTTCACTTATTCTGTCTTCTGTCTGCTTAAATTTAAGTTTGAATCCTTTCGTTGCATTTTCTAATTCAGTTATTTTATTCTTCAATTCCAGTATTTCGGTCTTTTTTTTTTTTTTTTTTTTTAATGCTTTCTATCTTCTTCTTTTGAATTTCTCGTCTTGTTGCCTGATCTCCATTAGCTTGTTCCCTGTGTGTTCTTCACTTTCTTTGAACATATTTAACACTGTTGTCTGAAGGTCTTCTATTTTTCCCACTAAACTGACCTCCATAGAATTAATTTCTGTTTTTTTTTTCTTTATGGTTTTCTTTTAATTGAGCCATTTTCTCTTGTGTTTTTGTATGCCTTATACATTGTTATACATTATTATTATTATTGTACTTTAGATGAAGGTTTCCAGAACAAACTAGCTTCTTAACCAAGGCTGTAATCTTTGGAGCCCTGGTGGTGCAGTGGTTAAAGAGCTTGGCTGTTAATCAAAAGGTCAGCAGTTTGAATCTACCAGCTGCTCCTTGGAAACCCTAAGGGGCAGCTCTGCTCTGTCCTAGAGGGCTGCTATGAGTCAGAATGGACTCAATAGCAACGAGTTTGGTTTTTTTAGTTAATGCTAGTTCAGGAAGTCCCTGAGGGAGAGTATCCGTTCTCTTACCTGGGGAGACAGAAGCATGGCCTTTCTTCAAGAAAAGGGAGAAAGTTGTGTTTTCATAAAAGCATCTTCTCTTTGGATTGCAAACTGGACTTGTTAGAGACATTTTCACGTTTTAATAAAGTCGTATGTTTGGCTTTCACTTTTGGAAAAGGTATTTGTTTTTGGAACGCCAATGTAGAAAAACAATAGTTCAAATATTCATAGCATTTGTACAAATGCTAATGATTTAGGAAATATGGCTTTAAAAGGATTATTATTATTATTATTATTGGAGTTTCTGGGTGTTGCAAACTATTAACATGGTCTGCTGTTAACTAAAAGGTTGGAGGTTTGAGTCCACCCAGAGGCACCTTAGAAGAGAGACTGGTGATCCACTTGTGAAAAATCAACCATTGAAAACCTTATGGAGCACAGTTCTACTCTGCCACACATGGGGTCACCATGAGTTGGAATCGACTCAACGACAACTTTGTTTTAATATGCCAGTCACGGTTAGTTCTGGGATACAAGCTGTAAACAGATCAAACTAAGATCTCCGTCCTTAAGAAACTTAAATTCTACCTTTCATTTCCTAGTTTAAGTGTGTAACAGCTGATCCCTGCAGGCTCATCTGAACAGGGTGGGGAGATTATATATGTATATATATA
>NW_004444098.1:3184444-3221177 GCF_000243295.1 Trichechus manatus latirostris | reverse complement strand
ATATATATACATTGCGACCTTTTCTTTCTCTAAGGATGTGATCAGGCTCAGGAAACAAGAAAAACCCTTAAAGAAAACCTTTACTTTCAGAATTTTGGCCCAGAACTTTGTGTGGCTAAATGTGCACCCCAGACAGATCCCTCTCTTGTTGAGGTATTGGGGCCCCAGGCATGGTCTGAAAAGGGGAAGGTGATACAAAAGGAAGTAACTAGCTGGTGATAATAACGGCCTTGAGTCACCCACCCGCCCCTGCCTCAAAGATCAAAAGTCAAGAATGTGGGACTTCAAGACTCTGAGGAAGTGAGGTGCCAGGATAAAGGTCTCTGGGTGGAGGGAAGGGTAGCCGGCCCCGGCAAAGGTGTCAAGAGTTCTAAAAATGACCTATTAAGTTACCAATTGTGGTGAAGTCATTTCCTACTCACGGTGACTCCATGTGTGTCAGAGTAGAACTGTGCTCCACAGGGTTTCTAATAGCTGACCTTTCAGAAGTAGATCACCAGGTCTTTCTTCTGAGGTGACTTTGGGTGGACTCAAACTTCTAACTTTTTGGTTAGCAGCTGAGTACATTAACCATTTGCACCACCCAGGGACTCCAAAAATGACCTAGGACAAGGAAGACTCTCAGCGTCTGAGCCTGGGGCTGGAGCTAGAAGAGGCAGGCAATCACCAAGAGGAAGGAGGCAAGCCAAAAAAACCAAACTTGTTGCCTGTGAGTCGATTCCGACTCACAGTGACCCTAGAGGACAGAGTAGAACTTCTCCAGAGGGTTTCCAAGGCTGGAATCTTTATGGAAGCAGACTGCCACATCTTTCCCCCGTGGAGCAGCTGGTGGGTTCAAACCACTGACCTTTCAGTTAGCAGCCGAGCGCTTAGCCACTGTGCTACTGGGGCTTCTTGAAAGAAGGCATCCTACTGGGAATTCCCAGACCTTTTAGGGTGGGTGCAAGACTTCCTATAAGCATGTATGAGAGAGCCTAGAGCTGTTTGATTTAGCATTAAAGGAAAGGGTGGCCCCGGAGGGAGGGCTGGACTGTTTGGGGAGTTCAGATCATTCTGAGTCTTGACTTTCCTTTCCAGCCTGGGAGAGCAGTTCTTTATAGGATTCTGAACGTGTTATCCGCTGGTCTTCCTGTTGCCACACTTGTAGCAAATGCAAGAACTTTCAAAGATCTCTGGCAAGAGTGTCTTGCGTAGTGGGTCTCATTTAAAAGCCTTTCGCTCAGACTTGGAAACAAACTTTCCCTGAATTTACACAGTGCAAAGTTTTGAAACCAATTCCTGTTGTTTCGGGAAATTGTTTTCTAGCTATTTTACTGAGGACCCGCGTGCGGCTTAGTAACCAGTCCTTTTTCTCTGGGAGATCCAGGACAAAGCAGAAAGTCTCTCAAGCACAGGATTTAGATGCATTCCTTTTCCATGAAGAAGCAGCTGTTTGCCACGCAGCAGTGATGCTGAAATGCAAAGCTAACTCATCGGCAATGTATTTGCTCAAGTCAATTTGTACGTGTAAACTGAAAATGAACAACATTGATCAAAAATCCCAGCTGCGGGGGCCGTATGAAGAACGGGTGGTGGCCCTTTCTCTCTCTCAACCTCTTCACCAAACCCATCCTAACTCTCAAAAAAGCAACTAAACCCAGAGGAACCCAAGCTTTCACTGAAATGACTAATTCAGTTTGATTAGAACCATCTCCCACTTTCCCCAAAGTTACGTATTCCAGTGCTGCTGGAAATTAAACTTTAGAAAGGAGAGTCCCAAAGATCTCCTAGGTTTGAGTGAGACCCATGTGGCAAATTAGCTCTGCTCCATTTTGGCAAAGAGTGGGAATTCTGAGAAAACTTAGAACCCCAAGACTTCATCTGAAAGCTTAAACTTCTGTAGAAGAGAATGCTGTATTTATAACCCCCCCCACCAGCACAGGTCATCTGACACCTAGGCGGGTTGGCCATGGGCCTGCCCATCTTCCATCTGCAGTTTAATCCCTAAATCCCTTTGGATTAACTTCTCCGCTTTAGAGGCTGACAAGCAAATGGAATAATGGAAAACATTTCAAATCAGAGGCTTTAACAGTCTTTTCATCCATTTGCTCTCATGGAACTGACTGGAAGAATAAAGAAGCTTTTCTTATCACCACATAGCTCCTTTCCTGATGCTGTATTTTGATCCCGTAAAGCTTCTAATGGTCCCAGATCAGCCAGAGCTTTTACATCATCTCCCTTTCTGCAATCCGAGTACCCTGTGTCCTAATCTAGGATTAAAAAAAAAAAAAAAAACCAATACCATTGCTGTCGGGTCGATTCCGACTCATAGCGACCCTACAGGACAGAGCAGAACTACCCCATAAGGTTTCCAAGGCTGTAATCTTTACGGAAGCATACTGTCACATCTCCTGTGGAGCGGCTGGTGGGTTCGAACCACTGGCCTTTTGGTTAGCAGCCAAGTGCTTTAACCACTGTGCCACCAGGGCTTCTCAATCTAGGATTGTCCATGTTTAAAAGGCCATTTACTTTGACCACATTTTGCTGAGTCTTTCTACTCTCCACAGAGCATTTCTACATTGAAAAATTCACAATTCCAGTTTAGCTGGAAATAAGCTTTTCCAAAAGTTTCCATTGGTTTCCTTCAAGGTGAAAAAGGAAATGTGTTTAAAGGTCAAGACAAAGAGCAGGCAATGAGGTTGTTGTTAGCTGCTGTTCAGTTGGCTCCTGACTCATGGGACCCCCTGCACGACAGAATGAAACACTGCCTGGTCCTGCACCATCCCCATGATTGGTTGCACGTCGGACCATTGAGATCCATAGAGTTTTCATTGGCTGATTTTCAGAAGCAGATCGCCAGGAATTTCTTTCTAGTCCATCTTAGTCTGGAAACTCCACTGAAACCTGTTCAGCATCAGAGCAACACGCAAGTCTCCACTGACAGACGGGTGGTGGGCACGCACGAGGTGCTAAAAAAGATGTCTAGGAGTTAGCAGCAAAATAAAACTCAAGGCCCAGCTTACTCTTTCCTCTCTCCGAAGGTTCTCATCTGCCTGGTGAACTCGCCCTCCTGTCACCCGTCCTCCTCACTCTAGGAGCATCAGACCTGGCGTCACTGTGAGGGCTGAATTGGTGCCTGTCCCTCCCGGGTACCTTAAGCAGCCTGCACAGTCTTTGTTCTTGCACACACCTCATGGTTTTGTAACAATTTGTCTACTTTTCTGTCATCCAGCATCCTCTCCTTTACTCTGTGATCCTTGTGTATATTCTTAACTAGTACTGCATCAATGGTTATCTACTCTTATTTCTATAGAACAATTTTTCTGAGTCTCACACTATTGATTTTTTTAAATTGTGCTTTAGATGAAGGTTTACAGAGCAAATTAGTTTTTCATTAAACAATTAATACATATATTGTTTTGTGACTTTGGTTGCCAACCCCATGACATGTCAACACGCTCCCCTTCTCGACCTTGGGTTCCCTATTACCAGCTTTTGTGTCCCCTCCTGCCTTCTAGCCCTTGTCCCTGGGCTGGTGTGCCCATTTAGTCTCGTTTTGTTTTATGGGCCTGTCTAATCTTTGGCTGAAGGGTGAACCTCAGAAGTGACTTCATTACTGAGCTAAAAGGGTGTCCGGGGGCCATACTCTCGGGGTTTCTCCAGTCTTTGTCAGGCCAGTAAGTCTGGTCTTTTTTAATGAGTTAGAATTTTGTTCTACATTTTTCTCCAGCTCTGTTCGGGACCGTCTGTTGTGATCCCAGTCAGAGCAGTCAGTTGTGGTAGCCGGACACCATCTAGCTGTACTGGACTCAGTGTGGTGGAGGCCTTGGTAGTTTTGGTCCATTAGTCCTTTGGACTCATCTTTCCCTTGTATCTTTGGTTTCACACTATTGATTTTTGGGGCCAGATCATTCTTTGTGGTGGGGGCTGTTCTGTGCATTGTAGGATCTTGAGCAGCATCTCTTGTCTCTACATACTAGATGCCAGCAGCAACCTCCCCCCACCCCACCCCCACACATTGTCTCCAAATGTCCCCTGGGGGCCAAAATCTTCTCCAAATGAGAACCACTGCTATAGAACAATATTTAAAATGTGAGTTGAAGGATTTAGTCTACATGGTCTTTAATCACGTGGCTGCTCCAAAGCTATCAAAACTGCCCCTTACATGTTTTTCAAGAAAGCACTAAGTGTTACCAATACAGCCTTCAGGGTCTACTTAAAATTTTTTTTTTTTAAAAAATCACATTAAAACTAAAGTAAAAAAAGAAAAGTAGCCCCGAGAGTTGGGTTTACTAGCAAGTTCTCTAGGGTAGTGGTTAAGAGCACAGAGTACGGGACCAATTGCTTCCATCTGAAGTCCAGTTCTACTAGATACTATCTGTGCAGTCTCAGGCAAGTCACTTAACCTCTCTGTGCCTCCTTGGCCATAACAATAATCCAATTAATCTATATCATAATCTAATAACATCACATGCCAAATAGGGCTAGTGGGAGGGTTAATATTTGGGTAAACATTTGAAAAGCTCTTAGTTTTTCAGAGTAAGCAAGACATAAGCAATAGCTCAACACCAAAAATGGGGGGATTTTCAAAGAGTCTCCAAATTAGCGCACATTTTATTTAGAACTATTTGGAAGCTTTACATTTCTGCTGCCAAAGGGATAGATCTTGCAAAATGTACAAAACATCCTTTACCACCAACATTTTAGAACCGAAAAGTAAGATTACAGTCAGCTCTGTAAATTGCTACTCTGACTTGACCTTCTTTCAGATGTGACTCCATCTACCTATTTTAGAAAGTAAGAATACAATGATTCTCAACAGATAAGAGCCTGGGAAATCTCATTGCCTCTTCATATACTAGTCAGTGGCTTCATACTTAACTACTAGAAGTAAAATCACAATGGAAACCAGTTGGCCGCCATTTCTTACAACATTCTAATAGGGTTTGTGTGCTCTGGGACATCAAGTCATTAATTTCTAGGGAATTTCTCTGTATTTTTCTTCCCTTTTCATCTATTAAAAAGAGAGTTTAAAACATGTGATGCTTATGTTCTCACTATGCAGTGTTTTCTAGACTATCATCCGTGATAATAATTTCTTCTGTTCCCATTGTTCAATATTGCATTTTAGAGGCAGAGTAGTGAAGTGGTAGGAACATGGCCTTGGGGCTCAAATTCCACGTCTGCCACTAGCTAGATGCGTGGCCTTGAACGAGACATCTAATCTCTCCATGGCTCAGTTCTCCATGTATAAGGTAGGATTGATATTACTACTCTCATGAGAGAGTTTCTGTGAGACTGAAATGAAAGATCCATCTTCGGAAATCAGCACGGAGCAGGACACATGGTTAGGGTTCTAGAAATGTCAGCCGTTACCATCAATAATATGCTGCAACCACAGAGTCCTTAATATCCTTTCAAACACATTCATGTTCATTATCTCATTTGACAGTCAGGGGGTATTGTTCAAAAAGTGAGGGAGGAGTTTTTAGCCCAACTTTGGAGAGAAGATGACTGAGGCAAAGCAATGGTGAGAAATTTGCCCAAGGTCACCAGTGAATTAACACCAGCTGAACCTGGAACCAGCTCTCCAAGACGCTAAGGCTTAGGCTTTAGTCAACCAGTACTTCTCGAAAATTAATGTACGTACAGATTAGGTGGGAATCCTGCTGAAATGTAGATTCAGATTCAGTAGGTCTGGGACCAGGCCTGAGATTCTGCATTTCTAACACGCTCCCAGGAGATGCTAATGCTGCTGGTCCACGGACCCAACTTGGAGTAGCAAGGGTCTATAACTGGTGGCATCAACCTCTGGTATTTCTGATGCCTTGAAACTAATTTTGATCAAAGTTCAAGGAAAAAAAAAAGTGTGCAGAAGAATCACAAACCATGTCATGGGCATAACCCCCAAAGCTATCTTTCTCTCACCACTGTAAAGTTACTTACTTGAGAGTTTATTACCAAAATATCCACCAAGCCTCAAAGCATCAGTCCAAACAGGCAGCCCTAAATTTGCCAAGGCCCGCAGTGAAGAAAGGTTTCTACTCTGTGGGCTGATCGGAAATCCTGCTGGGGCCCACACAAGTCCCTTCACTCAGCACCCAGGAGCTCATTACCAATGGGGGGCTCTGTCCAAAAGAACATTTCCCTTTCTTCTGAAAACCAATCTCTCCCTCTCTGGATACATTTGTTTCTCATTTACACAGATATTTCAGCTATTTTTGATTTGTTGTGTAACTGAGGTAACCTAAACCAGCTAAAATAAAAACTTAATTCTAACCTTTGCATCAAATTTCCAGCCGCACCTGAGCTCCGCACCGAGCCAGTGGCAGAAGGCGTGACAAGGTTTTCCTGAGGAGGGCCACCCTCTTTGAGCTGATGTGTCCAAGATATCAAGAAAGTAGGTGCAGATGTGTAGCAGAGGCTCAAGCGCAGCTCATGGAAAACAACTCATAAGGAGTACATTTTTCTTTCTTCTTATTTCATTTCTGGTACTTTTACTTTTCATATTAAGCTTGTCTTTGCATATTAGAGCAGGAGTGGGCAAACTTTTTCTGTAAGAGGACAGACAGTAAATTTTAGGCTTTGCAGGTTGTATGGTTTCTGTCACTACCCAACTCTGCCACTGAAGCGCCAAAGAGTCATAGACAAGGCGTAAATAAATTGTATGGTTGTGTGCCAATAAAACTTTATTTATGTACACTGAAATTAGTCTTTCAATTAATTTCCATATCCCACAAAATATTATTCTTCTTTTGATTTTTTTTTTCCAGCCATTTAAAAACGTAAAAACCATTCTCAACTTGCAGGCCATACAAAAGCAGGCATGATTTGGCCCACAGGCCACAGTTTGCTGACCCCTATGTTAGAGTCACATGAGCACAGCCAAATGCACGGTTCTCATATATTGTAATGTTAAAAACTGGGTGGAGACTAGACTTCCAGGTTTCCTGCGTTTATGATGGCTGGTTGAAAGGAAACCAAAGCTGTGTGCCAGGGATTGTTCTAAGAATTCTGCAAATGTTTTTCATGCTCGCCTCCAGAATCTAATACATTCTCATTTCCTGGGGCTGTTTAATTTATGAATGGGGTACCGTCAACTTCAAGTAGCTACGTTTCCATATTTGTTTGAATTCCTTTCGTGGACCCTCATTTTGTGTCTATTTATTTTAGCTCCAAAGACTGACCATATTCATAGCAATAGTTTGGAAACGTGAGTAGTAATTTTCTGTAAAGAAATATATTCTGAGCAATTCATTTCACTGAAACCTTCTAAACTATGTACTCTTATTCTTGTAACAATGATGGTAATGACAGCTTGTGGCAAAGTTCTGTAGCCCTTTGGCCGGCACACATAGTGACAAGAAGGTAGCTGGATGCTTTTTTCATGGGGGGAATTCCAGGCATAGCTCAGAAATACTACAGCTTTAAATGTAATATTGATCTTTATAATATGCAACTTCAACGACCCATGCATGCTTTTTGAGTAGACGTGATTATTCTGCTTTTCTAACGACGCATGCATGCTTTTTGAGTAGACGTGATTATTCTGCTTTTCTGTTAGCTGTTCTAAGCTGATTTTTTTCTTGCATATTTATTTTCACATCAGGCACAATTACTCATCAGATTCCCTTTGAGTGTCACCATAAACTTGCCCCTTAACCTCAACAGCCTTAGCTGCAGGAATTTTTCTAAAGTTACAAAATTAATTTTCTCCAAACCCTTCATTCGCTTATTCTTCCCCTTAGGAGCACTAACTTAAACCCCAGTACGTGGGCTTTTAGGCTTGAGATTCTTTTCTTGTGATTTCTGTAAACCATCACCTCTGGTCGAGCTGACAGATTGCATACATAAGGTAACTTTATTAACCAAAATATCTTTTTTGACCCCATAAAATTAATTTATTTCTGCCAAAAGATTTCCACTTAGAAAATCTGAATCATAATCACTTTTGGAACAGTCCTTGTACTCCATGAAAATAACACTGACTCAGAGAACCACTCCCAATACTCTTTGCGCTCCTTCGGGAGATGGGGTAACGGAAATGGAATACTGCTTGGCTGCAGAATGGTGATGGATACCCCCAGGCCTGGGAGAGGCTTGGCCCTGCCCCTGCCAGCACCCCTGCTGGAAGGAGGGAACATTCTCTGACTCCTCTTTGGATAATTTGCTTGTGTCCCGTTGGGCCTTTGATAGGGGCAATGGGACATAAGGCTTTGTCAGAAGAGGAAGAGGGCGGGGGAGGGTGAAGGCAGCAGCTGTGGCCCAGCTGAAGAGCTCAGCACAAGCTTTCTGATGGTGGACCTGTGTGTTTCCTTGCCCCTGACCTTTTCCCAGCCTTTCCCTGGCTCGGGGATAGTGTTCCTAAGAATGCAAACTTATGTCACAACACTCTGCAGGATCAAGGAGGTTGCTGGGTGGCCAGACAATAAAAGCACAGCATTCCAGAGGGGGGGGAAAAAGGCAAGAAGAACTCTAAGTGAGCAAGTCTGCAATGTCAGCGGGCCAAGCTATTTTTTTTTTTCTTTTTTTTTTTTATATTTTATTGTACTTCAGGTGAAGGCTTACAGAACAAATAGTTTCTCATGAAACAGTAGTGCACATGTTGTTTTATGACATTGGTTAACAACCCCACAACATATCAACCCTCTAACTTCTCAACCTTTTTTTTTTTGGTGAAAATACACATAGCCAAAGATACACTGTTTCATACACAGTTCAGTGACATTGACTACGCTCTTCCAATTGTGCTGTTATTCTCATTTAAGATGAAGGCTTACAGAACAAAACAGTTTCTCGGGCCAAGCTATTTGACGTCAGTTTAACAGCCAATTCATAGAATAGAAAGAAACTTCATTTAAGACTATAAAAAAAAAAGGAGCACATCCAACTGGCACATCTTCACTTATTTTCACTGTTTTAATACTTTAAAGCAAGTTGACTGAAAGAGAAACACAGTCATCTTCACATATAAACAACTGGTTTATGTTTATAAGCAACTGCGGTTCCGAACTCAAGGCGCTTCAGTTTTGCGCTTCAAATTTCCACCCACGGGGGAGCTAGCCCTAAGGAGCACCCTGTTAATTCTCAATTAGCTGCACTGCTGGGGGAGGCAGGGGTGTGCAGCATCCAAAAGCCATTTCTGTTTAGTTTGGGATGAGTTCTATGGTGTCTGCTGCATCAGATTCACACTTCTGATGGTGTTTGACTTAGACTAATTTTAAATGCTCTGATATTACCTGAGTGCACCTTCTGATGAAATTTATCCCGAACAGAAGGCTCCCAGAGCTGTTTCATTGAGCTTGGGTAACTTTCCGCTGCTATGACACAGAGGAACCGGTTGAAATTCTCCCCTAAAAACTGCCTGGGGAGTCGTGCATTTTCCTGGGGAGTCGTGCATTTTCTCCAGTTGCTTCTTTTGCAGTAGCGACCCTCGTTCCCCTACCGTGTCAACCAAAGCAGGAGGCAGTGGGCAAGTCTGGTCAGCTGTTGAACATGCACAAAGTCCTTTAGTATAGGGTTCCTCAACCTTGGACTACTGACATTGAGGCTGGAAAATTCTTTATTGTGGGGGCTGTCCTGTGCATTGTAGGATGTTGAGCAGCATCCCTGGCCTCTACTCACTAGATGCCAGTAGCACCCTCCCTACCCCGGCTGTGACAACTAAAAATGTCTCCAGACACTGCCAAATGCCCCCTCAGGAACAAAGCTGCCCTCGGTCGAGAACCACTGCTCTAGCATGAAGGAACTGTGGGAGAACAAAGGGCAGCTCATCTTAACTTGTTTTCCGCTTGGCTTGCTGTTGTTAGGTGCCATTGAGTCAGTTCTGACCCACAGAGACCCTGTGTACAACGAAGCGAAACACTGCCTAGCGCTGTGCCATCTTCACAATCATTGCTATGTTTGAGCCCATAAGAAACCAAATGAGGCACTGGTGGATCAATGGTAGAATTCTCATCTCCCATGCGGAAGACCCTGGTTCGATTCCTGGTTAATGCACCTCATGAGCAGCCACCACCCATCTGTCACTGGTGGCTTGTTTGTTGCTATGATGCTGAACAGGTTTCAGTGGAGCTTCCAGACTAAACTCAGACAGATAAGACAGACAATGGCACAGAACTGGGCAGTATTTTGTTTCATCGTGCATGGGGTCATCATGAGTCGGGGTCAAGTCGATGTCAGCTAACTAACAGCACAGTAAGAAACCAAACAGACAGAAAAGAACGTAAGCCTTTTATATGGGAGAAAACATTTAAAGGACTTTCTGTCCAGGTTTTTGAAAGAAGTTTTAAGCACTAGCACTTCTTTAGAAAAGTTAAAGAAAATGTCAAGAATTCATTGAAGTACAAATTCAATGAGAGTAGACTTCAATAATAACATGAAGTTTTTGTTTTGTTTTTACTCCTTCATCTTTACGGTACTAGAAGGGGAAAGAAGAGCTCCTGGGACATTTTCGTGAGTGGAAAGGTCTCCAAACAATCTGGTGCCTGGATTGTTTTTGATCTAAGAGCCCTTGGTGACTTTATTCTACATGGTGGATGGCTATCGAAAAAGAACGTTGACCATTTTTTTTCCTGACTGAGTCATGTAAAGAATATCGCAAAAGGAGTAGGAGGTAGTGCAAGATATTATTATATAATTGATTCTCCCTTTTTAAGAAAAATATGGTCAAAAACCCTTTTCAAAAAAAATTTTTTTCCCAACATACTATGCCTTGGGGGATACATAGCAAACCCACTGTCGTGGAGTTGATTCCAACATAACAAGTCACAAAGCCATCTTATTCCACCCATTAATTGTTAAAGAGAATTTTGTCAAAAAAATGAAAAGAAAGAAAAAAAATTGAGAGCACAATGATTATGTTCTAGTTCCAAAAGGCAAGCAAAAGAACTAACATGATTATTTCAAAAGAAAAGACAAGAGAAGGAAACTTTCAACAGAGATATATGGGTATATTACTTTACGAGGCAGAAAGAGAATTTAAGTTTTGGTGAGAACCACTTGCCACGCTTGAAAGCAGTTTGATTTTTTTTGAAATATTTCCAAAATGTGTAAATGCTAATATTTGTAAGTATTTTCAAGTCTCCTTGTTAGGACAAGTGACATCTTAGGGCACTGAGAAAACTTAACTTGAGCCCTCTGAACCACTATTGATGATCTTGAGGAATCAGAGAGAACGGAAAGAACACCAAAGGACTGAAGGTCAGGATTTGGATTCTGAATATTGTTGACCAGTGGACAAGAGTCTAACATGATTACCAAAGGGTTGGTTTCTGAGCTCCTAATAGAAAAGCCAGTAATCATCAGAATCTAGTGAGGACTTCCTAAGAATAAGAAATGTCAGACCAATCTAATATCTTTTTTTAATGAGGTTATTGCATTGGGGGACCAATGGTATGAGACTATCAGGAAGAAGACAATGAATCAATTGTCTCACAACACACAATTCAACGATTGTATGCCGTATATGCAATTACCTACCAGTTGGCACCTAAGAACATAATACATAGAATATTATTTTTAGTAACAGATGAAAGGACCTATCTTAAGCAACAACAAACAAGTAAATAAATAAAAAATTTAATCCTTCTGTCATGGATTGAATTGTGTCCCCCCCAAAATATCTGTCAACGTAGCTAGGTCATGATTCCCAGTATTGTATGATTGTCTACCATTTTATCATCTGATGTGATTTCCCTGTGTTGTAAGTGCTATCACTATGCTGTAATAAGATGGATTAGCGGCAGTTATATTGATGAGGTATGCAAGATTGGATAGTGTCTTAATCCAATCTCTTTTGAGATATAAAAGAGAGAAGTGAGCAGAGACACATGGGGACCTCATACCACCAAGAAAGCAGTGCCGGGAGCAGAGCGCGTCCTTTGGACCTGAGGTTCCTGTGCTGAGATGCTCCCAGACGAAGGGAAGATTGATGACACGGACCTTCCTCCAGAGCCGACAGAGAAAGCCTTCCCCTGGAGCTGATGGCCTGAATTTGGACTTGTAGCCTACTAGACTGTGAGAGAATAAATTTCTCTTTGTTAAAGCCAGCCACTTGTGGTATTTCTGTTATAGCAGCACTAGATAACTAAGACACCTTCACTACCAGATCCCGAGCAATTATTTCTAGAGCCTAGAACTCAGGCAAGTCTCTACTAATGGACTAGAGGCATCAAATGGGATGAGTCAAAGGTTGTTTGGGGTCAGTATTTATTTCAGAAGGTGCTGGATTCTGGATCTTTACAAAGTGTCCCCTATCCCTTGGAGGAGGAAATGATTGACGTTGAGATTAGGATAAAATATGCTTGATGCAGCTTGTTTTTCTTTGCATGAGGAATTCCATCCAATGCATGTGACTCTGAAAATAGGTTCTGGGCTTGAAAAGAAAGCAAGTACCTGGAGAGAGACAGAATTTGGAAGCGAGAAGGCTGCTCTCTGGGTGGCCGCCATGACCAGATTCCATTTCATTTCTAAAACTGTAATTTCTATGTTCATCCATCTGTTTGCATAGGGCTTTCTCATTTTGCATTGTTTTGTTTATTTTGATTTTGTTCTGGAATCCAGTACCAACACACTGTGAGGAAGAGCTTCTAGGCAGTGTTTATGAATAGCTGACGGCGAGGATCAAGTTAAATAGCACATATACTCCCAGTGGGATTTTCCTCTTTGCACTTTATAATCTTCGCATTGCTGAATTTCTTAAATTACAATTGAGTCTCTCTACAAGAATTGCCTAGGCACTGCCAAAGCAGACTTCAAAAAGCTAGAAACAAGACCCATATACAAATATATGGTGAACATGTACCAAAGACATATTTAATTCATTAATGAGGAAACCAGCATGTAGGAGAGACTGATGTATATATATATACATATATAAACCAATTGCTGTAGAGTTGATTCCAACTCATGGCGACCCCATGTGTGTCAGAGTGGAACTGTGCTCCATAGGGTTTTCAGTGGCTAATTTTTCAGAAGTAGATTGCCAGGCCCTTCTGAAGTGCCTCTGAGTGGACTTAAACCTCCAACCTTTTGGCTAGCACCTGAGCAGGTTAACTATTTGCACCACCCAGGGACTGTGATGTATCTATAATCAGTGGAAAAAAAGAATGCTAAAATAAGTTTGCAAACATAGATACGAAACTTTTTAATGTCCTAAGAGGCAATAATTCTGTAACCTTTGGGACCACCTTTCTACCAAACGGAAATTATTGGCAACTCTACTGGACAGAAATCACTTGTGATTTATCAGACTACAAGTTAACATCTAACTCCCTAGACTCCAAGTCCTAATCAATGGTAAATAGTGAATCAAACAAACAGGCATTTCCCTAGAGAATTGAATTCCCTTGGGTGAGCTAGACAGTGCTTTGGTGTGACTTTGAAAGGACATGCAGTCATTCTTTTGCTTATTTTCCAAGTACTCTATCACTTCTCTTAACAAGGCTACCCATGAGGCATTCTGTCTAAAGTTCAGTGGAAGGGGGTTTTACAGGTCTTGGTCTCTGAAATTCCCTTCTAAATTCCCCAAAAGCCCTATGTTATGAAGTTTCAGTAACCAAAGGAAAACGCTGCTGTTTCACACTGGAGATCTTGGACGACTTGGTCTTTCTTAAAAGCAAGTTTTGGCCATGCACCCAAGGCAAAGGGGCCCCCCTCCCCGGCCAGCAGCTCACTGGGTTATTGCCTAGAAGTCTGCAGTGGACTGTGTTTGTTCATGTTCTGTATAAGCTGAGGTTTTGAGGGGTGTGACTGCCCACAGCCAGCCACAACTCCTCGGTCCACATTTTGCTAGCCCACACTTGCCGGCGGCGAGTCCTTCAGAATGTTGCAATGAGCAAAACCCACAGGCCATCTCAGGCAGAGGAAACCACAGACAGACTCGCTGTCTTTCACAGGCTCCCGACTCTAGTTGACCCTGTTCATCTCTTGGTATTTTAAGTCCTATGATCTTAGCGAAGGTTCAACATGTGGTGCTGACTAAACAGGCAGAAGACAACATTGCAGTTCTTGACACAAGCCTTGGAGGCACAAGAATTAGATTCAAATGCTGCGTCCACTGCTTACACAAATCGCTTTCACTGCTCTGAGTCTCTGTTTCCCCATTTCTACAGTGGGAGTGATAAGGCTCAACTTACCTACTCTACAGAATTGTTTTCAGAACAAAGAGTGCTGTTCAAAGAACTTGTTATAATAAGTGTACCAGTACCAGTTGCTTCGACTCACGGCGACCCCATGTGTGTCAGAGTGGAACCGTGCTCCATAGGGTTTTCAGTGGCTGATTTTGCCGAAGCAGATCACCAGGCTTTTCTTCTGAGGTGCCTCTGGGTGGACTCAAACTTCCAAGCTTTTCGTTAGCAGCCTAGCGAGTTAACCTTTTGCACCACCCAGGGGAGCTATGATAAGTGCAGTTATCATTATTATTAAAGGCTACCCTACCCTGGACACCAACTGAGATGGGTGCTTTATATACATTAACTCAAATCTCATAAAGCATTACACAGCTGTTAGTTAGTAGGACAGTGTATGCCAAATACTGTTACTTGCACACCAATATCCTTTTTTTCCCCTTCTCACACACCTGCATAACCTCAGCTTTGTTTGCAGTAGCCATTATGCCCAGCTCTGTTCCCCAGACCATCTCGCGGCTAGCAGTAGCCACATGACCAAATTCTGGGCAGTGAGACCTAAGCAAAGTTATCTTGGGACAGAAGTGAACTCTGGACAGCTTCACTGAGCCAGCTGTGTGGACTTTCCCTCTTCTCTTCCCATTTTCCTCTTGCCTTGAACGCAGAAGTGATGCTTGGAGCCCTGAAAGTGAGGGAAAGGCCAAGAGAACTGCAAAGGTGTGGCCCAGCCATGGTGGTGGTGGAGCTCTTGAACAAATATTGACAACTGTTCATCTCCAAACTTCCTGTTGCATGAGAAAAATAAAACCCTCTAGGTTTAAGCCGCTCTAGTTGGGTTTCAGTTACTTGCAGCTGAAGACAACACCAAGGGGCACAGCGCGTGTGCGTGTCTGCAGGAGCTTGATTAGTCAGTTAGTGCCATCCTCTCTAGGAAAGCCCAAAACAAACAAACCAAACCCATTGCTGTGGAGTCAATTCCAACTCATAGCGACCCTATAGGACAGAGTAGAACTGCCCCATAGGGTTTCCAAGGAGCGCCTGGTGGATTCAAACTGTCGACCTTTTGGTTAGCAGCCGTAGCTCTTAACCACTGTTCCACCAGGGCTCCAATGAAAAAGGAAAACCCTCAACGAGGTGGATTGACACAATAGCCTCAACAATGGACTCAAACATATCACGAAGATGGCGCAGGACTGGGCAGAGTTTTGTTGTTATACATAACGTCGTCATGAGTTGGAACTAACATGATGGCAACAGACAGTAACAATATATTCTAAACATTCCAAGTTTTTCTTTATTGAACATACATGACACTAGGGAGCCCAGATAACTGTTCAAACAGAAAAATCATTTGTTGGATCATAAACCCTGCGTTTTGATTGGAAAACTATGGTTACTGTGCCTCAGGGTGAAGACAAAGGGGCATGGGTCACATTTTTGGAATTAACCATATGCACTGACTTCTGCCCCACTGCCCCATCTCACAGACTGTTACAGCCAAAAGGGACCTTAGAGATAACCTAAGCCAACTCCTTCGTTCTCAGATGAGGAAATCAAGCTCCAGAGAGGTGAATGGTAGGCTAGGACTTGATCCCAGGGCAGTGGACTAAAACGAACAGTCTTGAAACTCTCTAAATTAGACCCCTCACGCATAGAGACTAGCATTTCAGGGTTAAAAGTCTTGACTGCAGGAGACCCAAGAGTTAGAAGGAGGAAACATGGTCCAGTTATCAGCAAATGTTTAGCAAGTACACTCTTAGTATCAAGGACTCTACTAGAATGTTTAACATTTAATTCCCGGAATACCTCAAAGTCTGAATATACTTTGAACGACACTTTACACTTGAAAATTGGTCGCTATGTTTACCACCAGCTTAGCAATTTGGTTAATTTGAAAATAAAGAGCTTCATAGATACAGGGCATCACACACTTTTCCCCCAGGGAAATCCTGTCAGCTGAGGCCACTAGGTGGGCACCCACTAGGTGGGTGTCTGGAGGCCTGGTCCAAAGCAAGCTATATGGTTTCAATATAGCTTTTAATATAATACTATTTTCCCATCTCAGATCATACCTACCACTGATCACCGGTGCAGATGAGCTCTTGACCACTGGTGGCTTCCTTGTCCTGGAGCTGTGAGTAGCTGATTTGTGGGGCATGAGTGGAAGGGACTAGGAGGGCAGCCTGGCCTGACACTGGCTCTAGGGTCAACCTGATCTGGGTTCACCACTCCCTGCTGTTCTGACCTTGGGCAAGTCATTCAAGCTTTCTTAGCATCATTTCCTCATCTAAAAAATGGGCATGATTAGAGTACACACCTTGGGGAAGATATGATAACTTACACCAAGTTAACACAGTGCTTGGAACATGTTAACTGCTCAGTAGATTATAAGAGCCTTTAACTAGTATTATCAGAACTTTTGTGCACTTATTAAAAACATATTATTTTGGGAGAAAGTATTTGCAAATCATATACCTGATTTGTTGTTGTTAGGTACCATCGAGTTGGTTCAGACTTACAGCGACTGTATGACTGACACTGCCCAGTCCTGCGCCATCCTCACAATCGTTGTTATGCTTGAGCCCATTGTTCCAGCCACTGTGTCAATCCATCTCGTTGAGGGTCTTCCTCTTTTTTGTTGACCCTCTACTATACCAAGCATGATGTCCTTCTCCAGGGACTGGTCTCTCCTGATAACATGTTCAAAGTACATGAGACAAAGTCTTGCCATTCTTGCTTCTAAGGAGCATTCTGACTGTACTTCTTCCAAGAAAGATTTGTTTGTTCTTCTGGCAGTCCATGGTATATTCAATATTCTTAACCAACACCATAATTCAAAGGCATCAATTCTTCTTCAATCTTCCTTACTCATTGTCCAGCTTTCGTGTGCATATGAGGTGACTGAAAATATCATGGCTCGGGTCAGGCACACCTTAGTCCTCAAAGTGACATCTTTGCTTTTCAACACTTTAAAGAGGTCTTTTGCAGCAGATTTGCCCAATGCCGTATGTCATTTGATTTCTTGACTGCTGCTTCCATGGGCATTGATTGTGAATCCAAGTAAAATGAAATCCTTGACAACTTAAATCTTTTCTCTGTTTATCATGATGTTGCTTATTGGTCCAGTTGTGAGGATTTTTCTTTTCTTTATGTTGAGGTGTAATCCATACTGAAGGCTGTGGTCTTTGATCTTCACCAGTAAGTGTTTCAAGTCCTCTTCACTTTCAGCAAGCAAGGTTGTGTCATCTGCATAATGCAGGTTGTTAATGAGTCTTCCTCCAATCCTGATGCCCCGTTCTTCTTCATATAGTCCAGCTTCTTGGGTTATTTGCTCAGCATATAGATTGAATAAGTATGGTGAAAGGATACTACGCCGACACACACCTTTCCTGATTTTAAACCATGAAGTATCCCCGTGTTCTGTTCGAATGACTGCCTCTTGATCCATGTACAGGTTCCATAGGAACACAATTAAGTGTTCTGGAATTCCCATTCTTCACAATGTTATCCATAGTTTGTTTTGATCCACACAGTCAAATGACTTTGCATAGTCAATAAAACACAGGTAAACATCTTTCTGGTATTCTCTGCTTTCAGCCAAGATCCATCTGACATCAGCAATGATATCCCTCGTTCCACATCCTCTTCTGAATCTGGCTTGAGTTTCTGGCAGTAACCCTAAATGGAAATGACATGGAATTTATATCCGCCTTGGCTTTTATTAGAGGCCCTGGTGGTGAAGTGGTTAAGCACTTGGCTGCTAACCAAAAGGTTGGTGGTTCGTACCCACCAGCTGCTCCACAGGAGAAAGATATGGCAGTCTGCTCCCATAAAGATCACAGCCTTGGAAACCCTATGGGGGCAGTTCTACTCTGTCCTACAGGGTTGCTATGAGTTGAAATCGACTTAATAGCGGTGAGTTTGGTTTGGGTTTGGTACCTTTTATTGAACCCTGTCTCATGAAATGTGTTTCCTTCCTTCCACAATGACATTTTGTGAGCATTTTTACAACTCTTTTCTGGAAGTTCGAGAAATGCTGGGAAACATAAAGCCAAAGTTACCTAGTGAAAAATGGTCTCCTTCTAAAATATAGCAACCTATACTATTTCATTTTTTTGCTCTTGGAGTTTTTTCTCTTTTCTTGAAAGGGCTGATCCAGCGCTCTCCTTTTCTTTCTTTTTACAGTTACAGGCCTAGAGATTGGAGTTGTTGTTAGGTGCCGTGGAGTCAGTTCTAACTCATAGTGACCCTGTGTACAACAGAATGAAATGCTGCACAGTCCTGCACCATCCTCACAATTCTTGCCATGCTTGAGCCCATTTTTGCAGCCACTGTGTCAATCATCTCGTTGAGGATCTTCCTCTTTTTCTTTTTCACTGACCCTCTACTTTACCAAGCATGATGTCTTTCTCAGGGACTGATCCTTCCTGATAACATGTCCAAAGTACAGGACATGAGACAAAGTCTCACCATCCTCTTTTCTAAGGAACATTCTGGCTGACTTCTTCCAAGCCAGACTGGAGTAAGGGCTGTAAAACACACCCACTGCTCCCAGGTACAGGAGCAAGTTGGATAAACACTGCATTATCAAAAGATAAAGCCAGAGGCTGGCCAGGAGGGAGGGGGAGATGGTACTCAGGAAGGTGGGGCTCTGCCCAGATAAACCATATCCTGGGGCCCCTCCCACTGTCCATGGGGCAGGCAAGTTTCATCACAACCACAGCTCCAACTTCTCTTTCTCTATTAGCCAAACCCCTCTGGGGTAGAACCTGACATTGGAGGCTTGTGCTCCCCTGTGCTGTGTGGATTTTAGACAGTGTTTAAACACTGGTTTAAGTTGGGTCATATCAGGAAGTTTGCCTCGGGCGCCTTCATTGATAGGACAAGGAGGCATTTACTTCCGAGTCCTAGAGCACACAGGAACTCATTCTTCCATCACATAAATACATACCAGCCCTGGTGGTGCAGTGGTTAATACATAAATACACGTTGTTATCGGTGCCCTTTTTCCCTCCTCTGGGGCTGGCTATGCAAGGAGAGTTCAGTAAAGATTTGGCTCCCTTTGCATGAGGGGTTTGGGGACTGTCTGTCAGGACACTGTCATCCTCCCAGGCCCTCTGTAAGGCAGGGATGACCCTTCACCAAGGATGAGACAGCATCCCAGGGCCTGCAGGCCTAGGAATGGCCACAATATAAGGGGTGCTCGACTTACTTCATGCAGCAGGCTTGTTCCTGCAAAGATCTGTTTAAATCAAATTATACAACAGGGCCTGGTTCATTATAGGAGTCCCATAGTGATTCCTTTGTAAAGGGGAAAAAATACTAAGACCCCATAAATTAGCCATTTGGAAATCTGGGATTTTTTAAGATTGCCTTTCATTGAAGTATATCTGTACATGGAAAAGGACAAGGGGTGTTGAATGTCTTTCTCTAGACTTGAAGTTGTATGAGGCTGAGACTCTTCGTCTTCTTCAGCATTTCACCTTCAATCCCTAGCTCAATGCCCTGATACACTAGGGGTTCCTAGATAGTTGTTGAATGAATGCTACATGAATGCTACATTATTGTGCTTAATACTCAAAATAATCCCTTGAGGTGTTTGTCATTATCTGTTTGCAGGCAAGGAAGTTGAGACTGGTGTGGGTTAGGGAATTTGCTGAAGATCCTGTGGCTAATGACAGCTGGAAATGAGATTAAACCCAGGTCTGTGAGTTCCAAGGAGTCCCTGGGTGGCCCAAATGGTTAAGTGCTTGATTATGAACCCACCCAGAGGGTCTTGGAAGAAAGACCTGGCAATCTGCTTCCAAGAGTTGAAAATTCTATGCAACACAGGGGGTCACCATGAGTCGGAAGGCAGCTGGTTTGTTTGTTTTTATGAGTTCCAAGTCAATGCAAACAAGGGAGAAGGAGAAGAAAAGAAAACAGATCCACCTTCTCCATAATCCTATCACTCAAAGTCAACCACCATTCAACTTTTTTAATATTGGTATTGATTTACAAAATACTGATTTACATAAATTGTCTTTTTAAAATAATAATATATATACTAAAACCCAAACCCACTGCCGTTGAGTCAATTCTAACTCGTAGCGACGCTATCGGACAGAGTAGAACTCCCCCATAGGGTTTCCAAGGCTGTAATCTTTACAGAAGCAGACTGCCACATCTTTCTCCCATGGAGCGGTTGGTGGGTTCGGTTAGCAGCTGAGTGCTGCAACCACTGTGCCACCAGGGCTCCTTAATAATATATATATAAAAAACCAAAAACCAAAACAGTGTTTCCAATAATATATATAATTGGTATTTATTTACATAAACTGTCTTTTTAAAAATAATAATACATGGTCAATGTGTTGTCACAAAATGTATAGCAGTAGTTTCTAAAGTGTGGTCCACGTACCGGCAGCATCACATCAGCATCATCTGGGAACTTTGAAAATAAATGCAAATTCCTAGATCCCACCCTAGATCTACTGAATCAGAAACCCTGGGCGTGGAGCCCAGCAATCTGTGTTTTATTGAACTAGCCTACCGGGGAATTTTGATGCAAAATAAGGTTTGAGAACCATTGTATATTATTTCATCATATGATCTATTCTGTATTACTATTCCACTTTTATTGGAGTCTGAGGAGGTTCTTGATCATTTTCTTTTCTTGTAAAAAACGCAATGGTAAACATCCTTATAACTAAAACTTTGTGCGGATTCGTGATCTTTTGCCTAGAATCATCTAAGAGATGTGACTGTTACAGCGAAGGGCATGCACAGTGTAAGCACTCACGCTCGTTTTTGCTATGAGATCACAAGGTCAGAGCAAGGTAGACTGTGTCTGGAACCAAGGTTTTCAACTCCACAACTCCACGATGGCCTTGTCCAGGTGACCTCACCAAAGATAGGAACATTCCAGAGCGGGCTTTGGATATCCAGATACCAGTGCAGGAAACCATTGGATTATGAGAAACGTTCTGAGACTCAGGGGATGGAAGATGAAAAACAGAGTGAAGTCTCCATAAATAAGTGAACGGCTGAGGAACTTATAACGAATTCAGAAGACAGGCTCTCTTGCGATTACATTTAAATGCAAGGGAAGTGCAAAGCAAAATCTACACGCAACAACGATGAGGATGTTCGTATTGGCTATTGCATTAAAATGCCTCACTGCATACAGATGAGGAAATTATTAATACAAAACATACCAAGCATTGTAAACATTTCCAGAGACAACTGAGTCATTTCATAAAAATAGACTATTTGTGTCTTATTACTAAGAGTTGGCACCAAAAGTTAGAAACAGAAACCCCACGCCAGAGCTGGTGATACACGACTATACGTGACAGTCCCAGTGAGTAAGCCTCTGCTGGGATGGGGCTCTTTGTTTGAGGCTCACGTGAGGGACAAACGACAAAGCCAAGCCAATGACAGCGAGCTTGTGCCCAGCATAAAGGACTAGATGGTGGCTTGCTATGAGACACCTCCTCTGACCTAGGAAAGGTGGTGCTGTCCCACAGAACTAGTCCCACTAGGTTCTAGTCTCAACTCTGTTGCTTGCAGGTATGTGACCTTGGGTCTGGCCCCTCTCCTACTTAGCATCCTCGTCCTCATTTGTAAAACAGGCCTGTGCACATCTGCCCTTGCCTATCTCCCAAGGTTATCGTGGGCATGAACTGAGAAAATAGCGCTGCTGTATCAAGCATCGCATAATAGTAGGATATTATCATTGGTAAATAACTAGAGTGGACGCTGGTGGTACCCCATCCAGATTCCTTCTGTTGGGCAGGTGCACCCTCCTCCAGCTGCTGGGTGCTCATAGCTGCCCGCTCCTCCAAAGAACTGCCTCTGGCCGAAGGGAGCCATCTTGCCTCAGAAGCTATGCCCCGTCTCCTGCAGCCCAGCTAACCCATTGCCATGGAGTTGATTCCGACTCATAGCCACCCTATAGGACAGAGTAGAACTGCCCCATAGGGTTTCCAAGGAGCGCCTGGTGGATTTGAACTGCCAACCTTTTGGTTAGCAGCCGTAGCTCTTAACCACTGCGCCACCAGGGTTTCCTCAGCCCAGCTAGACCAATATAAAAGGTAGGCTCTTTTGCCTTAAGGGAGACTCAATGGTGCTGTTCACACTCCAGAACTCCCTGTGGGGTCAGGCTGAAGTCAGTCTCCAGTTGAAAGGAAATCCTTGCTTTGCTCCTGTCCCCACCCTACCTTGCCTCCCTTGCTCCTTTCTCCTGAGAGCACTACTTCAATAATTCCCATGCACCCAAACCCCTGTCTCAGGTTTGGCTTTTAGAAAAGTAACATTATACAAACCTGTCGTGGAAGAAGTACAGCCAGAATGCCCCTTAGAAGCGAGGATGGCGAGACTTCGTCTCACATACTTTGGACATATTATCAGGAGGGAACAGTCCCTGGAGAAGGACATCATGCTTGGTAAAGTAGAGGGTCAGCGAAAAAGAGGAAGACCCTCGACGGGACAGATTGACACAGCGGCTGCAACAATATGCTCAAGCATAGCAACGACTGTGAGGATGGCGCAGAACCAGGCAGTGTTTCATTCTGTTGTACACAGGGTCGCTATGAGTTGGAGCCAACTCACAGGCACCTAACAACAACAACAACATCTTCCTTCTCCTTTTTGCTAGAGCTCTGTTGCAGAGTGATTTCTCTGCCCAAAATGTTAGTCAAAACTTACAGTCACCAATATGCTCTGTGATTCCTATACCAACACATACATCATCATTCTTCTGGTTAAACACTAATTTTTGTATGAAACGTTGCTCTTTAAAAAGACTTTGAAGCTTCTCGTCTTACCTGCTTTCTGATTTCATTCTACTTTTCATGCAAAGTGGCCTCAAGAAATGACTCAAAAATGAACTCCCTCTGCATAGGTGGAACACAACTATTCTTGAGTAAACTGGAGCCTAAAAATTAGTCGGTTTTGCTGATCCAACCAAGTCAGAGCCCTTGTTGGTTCTTTTCCCAACGCTGTAAATGAACACCCTGTTCTTTTCCTTTTGTTTATGAAAGTCCTTCCCCCACCACCACCACCAAGCTGCCCTTCAGCAGCTTGGGTGAAGTCCCAGAGGGCTATGTCACTGAGCACAATAGCGTTGCTGCTGGAACCTCATGGGCTGCAGACATGACTACTTTTTCAGCAGGGAGTGTTTCCCATAGTAACCTTCACGTGGGACCTGTTGACAAGAGACGGCAAAGAAAGGTCTAGTCTCTGGCATTTAATAGACGTCTTCCCATGATTACTTTCCAGGGGCCTATGATAAACACAACGATACTATCTGACATGTTACTACATCACATCATTCTTCTGAGGATTTGCAAAGGCCTAGAAAACATAATTCACCAGCAAATGTTCCTTTGTGCATTCAAAGATGGACACTGTAAGCTTGGGAGGCTGGAAGCCTCACTCACTGTCAAGAAAATGGATTTCCAAAGTCTCCCAGCTTTCCTCAAGTTTCACTAGCCTGCAGAGACGTCACGCTCCCTGGTGATATTTACAAATATCATTGCTATCCTCTGTCCTTAGGCTACAAAAGCACAAAATAGAAGAAAATGGGGGAAAAGAATTCTGAGTTTGACATATTGCCTGAACCCTAGAGTCATTTCTCCCTTTGTCCCTGTCTTCTTTCTAACACCAGTTCTAGAAGCAATTATTTAGCTTATCAGGGTGCTCAGCAGGTGACATGGAGTAGACGAGAAGGGCAGAAGATCCAGTCTTTCCCTTTAAGTTGCAAATAATCAAGTTGGAGAGGTAAGACATGGCTACATGTACAACTGAAACAAGTAGAGTTTTCCAAAGTGTGTTTCTTATAGGAATGTGCTCAATGAGATGCTAACAGGTATTTCTCAAAAAGAGTTCCATGTTTATGAAGAAGTTTGAAACACACTGAGTTAAAGGTTAAGTGGTTGTGTCTATTGCAGCACTTGTCAGGGCCTTTAATGTACTAATGAGATTTAGTAATTCCCAAGAGGGGCATATTGAGGCAACCTTTGAACCTGGTGCCTTTTACTTGTTAAGATGAGCGTTTGGAAGATGTCAAGCTAGAGGATAATGCTAAGGAAGCTGTTAAATTCAAACAGCCAAATATTAATTTGGAGATTACCATGTACAAGATTAAAGCTACAAAAGTATATAAATAACACAGTGTCCCCCGCCTCGGGAGCTCAGAGCTGTTAGGGATGGATGGAGAGATGATAAGCACACAAATGAAAGGCAAAATACAAGCACCTGCCCAGGGAAGGCACACAATAGAAGACTGGGAATGAAGGAAATAATTTAAAAAGAAGGGAACACATGGTTCTTCTATCATTCTCAAAGGAAAGAGAATGCTCATTTGTTCAGGGTCAGGGCAGTGTGTTCAGGAAAGACTTCCGGTAGTAGTGGTATTTGAGATGGGCGTTAAAAGACAGTAAGATTTTGACAAGTAGAAATGAATAGGGAGGAAAGAACCCTTTGCCCAACATAAGAGTTGATGGGTAAAGACTTAGAGGCATGAAAGGGACAGTGTCTTCAGGAATAGCATGGTACGATTTGGCAAGAGTGTAGGGGAGAGATGAAGATGAACGAGAATGTCAGGGTTTGGGTTTCATCCTAAATTTTTCAGGCAAAATGGAACCATTGACATTTTCTGCATATGAGTGACATGATCATAGCTGTATTTTAGTTCTGGAATAGAACGGATTGAACTGGAAGAAGAAAACCAGTTAGGAGGCTATTCCCATCAAGAGGCTGTGGGCCTAAACTAGTGGCTGGCTTAACAAGGAGGAGAGAGATCATATACTCAACAGGCCTTGAGACATGAAGGGATGTCACAGGGATGTAGGGTGACCAACCATCCCAGTTTTTTTTTGGGGGTCTGGTCCCTCTGTTCTGGTTTTAGCACTGAAAGTACTGTTAACTGGGAATCCCCTTGGTCCTAGGAAAACTGGGATAGTTGGTCACTCTAGTCATAACTGACTCTTCCTTGTCACTCCCAGCTAGGAGCCCAGTTTGCCTAGGTTTGAGGGTTTCCTGGGACATAGGATTATACTGTTAAAACCAAGAACAACTGAGGCAAACTGGGATAATCTGATCACACTAGTATGGCCTTTGTTAGGCCCCTAATATCTTCAGCCCTACTTGCTAACACTGAACATCTTCACCTGCATCTTCAGTCCCACACAGATCCTACCATGAAAGTAGGGTGCAGAATTAATTGGGCTGCTAGAGGGACCAGTGGACTTAGCAGTGGACTTGGAGAACAATTATGAAGATGTAGAATCAACAGAATTTGGTTATTATCTTAGTTCTCTAGTGCTGCTATAACAGAAATACCACAAGTGGATGGCTTTAACAAACATAAATTTATTTTCTCACAGTTTAGGAGGCTAGAAGTCCAAATTCAGGGGGCCGGCTCTAGGGGAAGGCCGTCTCTCTCTGTCGGCTCTGGGGGAAGGTCTTTGTCTCATCAGCTTCTGTTTCCTGCTTCTTTGGAAATCTCCATGTGTCTTGGCATCTATCTTACCCCCATCTCAGTTTGCTTAATCAGCTCCTTTTATATCTTGTAAGAGACTGACTCAAGATACACCCTACCCTAATCCTGCCTCACTAACATAACAAAGACAACCCGTTCCCAAGTGGGATTATAACCACAGGCATAGAGCTTAGGATATACAACACGTATTTTTTTTTGGGACACAATTCAATCTGTAATAGTTTTCCAGTGGATGAAGAAGTTGAGGGAACAGGGGACATTGAGGATGAGCCTCAAGTCTCTGGCTTGGGTGTAATAAAGTTCTATGATAAGCAAGACCATGTTCATTTTGTCCTCTTCCTTGTGTTAGAATGGTGCTAGGCACATGGTAGGGTTACAGAAAACAGAGTGTAGATCTCAATGTCATTCACCAAGATTGAGAATGCAAGAGAAGGGATGGGATTTGGAAGAAAGACAATGAATTCATTTTTGAACATACTGAGTTTGGGAAGTAGTTGGATAAATTGTTCTGGACAGGAGCTCATGAGGGCAAGTGGGATGGAAATATCAACATGAGGTTCAGAATGCATGGGGAGTAAGAATGTGGAGATGGAGAGGATAGACTGTCGATTGTTTGAGTTTTGTTTTTTTTTTTTGGTTTGAGCTTTGTTTTTGTTTGTGTATTTTTATTTTGAAGAGTTATGTTGTGAAGAGAAGGAGACAGAATAGTAGTTGGGAAAGAACAGCGGGTTGTGCAATTCTTCCACAAGAATGGAAGGGGGATTCACCTTATCCTCACAATAGCATTATGAGAAAAAAATATAGAAGGACATGAAGACTAGAACTAACTCAGCGAGGAGCTTCTACGTTCACACGGTGATATTCAGGTATGCTTCAGTCATCACAAGGCTCCGCTAAAGTGAACGTCATTATGCACATTTCAGAGATAAAGAGCTGGAGGCTAAAAAAGCTTACCTGGTTGGTCTGGGGTCACCCAGCTAACTCAGATGGACCTAGGGACTGAAGCCCTGTTATAGACTGAATTGTGTCCCCCAAAAATGTGTGTCAACTTGGCTAGGCCATGATTCCCAGTATTGTGTGGTTGTCCACCATTTTGTGATCTGATGTGATTTTCCTATGTGTTGTAAATCCTAGCTCTATGATGTTAATGAGGCAGGATTAGAGGCAGATATGTTAATGAGGCAGGACTCAATCTACAAGATTAGGTTGTGTCTTAAGTCAATCTCTTTTGAAATATAAAAGAGAGAATTGAGCAGAGAGGAGAGGGACCTCATGCCACCGAGAAAGTAGTGCCAGGAGCAGAGCGTGTCCTTTGGATCCAGGGCCCCTGAGCTGAGAAGCTCCTAGACCAGGGGAAGATTGATGACAAGGACCTTCCCACAGAGTCGACAAAGAGAGAAAGCCTCCCCCTGGAGCTGGTACTCTGAATTCAGATTTCTAGCCTCCTAGAATGTGAGAGAATAAGTATCTGTCTGTTAAAGCCATCCACTTGTAGTATTTTTGTTATAGCAGCACTGGATAATAAGAAAAGCCCGGAATCTCTGATTCCAGGTCAGCTCTTCTTCCACTGCCCCAAATTGCCTTTGTTCAAGAGTACCATGTCTGTGGAATAAACCAGTTTGAGTAGAGCACAGAATCAGAGCTATTAGAAAAATCCAGGGACAACATGGTGGAAGCCTAGAATAGGTCTATTAAACTATTAAAGAAGATACGTATTAAAGAGGCAGCATTTTCTGATTGGCAAATAAATCAATTCTACCATCCAAGAATCCTGTTATATATTCCTTTGAGTAAATAAATAAAATTCCGTATGTGTTAAGCGCTCAGCATTGTGCTAAGTACCGTGATGAGCTGAAGTATAAAACAACATGACCTCAAAGAATTTATACTCTTCTTGAAGTTTTACAAAACCATGGTAGTTACCAGGGAGACATTCCCCCACCAGATTCTTCAAATAGCCATACCATTAGCTGCATGAACACATCACTCACATTTGTATAGAAGACAATCACAGAGGCTTAGTCCTACTGCAGAAACCCTGGTGGTGTAGTGGTTAAGAGCTACAGCTGTTAACCAAAAGGTCGGCAGTTCAAATCCACCAGTCCTATTGCAAGATTGGGGCAGGGAAGGGAGTTGTCAGTTGGCTCAAGTTAAGTAAACTCTTGGGCGAATTTTTAAATTACTCATTATAGAAGCTGACCATGTTACCCCGTTTTGAGTGTGCTTGCTAGTGAATACATCCTGTTTTTTCTAAAGTGAGAGGACATTCTTACCTGCTGCTTTTGTTCTAGCTGACTAAGGTCAAACAGGCAATCCAAGGTCAAATATCTGAATAATTGGCACGTTCAGACCTAACCTTGTTGTTCATGAGTTACTGTAAGTAATATCAGCAACAGAGGTCTGGATTTGTGCTGTAAGATGTCTGGGCTGGGAAGCACTAACCAGAGGGAACAGACAGTTCCTTCTCTCCATTCCACCAACTAAATATCCAATGAGTAATCAGTTCTACCAGGTACCTCATGAAATGGTACCTACAAACATTCATTTTATGCTGTGACACGGTAAATTGGATTAATTTCTTAGGAGTTTATGCCAGAATATTTGTATTTGAAAAGCTCTTATTGCTATTTAGACTTATTTCTGGAAAAATAAAAATAATCCAGGAATAAATATTGACAAAGACTAGCAGTGACACGTCCCTGGGTGGTGCAAATGGTTAAGCACTTGGCTACTAGCCAAAAGGTTGGTGGTTCGAACCGACCTAGAGGTGCCTCAGAAAACAGGCCTGGTGATCTGCTTCCAAAAGGTCATAGCCTTGAAAATCCTATGAAGCAGTTCTGCTCTGCACACATGGGGTCGCCATGAGTCAGAATCAACTCAATAGCACTTAACAACACCAGCAACAAGCAGTGACACTGTCCGCAGCTTTTTGTGAGGTTTTCTCAGGCCTTTCTCAAGTGTCTCTGGGGAAAAGTCAGTTTTCTCTTTGACAAAATTGTTTTGATTCTCCTGGAGTCCAGATTTCTGGGTTCATGGAATTGCAGTAACCCACCCAGGCCATCCGCCCTTAGGTGGCCTTTTGAATCTTGAAGGAACTGGTTGCCCGGAGTCACCTTCAGGTCAAACAATAGCTTAGTAAGCAGCTTAGGGAGACCTTTTGGCCTTAGGCATTGGGTTCTTTTGGAAAATTATCTATATGCAGCCAGGTAGGAGAAGCAGGAATTCCAGGGTCTGACTAGAGGCTGTTTTAGGATGTATGGCATGTCCTTGGTGACTGTTTCTGTAACCTGCCCTGTGCTTTAATGCTATCTCTTGAGAAATTAACGTAACAATGACCTATATAACCCACTTTCACTGTCCCATCTTCGGAGCACTTTCCCAACATGTTCGGGTGACGCTGCCTGATTCAGACCGTTATCTACTCACAATAAATATATTCTGTTACACTGATTTTTTTGGTGCTTCTCTGTGAATTTACGTTTTTGATATCTTCCTATTGTATCTCCTTCTCTCACTTCCTTAGGTACTGAATAAATGCAGTGGGTGGTTAGAAGTTCAAGCCGAATTCAGAAGAGGATGTGGAACGAGGGATATCATTGCTGATGTCAGACAGATCATGGCTGAAAGCGGAGAATACCAGAAAGATGTTTACTTGTGTTTTATTGACTATGCAAAGGCATTCGACTGTGTGGACCATAACAAATTATGGATAACACTGTGAAGAATGGGAATTCCAGAACATTTAATTGTGCTCATGAGGAACCTGTACATAGACCAAGAGGCAGTCGTTCGAACAGAAGAAGGGGATACTACGTGGTTTACAGTCAGGAAAGGTGTGCATCAGGGTTGTATCCTTTCACCATACTTATTCTATCTGTATGCTGAGCAAATAATCTGAGAAGCCGGACTATATGAAGAAGAACGGGGCATCAGGATTGGAGGAAGACTAACAACCTGCATTATGCAGATGACACAACGTTGCTTGCTGAAAGTGAAGAGGACTTGAAATACTCACTGATGAAGATCAAAGACTACAGCCTTCAGTACGGATTGCACCTCAGCATAAAGAAAACAAAAATCCTCACAACTGGACCAATAAGAAACATCATGATAAACAGAGAAAAGACTGAAGTTATCAAGGATTTCATTTTACTTGGATCCACAATCAATGCCCATGGAAGCAGCAGTCAATAAATCAAACGATGTATTACATTGGGCAAATCTGTTGGAAAAGACCTCTTTCAAGTGTTGAAAACCAAAGATGTCACTTTGAGGACTAAGGTGCGTCTGACTTAAGCCAAGGTATTTTCAACCATCTCATATGCATGTGAAAGCTGGCCAATGAATAAGGAAGACTGAAGAAGAATTGATGCCTTTGTATTATGGTGTTGGTGAAGAATATTGAATATACCATGGACTGCCAGAAGAATGAACAAATCTGTCTTGGAAGAAGTACGGCCAAAATGTTTCTTAGAAGCGAGGATGGTGAGACTTTGTCTCATGTACTTTGGACACGTTATCAGGAGGGACCAGTGCCTGGAGAAGGACATCATGCTTGGTAAAGTAGAGTCAGTGAAAAAGAGGAAGACCCTCAACGAGATGGATTGACACAGTGGCTGCAACAATGGGCTCAGACATTGCAACGATTGTGAGGACGGCGCAGGACCGGACAGTGTTTCTTTTTGTTGTACACAGGGTTGCTATGAGTCAGAACTGACTTGACGGCACCTAACAACAAGGGGAGTTGGGTCATGGTCCCCATCATAACCTGATGATTCCTGACTTTGCACTTCTTACTGCCTTGACCATCTGAAATGTCTTTGTCGTCTCCCCTATTCCAAATTCTACTCACTGTCAGAGCCCAGTCCCAGTCCACCCCACAGAAGCATCCTGGGATCTAGAGCTGAACAAAAGGGTCTACACTCAAGAAGATCCCTGGTTCACTATATAGGGGGTGGGGCCCTGGAATTCGCTTATTAAAATATTTTTCCAGGTGTTTCTGATGACAAGCCAGAGCTGGTAATGACTAGTTTAGTTTATCTCAGTGGTTCGCAAAATGTGGTCCTCCACCCGGTTACAACAGCCTCTCCTGGGAACTTGTGAGAAATGCAAATTCTCAGGTCCCCACCCCAAACCTACTGAATCAGAAAGTCTGGGGCTTGGGCCTAGCACTCTGTGTCTAAACAAGCCCTCCAGGGGATTCTGATGCACACCCAGGAAGGAGGACCACTGGTTTCTAAGGCCCCATCTCGCCAACCCTAGGGAATCTTTCTGTTTTAAATGCTCCACCCACAATTGTGAGGTCAGCTCAGTCTGGGAAACACTTAGCAAAGAAAACCAAGACCCAGAAAGTTACCATGGCTTGACCAAGTTCATAGTCACGCAGTGACCCAACCAGGCACTAGAAGCCCTGACTCCTGATTCTCAGTTCCCACTCATGCCTACTCTAAGTTCTCTTTCGGCCTGTGAGGCACCCAGCCCCAGAGAGATTTTCCATCTCTAAATTCTTGTAAACATTTACTGTGCTCTTTATCACACCTTAGAGCTCCTATCCAAATTCTGCCTTGCCTTACTAATTAGCCCTTCAGTGAGACACAAGTCGGGGTAGGGTGTGACCTCCTGGTACACAGGCCTGTGTCAATATTTGTCTTCTACCAGGCTGGCTGCCTTTTGGCAAAGCAGCTCTCCCACACTCTCCTACCACCCGCCCCCTTCCTGTTCTCATCACAGCAGTGGGTGGTTTCTGTACACGTATTTCCTCCTTTAGTGGAGGAACAGAAAGCTCAGTTAATAGTAACAGAATGAATTAAATACACCTGCCTGCTAGAGGCTTTATTTGTTAATATGGATAAAATCTGTTAATGGACAAAATAGATAATACAGGTAGGACACAGAGAAATTGATTCACTGACCCTCACAGCAGGAGATTTGAACACTTTGAACAATAAATTCAATGAAGCACCATTGTATTTTTTAATATGTTTTATTTTTTAGAGCAGTTTCAGGTTTGCAGAAAAATTCCAGTCTACTTTTCTCTTTGAGTGCATTATTTGTATTAAAAAGGTTTTTATGTGCCATCATCACAATCTATTTTGACTTGGAATTTTTTTTTAATTGAGGTAAAATTCACATAATATAAAATTAACCATTTAAAGTGTACAATTCAGTGACAGTACATTCATAACGGTGTGTAACCACCACCTCTATCTAGTTTTAAAACATTTCCAACAGGAAACCCCCTACACATTAAGTCACTCCCCATTCACCCTTTCCCCAGCCCATGACAACCACTAATCTACTTTTTGCGTCTATGGATTTGCCTCTTCTGGACATTACATATAAGTAGACTCCTACAGTACGTGGTCCTTTTGTGTCTGGCTTCTTTCACTCAGCATAATGTTCTCAAGGGTCTGTCACATTGTAGCAGGTATTAGAACTTCATTTCTCTTTATGTTGTTGCTGGTGGGTGCCATGGAGTAAATTTTGACCCACAGTGACCCCCTGTGACAGTGCAGAACTGCCCCATAGGGTTCTCTAGGTTGTAATCTTTATGGGGGAGCCCTGGTGGTGCAGTGGTTAAGTGTTCAGCTGCTAACCAAAAGGTCAGCAGTTCGAATCCACCAGGTGTTTCTCCCATGGAGCTGCTGGGTGGGTTCCAACTGCCAACCTTAACCGTTGCACTACCAGGGCTCCTAATTCTCTTTATAGCTGAATAATCTTCCATTGAATGGACAGACTGCATTTTATTTATCCATTCATCAGTTGATGGACATTTGGGTTGTTTCCACTTTTTTGGCTATAGTGAGTAATGTAGGAGTATTTGTCTGAATCCTTGTTTTGATTCTTTCGGTAGCCAGTCGTCTTTTGAAGCTACAGAGATAAGAGCCAACAGGCTCCTATTTTACCAGCAGGTTGGGCCCCAAATGGACACATCCAGGCCAGGCTCACCTTCACAGAAATGTCCACAGTCTTAAGTCCTCTTTGGAGGACTCACATGGTTATTTTTGTAAAAGCCCAAATGACCACAGCAGAACAATTGCAGGTCCTGTCAACCCAAGGGCAGGGACCCTGAACAGCTGTCAACTTTCACGAAAACCTCATCCTTGTAAGTGAAAAACTTATAATCAACTAGCACAGTACTTCCTCTGCTTCATCATGACTTCCTGTTTTTTCAGAAGGAAAAAGAGATTATTGTTAATATAAAGAGGAACCAGATATTAGACAACAACTCAGGAACATGTTCTGAGGAGGATATTTTTAATGACTGGGGAAAAAGAAAATTCAATCTAACATTTTTCTCAGCTGAAGAATTCCAGTCTTAGGCCCAAGCAACCAGCTGTGGTAAATCAAAATTCCCCTAGTTTTGGGGGCGTGTAAAGAAGACACAGTGTATCTCCAGTGGCTACTGAAAGGAAACAAACAAAAAGAAATGGAAGCTGTGAAAAGCTAACGTCTCTTCAGACACCCGGAGCCCTTTCCAGAAGAAGCCTGTTCCCTTCTTTGTAGTCTGGTTGCTATGGTGCGGTCTTTGTTACCGCAAAATACTGTCTGATATACTCCGGTAGCTGGTAAAGTAAAAGAGCTGATAACCACAGAGGCACTTGCCGATCCTCATCTTTCAGGCTCCCCTCCCAGGCTGAAACTTTGTGATGGAGTCTCTACTCTCACCTGCTTATTGCTGCTGGTGCTGCCAGGGAGTAAAGGGACACAGGGAAAAATGAAAGGAAGCACCCCTCGACACATCAGCCAGTTCCGGGCAGGCCTCTCGGGCTCTGTGTGACAGGCATACCAAGCTGGAGAGAGAGCCTGAAGACTAGGCTGGATTCAGAAGTGTATGAAGGTAGAAAGGAGCCCTGGTGGCTCAACAGTTAAGCACTCAGCTACTAAATGAACGGTCAGCAGTTTGAACTCACCAGTGGCTCTGCAAGAGAAAGACCTGATGATCTGCTCCCATAAAGATTAGAGCCTAGGAAACCCTATGGGGCAGTTCTACTGTCTTATAGGGTCGCTATGAGTCAGAATTGACTCATCAGCATTTGACTCGTTGTTGTTAGGGGCCATCAAGTCAGTTCCGACTCATGGCGGTGCTACGTACAACAGAAAGAAACACCACCCGGTCCTGTGCCATCCCTACAATCGTTGTTATGCTTGAGCCCATTGTTGCAGTCACTGTGTCAATCCATCTCGTTGAGTGTCTTCCTCTTTTTCACTGACCCTCTACTTTACCAAGCATGATGTCCTTCTCCAGGCACTGGTCCCTCCTGACAACATGTCCAAAGTACATGAGATGAAGTCTCGCCATCTTTGCTTCTAATGGGCATTCTGGCTGTACTTCTCCCAAGACAGATTTGTTCGTTCTTCTGGCAGTCCATGGTATATTCAATGTTCTTTGTCAACACCATAATTCAAAGGTGTCAATTCTTCTTCGGTCTTTCTTATTCATTGTCCAGCTTTCGCATGCATATGAGGTGATTGAAAATACCATGGCTTGGGTCAGGTGCACCTTAGACCTTGCAAAAATTCCACCTGAGTAGCATAGGTTGGAGGTTTAGAGGTGACAGTGTGAGTCTCCAATCTTCAGATATGAATGGACCTCATGGTGATCGGCATGAAGGTGGATATTAAAAGGAGACTCTTTGCTTGGGACAGTGATGCAGGGAGCTTTTGAGGAAGCATTCAGAAAAATGGTAGCTAACCACCCTTTTCTCTCTTCATTCCCTCCTCATCTATGAAACCTCCAGTTGCTGTCAAGTTATTTCTGACTCATGACAATCCCATGTGTGTCAGAGTAGAATTGTGCCCCATATGGTTTTCAACGGCTATGATCTTTTGGAAGTAGAACACCAAGCCTTTCTTCTGAGGTGCCTCTGGGTGAACTCAAACCTCCAACCTTTTTGTTAGCAGCTGAGCATGGTAACAATTTACATCATCCAGTGAGTCCCTCAACCAGTTGCTTGTTGAGTTGACTCTGACTCCTGGGGACCCCATGTGTGTCAGAGTAGAACTGTGCTCCATAGGGTATTCAATGGCTCATTTTTTTGGAAGGAGATCACCAGGCCTTTTCTCTGAGGCCCCTCTGAGTGGACTCCAACCTCCAACCTTTTGGTTAGCAGCTGAGTAGGTTAACAGTTTGTACCACCCAGGGACTCCATGAAATGTTTAGAATAGGCAAACAGATAGAGGCAGAAAGTAGACTTATGGTAAGGAAACCATGTGGGGCAGTTCTACTCTGTCCTATAGGGTCACTATGAGTTGGAATCAACTCAGTGGCAGTGGGTTTAGGGCTAAGGGGGTTGGACAGAAATGGGTAGTTACTGCTAATGGTTACAGGGTTTCTTTCATGGGATATAAGAGGGTTCTAAAATTAGACTGTGGTGATGGTTGTACAACCATGTGAACATACTATAAAAGATCAAATCAGGAGGCGGGGCCGAGATGGCAGAGTAGTCAGACGCTTCTGGTGGACCCTCTTACAACAAAGACCCGAAAAAACAAGTGAATTGAGTATATATGCCAATCTGGGAGCCCTGAACATCAAAGGCAAACTTGAGGAACTGGACCGAGTGGCAGGGGGAGGGAGAGATGGTTCGGAAGAAGCGAGGAGTTGCCAGACCTGACACGGCGAGAGCCTGAGCCCTTCAGGCCTGATCAGCTCGGGGGTGAGCGATGAGGCAGGCAAGCAGTGTTACTCGGGAGACCCGTTTTCCACACTGGGAGAGACCCAGTGCCAGAGAGTCTACATGGCCACCCAGAACCAGTGAGAAGCAGCCCTGGATCAGTGAAAGATAAGAAATTGCATACGGCCTACCGCACAGATCAAAAACACCCCCCTTAGGGAAAAACCTCTCTCCCATTTACCTCCCCACTCTCTGCTCTGCACTAGGTCCCGGACCAGCTTCGGCAATTGCCGAGTCCCCTGGGCCAGAAGTAGGATCCGTCACACGCCTGGAGCCATTCTCCCTGCCTTGGAGAGTGAACAAATTAACAGAGGGGGAAAAAAATAAACTTCTGGCTCCCTTAAGCCAGGAACCCAGGGTAGGCACAGCTCCTTTGCCCAGGCACAGGCATAAGGGATCCACAGACTTTGAGTGCCTTTCCCCCGGCATAGCCTTGTGCGGGCCCATCTCAACAGCATAGGCCCTCATTACTGAAGTACAACAGGGTATATACCAGAAGTCTAACTTCAACTGTTTCATCTGTGAAGTGGCAGGTTCTTGACATTTGACACTGCTCTGCCCATTAAGCAGGGTCTTCACCTACCCACACCTGGGGCCTGAGGACTGGTGGCTCCACCCATGCCACCTAGCCACCTGCGATAGGGGCCCATGAATAAGAGATGCCCCCTAGTCCTTACAGCCAAAAGCATTGGGTGCTCATAGTCTAGCTGCAAAACCCACCCACCTACATGCTCTAGGCAACAGGGACATGCCTTCCTCCCGGACACTCGGCAGGGGGGCCATCAGCCCCCTAACTTGCTCAAAGTGTGTCCCCCTGCTGCAGCCAAATGCCCGTGCCTACACCAATCACCCATGCCTGTCTAGGACTGTAAGTGAGAGCCTACACCACACACTTGGTGGCTATCTACCTGGGCACCTGAGTTGAATCCATAACACGAGGATTGGGTGGACTCCTGAGCTCACATACCTAGTAATAGATCTAACCACCTGGTGACAGGACATTAGAGCTTCAAAGATGCCAATAATCAAACTAGCTCATACGAGCAGCCTATTTGGGCTTATCAAAACAAAACAAGAAGCTAGGACACAGTAAGCAAACATAAAATAAATAAACATAATAACTTATTGATGGCTCGGAGACAACAGTCCATATCAAATCACATAAAGAGGCAATCCATGATGGCTTCATCAAGCTCCCAAAATAAAGAATCTATTAATTTTCCAGAGGAGGAAAATTTCTTGGAATTACCAGAGGGAGAATACGAAAGATTAATATACAGAACTCTTCAAGAAATTAGGAAGGAAATTAATCAGAACGCAGAACACGCAATAGAGGAAACAAAAAACATTAGAAAAGAGCATGATGAAAAATTTAACAGGCTGCAAGAATCCATAGAGAGACAGCAATCAGAAATCCAGAAGATTAACAATAAAATTTCAGAATTAGACAACTCAGTAGAAAG
>NW_004444098.1:3176610-3184344 GCF_000243295.1 Trichechus manatus latirostris | reverse complement strand
CTAGAAACTCACTATCTACCTAAACTAACACAAACAGAGGTAGAACAACTAAATAAACCCATAACAAAAGAAGAGATTGAAAAGGTAATTAAAAAACTCACAACAAAATAAAAGCCCTGGCCTGGAGGGTTTCACTGGAGAATTTTACCAAACTTTCAGAGAAGAGTTAACACCACTACTACTAAAGGTATTTCAGACCATAGAAAAGGATGGAATACTCCCAAAATCATTCTGTGAAGCCAGCATAATCCTGATACCAAAACCGGGTAAAGACACCACAAAAAAAGAAAATTACAGACCAATATCCCTCATGAACATTGATGCAAAAATCCTCAACAAAATTCTAGCCAACAGAATTCAGCAAGATATCAAAAACGTAATTCACCATGATCAAGTGCGATTTATACCAGGTATGCAGGGATGGTTCAACATTAGAAAAACAATCAATGTATTCCATCACATAAATAAAACAAAAGACAAGAACCATATGAGCTTATCAATAGATGCAGAAATGGCACTTGACAAAGACCAACACCCATTCATGGTAAAAACTCTCAACAAAATAGGAACAGAAGGGAAATTCCTCAATATAATAAAGGGCATTTATACAAAGTCAACAGCCAACATCATCCTAAATGAAGAGACTTTGAAAGCATTCCCCTTGAGAACGGGAACCAGAAAAGGATGCCCTTTATCGCCACTCGTAGTCAACATTTTGCTGGACGTCCTAGTCAGTGCAATTAGGCTATAACAAGAAATAAACGGCACCCAAATTGGGAGGGAAGAAGTCAAAGTATCTCTATTTGCAGATGATATGATCTTATACACAGAAAACCCCAAAGAATCCACAAGAAAACTACTGGAACTAATAAAAGAGTTCAGCAAAGTATCAGGACACAAGATAAACACACAAAAATCAGTTCGATTCCGTTACACCAACAAAGAGAACCTCAAAGAGGAAATCACTAAATCAATACCATTTACAATAGCCCCCAAGAAGTTAAAATACTTAGGAATAAATCTAACCAGAGACGTAAAAGGCCTATACAATGAAAACTACAAGACACTACTACAAGAAACCAAAAGAGACCTGCATAAGTGCAAAAACATACCTTGCTCATGGATAGGTAGACTCAACATTGTGAAAATGTCAGTCCTACCCAAAGCGATCTATGGATATGATGCAATCCCGATACAAATTCCACTGGCATTTTTTAATGAGATGGAGAAACAGATCACCAACTTCATATGGAAAGGGAAGAGGCCCCGAATAAGTAAAGCATTACTCAAGAAGAAGAACAAAATGGGAGGCCTCACACTACCTGATTTTAGGACCTATTATACCGCCACGGTAGTCATAAAAGGCTGGTACTGGTACAACAACAGATACATAGACCAGTGGAACAGAATTGAGAATCCAGACAGAAATTCATCCACCCATGAGCAGCTGATATTTGACAAAGGCCGTTAATTGGGGAAAAGAGAGTCTCTTTAACAAATGGTGCTGGCATAACTGGATATCCATCTGCAGAAAACTGAAACAAGACCCATACCTCACACCATGCACAAAACCTAACTCCAGATGGATCAAAGACTTAAATATAAAATCGAAAACGATAAAGATCATGGAAGAAAAAATACGGACAACGCTAGGAGCCCTAATACAGGGCATAAACACAGTACGAACCATAAGTAACAATGCACAAGCACCAGAAGACGGACTAGATAACTGGGAGCTCCTAAAAATCAAACACTTATGCTCATCAAAAGACTTCACCAATAGAGTCAAAAGACAACCTACAGACGGGGAAAAAATTCTGGCTACAACAAATCCGATCGGCATCTAATCTCTAAGATCTACAAGATGCTGCAAAAGCTCAACAGCAAAAAGACAAACATAGGACGGAATAGAACTGCCCCACAGAGTTTCCAAGGAGCAGCTGGTGGATTCAAACTGCCGACCTTTTAGTTAGCAGCCTGAGTTCTTAACCACTGTGCCACTAGGGCTCCAACAGTATTCTAGGGTCCCAAAATAACTTTCTACCCTAGAATACTATTTAAAATAGACACGCGGCAATATATTAAATTACTAGAAGTTTTGACTTCAGGGAAGTGTTGTTAAAAAAAATCATTTGCCTCTCAAGTATCTAAATTTGAATGACCTAATTCTCAGCAAGTGAAAATGCAAAGTCCAAGTTGTAGGCAAAGCAGGGTCCTTGAAAGGCAGACTTTCCACAGATTGACTTAATGCCTCATTTTCCAGATTAATTAGCTCCTTGAGATCCACCCAGGGCCTGGTCAAGCTCTCCAAACCCCTAGGAGTTTGGGGCCATGGCTGTAGTTAATAACAAGTAGCAGCCACTTGCCTGGAATGTCCTCACTGTGTTCCCTGGGAACCTGTAATGGTGGTGACCAGTGATTTGGGAATTAGAATCCTAGATAATCACACTTTGCTTTGTCCTAATCCTGTCTGAGGAGCCCTGGTGGCACAGTGATTAAGCACTCATCTGCTAACTGGAAGGTCAGCAGTTTGAACCCGCCAGCCATTCTGTGGGAGAAAGATGTGGCAGTCAGCTTCCGTAAAGATTATAGCCTTAGAAGCACTGTGGGGCAGTTCTACTCTGTCCTATTGTGTCGCTATGAGTCAGAACTGACTCTCCGGCAACGGGTTTGCTTTGGATTTGGTTTTAATCTTATTTGAATGTTGTCCTTATAAAAGAGGAGAAGAAATACAGAGAGACAGAGGAAGGGCGGCCTTGTGAAGATGCATCTATAAGCCAAGAAATGCCTGGGACTACCAGAAACTAGGAAAGACAAGAAAGTATCTCCCCCTAGAGGCTTCGTAGGGGGAATGGCCAAACCAACACATTGATTTCGACCTCTGGCTTCCAGAACTGCAAGACAATACATTTCTGCTGTTTCAAGTCTCCCACTTTGCGGTACTTTGTTCCAGCAGCCCTGGGAAGCTAAGACACCAACCCAATGCCCATCACTGGGCCACATGCTTTGACTTTTACCTGATTCTCTAATTATATGTAATTGCAAGTAAAAGTCCTTCTTGATTTCTGAGGGAGAAAGTGGGGCATAGAATGGTTAATTGGTCCAGAAAGAGGGAGAAAAGTAACCCAGGGGCATCCCAGTCTAAGGCAGCCACTTCTAGAGACTGGTTGCTAGCCCTAAGAAATGTCCACATTGGATAAACTATGACTAGAAAAGTTAGTTTGTCCCATGACTGTGACAGACCACTTGGATTTGCCTGCCTGGTTGATTTGGATCATGTCCAGAAATCCTCAGAATATTCCAGAATGGTTCAATTCATTATTGTTCTAAGATTGGGCACATAAGGTTGTTGAGTCAAGAGAGTGTTGTGTTTTTTAAAGATGGAAGTCACTTGAGTACATCTCTTCATTAAGGGAGAAGAGGCAGAAGAGAGGAAGCAATTACAGGAGAAACAATAGCCACAAACTAGGAACCACGTGAAAATGGATTAACAAAAAGTGGTGCATCCATGCAATGGAATACAAGTCCGCAATAAAACAGCATGACCTACTGCTCCACGCAACGACCTGGGTGAGTCTCAAAATAATTATGCTGGGTGAAAAAAGCCAAACACAAAAGAGTACATCCTGCACAATTCCATTTATATGTCATTCTAGAACATTCGAGCTAATTTATAGTGACAAAAATGAGATCAGTGGTTGCCTAAGGTTGGAAGCAGAGAGAAAGAAATGGAGAGTGAAAAGGCACAAGGAAGCTTTTGGGAGAGATGGAAACATTCTGTATGTTGATTGTGGTGGCGGTTTCATGGGTATCAAAACTCAAAGAATTATACACTTTAAATGAATGTTGTTTATTGGACATAAATTTTACTTCAGTGAGCTACTTTACAAAAAGATAGAGAGGGAGGCTCTCTGGGGTCCCGTGGACTTGAAGCGAAGCACCTCTAGCATGGAGAAAGAAGGCAAGGAAGCCAAGGATGAAATAGTTACTGGTCCAGCCATAGATGAGGGAGTCCTGGCGTGGTGCAAACAGTTAACAGATTTGGCTGCTAACTGAAATGTTGGTGGTTTGAGTTCACCCAGAGGCGCCTTGGAAGAAAGGCCTGGTGATCTCCTTCCAAAAAAAGCAGCCATTGACAACCCTACGGAGCACAGTTTTCCTCTGCCACACATGGGGTCATCATGAGTTGGAATCAACTGGACAGCAACTGGTAAAGAGAAATAAAGAAGTCAAGAGGAACAGCTAATTGGTGCAGTCGAAAAGGACACCAGGAAGACTATGAATTAGAACAGAGGCTCGACAAACGCTGATTTGCAGGCCAAATCACACCCACCCCCTGCGTTTGTAGGCTCAGTGAGCTAAGAGTGGTTTTTACAATTTTAAATTGTTGGCCAAAAATATATAAAGAATATGTTGTGACATGTGAGAATTACATGAAATTCCAACTTCAGTGTCCACAAATAAAGTTTTCTTGTAACATAGCCGTGCCCATTTGTTTAGATATTGCTGACGGCTGAGTTCTCGTAACAACGGCAGAGTTGAGTAGTAGCAACAGAGACTGTATGGCCCACCAAGCCTAAAAGTTTTACTATTTGGCCTTTTACAGAAGACATTTGCTCACCCCTGGGTTCAAGAGAAATGTGGGCAGTGTGGCCACCAAACGGTGATATTTAAAGGTGGGAGAGTGCGAGGGACCCGAACTGAGAGAGGAAAAGGAGAGCTGGGCCAGTCCCTGGGCTGCTCGTGTGTTTAGGGAACAGGGGGAGGAAGAAGAGGTAGAAGAACTAATGATGAACGTAAATAAGTTTCAGTAAACTGCCACATAATTAAACATGTCAGCTGCCAGACTATTTTATTGCTTGGTATTTAAAGCACACTCCCACAAGGAAGATTAATTCATAAAGGTGCAAACTGAGGTGGCTATTCGGCTGGGAGCAGGATCAGCCAGTAATAAGGGGTAGTTTGTTTTTGGTTAATTCCAACCTTCAATCTTTTCCTTCCTTCTTCAAGGCCTGGCGATCTGCTCCCATAAAGATTACAGCCTAGAAAACCCTCTGGGGCAGTTCTACTCTGTCACATGGGGTCACTATGAGTCAAAATTGACTCGATGGCACCCAGCAACAACAACAACACCAGGGTGAGACATTTCATTCCTGTCTTATTCCCGGAAGACCTGGCTTCCAGCTTGTTGTCTCAGAAAGGGAAATGAGAGAGAATTTTCCACTAAGATTTTGAACTTTCATAAGAACTCTTAAGACACCAAGGAATGACACTCAACTCCAGAAATTTCAGGGAATTGCATAAGAGTATGGGGGAGGGAGATCTCGCACTGTGTCTGAAATCAGGCCAACTGTGTATTTTAGTATGTAGGGGGTGAACCTACCTGCTTGCCGAGTTCTTTGGATAAGCTACTTCCACGCTCTCACTTAGAAGTAGGGAATAAATTCTAAGTCACTTGTAAACAAGAGGGACAAGCATAGAGTCACCAGTATTTACTTAGCTAATCACTGCAGCCTAGCTAAGTCAGTGACAACGAACTTTAGAGGGAAAAACTTCCACTAGAGTTGCATGTGAAATTTTTTTTTTTTTCCTTTTCTTGAACTTAGCACAAGGAGTGGGGAACAGGAAGCCATTCCCAGGCGTTTCCCTCCCCCGAAACACCTGAGTACGTGGCAGGGCCAACAGCTGTGGCTGAATGTCCAGGCCCAGAGCCACCAGTACGAACCTGTGGCCTTGAAAGCGGGAAGCACGTTGTCTTCATGGGACTTGCTCTTGGGGAGAAAACACAGCTGCTCCTGTAGGAAATCTTCACGGACCCAAGTTCAGTGGCGCGCCTGTTCTCTCTAACCACTGCTCCATTTTACATCTGTTTGTTTCAGCTTGGGACCGGCTTTATTTATTTATTTATTTTTATGCAGGTTTAATAGACAATTTTAAAAAAATGATCGTGTTTTAGGTGAAAGTTTACAGGGCAAATTAGCTTTTCATTCAAAAATTTATACACAGATAGTTTTGTGACATTGGTCACAATCCCAGTAATGCGTCAGCACTCTCCCCCTTTCCCTTCCATCCTGAGTTCTCCGTGTCCATTTGTCCAGGTTTCCTGTCCCTTCCTGCCCTCTCGCCTTTGCCTTTGGGCAGGTGTTGCCCATTTGGTCTCGTATACTTGATTGAACTAAGAAGCACGTTCCTCAAGGGTGTTATTGTTTGTTTTATAGGCCTGTCTAATCTTTGGCTGAAAGGTGGTCTTCGGGAGTGGCTTCAGTTCTGAGTTAGCAGGGTGTCCGGGGGCCATAGCTCGGGGTTCCTCCAGTTTCTGTCAGACCAGTAAGTCTGGGGACCAGCTTTATTTCTGACACACAGGCGCTCTCCTATATAGGAACCCCTGACTTGATAGGGACCCTCTGAGCTTCCCTTTCAGCTATCCCTGTTGCCGTGGGAATTGCAGCTGGAACAATCACTCCCTCCCCTACTGCCTCCTGACATTTCTCAGTCCCCAAATATCTCCTCTTCCCCCAGTAGCCTGAATCATCATCATCATCATTATTTTGCTGAACTGAATTACAGGTAGTCCCTGACTTACAATGTGTTCGAATTATGATGAACCGCATTACGACTGTCTTTTTTTTGTATATCTTCTCGTGAGTAATATGTACTACATACAATGTTGCAGTCCATAATTCGCTGATGTTCTCATTCTCAGACGTTCACTCACAGATGTTCAAAGATCATATTTACAGAGATACTGGTAATAAAAGGCAATAATAATGAGAAAAAAAAACGAGGCATTCAACTTACATCAGAACCGACTTAGGACAGAGTCGTCAGAACAGAACCCCATTGTTAGTCGGGGACTACCTGTACCGTATTTGCAATGTCATCAGTCAGATACTCCTACATCAAGACTCCTCCTCTGGCAAAGCAAAGCAAACATGGGAGCCTTCTAGTCATTCACACCCTAATGTAGAGCCATTCAGTCAGACTGCCTTCTGCTTGAAACAACTGTATGGAAGGAAAGGAAGCCTCTGTTGCAGGAGAGAGAGGAAGAGATTCTGGAATGTGCAGCATTGGCAAGGGCTCAGCAGAATAGGGTGTCAGTGGGAGCCCTGGAAAACCTGACAACTCAGAAAGAAGGGTGATAGAATGCGGCAAAGAAGCACAGAAAAGGAGCTTGTGGACCTGCGTCCCACCATCTACAAGACTAGCTCTTAACCCGGCAATGTGGAGGAAACGCCTTTACTCCACTTTTCCACCTACTCCTCCCCCTCCCCTTTCCTTTCTTCTGTTTCCTCTTCTCCCTTCCGCCTCAGTGGAGTGAGATACAGTGAGGTGGCATGAAATGTGCTTAGACCCTGGAGTCTGATGGGTCTGTGTTCAAATTTTGGACAAGTTACTCAGTCACTCTCAACGTTAGTTTTTATATCTATAAAATAGGGCATCTACCTTGAAGCCACTATCTGTCTGTCAGTTTGTCTTACTGTGGTTGCTTGTGTGTTGCTATAACGTTGGAAGCCATGTCATTGGTATTTTAAATACCAGTAGGGTCACAAAGGGATCTACATAAACGGAAAAACATACCATGCTCATGGATAGGCAGACTCAACACTGTGAAAATGACAATTCTACCCAAAGCAATTTACAAATACAACGCAATCCTGATCCAAATACCTACAACATTCTTCAAAGAGATGGAAAAACTAATCATTAACTTTATATGGAAAGGGAAGAAGCCCC
>NW_004444098.1:3130966-3173769 GCF_000243295.1 Trichechus manatus latirostris | reverse complement strand
AAAAAAAAAAAAAATACCAGCAGGGTCACCCATGGTGGACGGGTTTCAGCAGAGCTTCCAGACAGACTAGGAAGAAAGGCCTGGTAATCTACTTCTGAAAATTAGCCCATGAAAACCTATGAATCACAACAGAATATTGTCTGATATAGTGCTGGAAGATGAGCCCCCTGTGTTGGAAGGTACTAAACAATAGCTGCAACAATGAACTCAAACATACCAAGAATGATGAAGATGGTGCGGGACCGGGCAACATTTTGTTCTATTATACATAAGGTCACCATGAGTCAGAGGCAACTCAAGACAACAAAAAACCACAACAACCTTGGAGGGATGCTGTGAAAATTAAATGGCATAATACATTTGACGGCATCTGGCACATATTAGTTTTCTTCTTCTCAATTTTGTTCTACACGTCATAATTTCCTGACCTCAGAATTAGAGCTAGATTTTTTTTTAAGAGAAGGTTTTGTTCAGGCTATTGCAGTACGGTGGAGCCCTGGTGGTGGCGTAGTTAAGCACTCAGCTGCTAATGAAAAAGTCAGCGATTCAAACTCACCAGCCGCTCCACGGGAGAAAGATGTACCAGTCTGCTTTCGTAAAGATTACGGCCTTGGAAACCCTATGGGGCAGTTCTACTCTGTCTATAGGGTCGCTATGAGTTGGAATCGACCTGATGGCAGTGGGCTTGGTTTTCTGATATTGCAATAAGGAGAATGTTCATTTTTGTCAAAGAAAAGGGAGGGGACCTGGGTTTTATGGAGGCAGGGAAACAAGGAAGTCATTCACAAAATGTTATGGGAGTCATGAGGAAGGATGGAAATGGGCCCCATCTCAGAACATGTGAGACAAGAGTGGTCTTTTGCAGTTGGCCATTTCCCAAAACACAAAAGAATGGAGGGGTTGCTTGACCTTTTCTGACTTCCGTGATCAGAGGGCTCAGATAAAGTTCAACATTGTCAAAATCAAGTATGTAAAGCATTTAGCTTAGAGACTAAGCACACCGTAGACACTTAGAACTGGCAACATTTGTTGTTGTTTAGAATAAACCAGAGTGAAAGCTACCCTTCCTAGGACACCATCACGAGGAGTTTCCTGTTGGCAGCTGCTCCCAAGAGTGCCGGAGGTCCTTGGCTGCTTTTCACTCTGGGCTGCCTGCCAGGATCCTGATAACTTGAGACCCGCACTTATCTTTTCCCATCGTTCTCATGTCAAATTAAATGAATGCAGCTAGAATTTTAAATACCACCCCTCACCTCTCATCCAATGGGCTCTCCAGCTACTCATGACCATCACTGCAACCACCATCACTACCACCAGCATGTCCATCACAGTCACCATGACCATCAACATCACCACTGCCACCACCACCACTCCTGCCACTACTAGAACCAAAACCAACCAGTTGCCATCGAGTCTAGTAGAACTGTGCTCCGTAGGGTTTTCAATGGCTGAGTTATTGGAAGTAGATCTCCAGGCCTTTCTTCTTAGGTGCCTCTGGATGGACTTAAACCTCCAACCTTTTGGTTAGCAGCTGAGTACTTTATCATTTGTACCACCCAGGACCTGCCACGACTATCACCACCAGAAGTTTGTTGTAGTTGATCTCTGGGTGGCAGCAATTTAAATTTCCTAAGTTTTGCTTCTCTGTATTTTATACATTCTTGCATTTTCTTATACTGTATTTTACGCAAATAACATGCGTTATATATTTTGCCAACCACACAATCCCCTTGCGCATTATTTTCCTAGGCGCGCTATGTGCATTGTATGCGTGGGTGCATTATTTATGTGGGTGAGTTATTTGCAAAAAACATACAGTAATCAGTAAACCGCAGCAGCAACAACAACAACCCTAATAATAAATGTAACTTTTTAAAACAGGGTGTTCATTGACAGTGACAAGCACAAACCACTTAATATTTCCAATTCCACTTTCCAATAATTCTGGTTTTGCTTGGGCTCCTCCCCATTCCTCATCAACATCAAGGATCCAAAAAATGCCTCCCCCAATTTAAGTCCAGACCACATCTAACATTGGTTTCCCTAGACTTTAAGCCTTTCTCTGGTCCTTTTGGCAACTTTGCCTCGCTCAAGGTAAAATGATGACCAATATGCTGTTTCCTTTTCTCTTAGACTCAGCCACTGCAATTCAGGTTCTGGTGCTGTCACTTGGTTTTCATCAACAGGGCTTCAATTCACCCATGTGAACACGTCTTTGAAATGACAGCTTTCTAGTTCATAAAGACAATGTTCTGCATCCTACTTTGATGAGTAGTGTCTAGGGTCTTAAAAGCTGGCGAGCAGCCATCTAAGACACAGTATTGGTCTCTTACCATTTGGGGTAAAGGAAAGTGAAGAAAACCAAAGACTCAAGGGAGCAATTAGTCCAAAGGAATAATGGACCACATGAACCAGGGCCTACACGACCCTGAGACCATAAGAACTAGATGGTGCCTGGCTACCTCTACCGAACCACCGCTCTGACTGGGATCACAACACAGGGTCCCAGACAGAGCGGGAGAAAACTGTAGAACAAAAAATCAAATTCAAAAAAAAGACCAGACTTACTGGTCTGACAGAGACTGGAGGAACCCCCGAGACTATGGCCCTAAGACACCTTTCTGACCTGGAACTGAAGTCATTTCTGGAGACCACCTTTCAGTCAAACCATAGACAGGCCCATAAAATAAACAATAACACCCAAGAGGAACATGCTCCTTAGAACATTCAATTATATGAGATCAAAAGGGCAACATTTGCCCAAAAACAAAGATGAGAAGGCAGGAAGGGGTAGAAAATCCAGATGAAAGGAAATGGGGAACCCAGTGCGGAAATGAGGAGAGTGCTGATACATTGTGAGGAATGCAACCAACCTTATGGAACACTTTATATACAAAGCATCAAATGGGAAATTAATTTGCTCCGTAAACTTTCACCTAAAGCACAATAAAAAATTTAAAAAAATAGAAATGACAGCCTTCAATCAGAGACTGAAGGGTAACTTCAGGGTCCTGACTACAGAATCTGAAACTCCTTGACAAAGCTAATTTGAATCGCAAACAGCTATGGGCCCAAATCCAAACCTTATCTTTTAGCTCTGAGAAACTAGCTGTTTTGATATGTTAATCATTTAGCTAGTAAGATCACTTAGTCCTCTGTTTTATCTACTGATTGCTTAAAAAATCCCTCTATAGCACTTCTAAAGCTAAAATATGTGATATATCTACCAACTATTAAAAATTTCATGAAATAATAAGCTTTGACTCTAAAGAATGTGGAAACAAGGGCATGGAGGTTTTAGTGATACTTGGATCTAGTTTAATTTTAACCCAGATCAAAGATGGGTACTTAAACCAGGAAAAATGTATGTTACCCAGAAAGTTCTAGAAAATTCATTTTAAAGCCTTGGAAACATTTGGGTGGGATTGTAGAATCTTTGAGAAGCATGAACTGTAATTTTTTTTTGTAAAGTTCATGACATTTGTGTTTTGCTTTTGTTTGGTTCCAGGGACTGAAACTACAGATATTTTAATTTTCAAACATGTGTTTTTATCTCTGCCCTGTGTCAGGAACTGTGCTGGTATTATAGTGGAATCAAAGTTGAATTAATTTGGTACAGTGACTGGTCCTTGTGAGGCACAATAAAAATTCAGTCAATGAATGATTACATTCTGATCTTATGAGATGGAAAGTGTTATCCAATTGTTATGGATTGAATTGTGTCTTCCCCTCCCCCCAGGGTTTTAGCCCTAACTCCCAGCACTTGAGTTATTTGCAAATATTTTCATTATTTGGAAATAGGGTCTTTACAGATATATTTGGTTAAGTTAACATGGGTTCATACTGAAGTAGAAAACCAAACCAAGCCCACTGCTGTTGAGTTAATTCTGACTCCTAGCGACCCTGTAGGACACAGTAGAACTGCTCCATAGTGTTTCCAAAACTGTAAATGTTTACGGAAGCAGACTGCCACATCTTTCTCCTATGGAGCAGCTGGTAGGTTTGAACCGCTGACCTTTTGGCTAGCAGCTGAGCACTTTAACCACTACACCAGCAGGACTCCTACTGGGGTAGGGTAGGCCCTAATCTCGTTATGACTAGTGTCGTTACAGGAGTCCCTGGGTGGTGCAAACTGTTTATATGCTCAGCTGCTCACCAAAAGGTTGGAGGTTCGAGTCCATCCAGAGGTGTCTCAGAAGAAAGCTCTAGTCATCTGCTCCTGAAAAATGAGCCATCAAAAGCCCTGTGGAACACAGTTCTACTCTGACACATATGAGGTTGCCATGAATTGACCGGGGTCTTTATAAAAGAGGAGAACATTGTGTGAAGACACAGAGACACAGACACAGGGAAGACGGCCATGTGAAAATGGAAGCAGTGATTGGAATGATGCTCTCACATGCCGAACAATGCCTGGGGCTACCAGAAGCTGGGAGAGGCAAGGAAAGAGCCTCCCTTAAAGACTTGGGAAGGAGCATGGCTTGGCTGACACTTTGATTTCAGGCTTCTAGCCTGTAGAATTGTGAGAGAATAGATTTCTGTGCTTATAAGCCACCTAGTTTGTGGAACTTTGTTAGGGCAGCCCTAGGAAACTAAGACACCAACTCCATGGTCAGAGGTAAGGTTTTAAGATTTATGCACCAGATCCTGGAAGCCTCAAAAGCGACATACATTCCTTGTAGAAGATATTCTAACTATAGTCTCTGCAGAGATGGAGGTTAACAAATATGAGCGTCCATAATAAGAGATCTTAATATTATAATAAAAATATGAACAATACTATCATCTAGCCAAAAGGCTGGCAGTTCGAATCTACCAGCAGCTCCTTGGAAACCCTCTGGGGCAGTTCTACTTTGTCCTGTAGGGTTGCTATGAGTTGGAATCAACTCATAGGCAATAGGTTTTTTTTTTTCTTTTGGTTTGGGTGGCTTAAAACAACAAAGTTTGTTCTCTCCCAGTACTGGAGGCCAGAAGTCTAAAATCAAGGTGTTGGCAGGATCACTCTCCCTCCAGGGGCTCTAGGGGAGAGTCTGTTCCTTGTCTCTTCCAGCTTCTGGTGGCCCCAGGCATTCCTTGACTTGTGGCCACATCGCTCCAATCTCCGCCTCCGTCTTCACATGGCCTTCTCTTCTGTCTCTCAAGTCTCCTTCTGCCTTTCTCTTATGAGGACACTTGTCATTGGATTTAGGGCCCACCTGGATAATTCAGGAAGATCTCACCTCAAGATCCTTAGCTTACTTACATCTGCAAAGACCCTTTTCCCAAATAAGTTAACATTCACAGGTTCCAGAGAATTTATGTGGCCATATCTTTTGGGTGGGGGGGTCTATCATCCAACCCACTACAAATTGGAATGGAAGTAGCAGTGTGGTGGTTGAAGTGGTGAACTGGTTAGGTTTGTGGGTAGAGGGAGGATAATTAAAGTTTTTATATATTAATGGGTTATCATCTAGCATTTATTGAATGCTTTCCTCTTGGCAAACACAGTTCTAGATGTTTTATTCTTCCCATTTAATCCTCACAATTAGTATTTTTGCTGTTGTTGTTACAGATCAGGAAACTGAGGCACAGATAAGTGAAGTAACTTTCCAGCATCTGGAGCTGGAAAAGTATTGACAACAGGAATCAAAACCAGGACTCAGGTTTCACAGCAGGACCTCTCAGCTACTTTGCCTCTATTGTGCTAAAACCCACTGCCACCGAGTTGATTCCGACTCATAGCGACCCTATAGCAACCCTATAGGACAGAGTAGAACTGCCCCATAGGGTTTCCAAGGAGCTGCTGGTGGATTCGAATTGCCGGTCTTTTGGTTAGCAGCCAAGCTCTTAAGCCCTGCACCACCAGGGCGCCTATAAACCTATAGAACGCTTGATTTGTACAGCAACTTGTAAGCCTTAGTTTAGACTTTTTGAATATACGATCTAAATGCTACATCACAAAATCAACGTTATTTTTTAGGGAGTAACTCTGCGATGTGGAAAATAGCCTGGAGTCACTCACAAGGAACCTGGGGGCTAGTCAACCAGCAAGGTGGTGATTAGAGTAACGCAAGGGACAGAGGACCAGGACCTGAAGGAAAAGCGTGGAGAGAAGGGCGCTAGTTCAAGCAGTAACCTAGGCAGGATTTGGTGAATCCATTGAAGAGGGGAAGAGGAGAGTGTCTAACATTACTTCACGGTTTTTAGCGAGGACACCTGGGTGGATAGTGGTGGCATTTCCATTAGCAGATTGGAAATAGGGCAGGAGGAGGGAGTTTGGGGATGGTGGGTGCAGAGTGGCAGATAATGTTTAGTTTGGGAAGTGTGTCTTTGGGAGTGATGGTTATACAGAGGTGGGGGTGCACAGAGGACAGTTGGAATATAGAGCTAAAGATTAAGGGACATGTTGGCTATAGAGTGAAGACTCCCCAAAAGTGTCTTCTAGCATCTGGTATGGTTTGCTACCGAGAATCATTCAGAGTTAAGACTCTAAGAAAATCCTAAGATTTACTATAGATGCCCTTTTACTTTCTTTTTTTTTTTTTTGTAAGAAAGCAAAAGTGTATACATAGTAAATCTTAGAGTTTTCTTGGAGTTTTAACTCTGAATGATTCTAGATAGCAAACCAAATTAGATGCTAGAAGACAATGCACTTCTACCAACTTCTGTTCAGAAACAAGGAGCTGCTTTCCATAGGCTCACAAAGCCACCCGAAAACCTGCCCTGGTTTTGCCCTGCGAGTTTATACAATTCCTTTTCCAGAACAGCCTCTCTGAGATTCAAAAGAAATGTTTATCTCCCAAGGGAAGGCCGAGTTGTGACAGCCCAGGGCTTGCCTGCTGGCTACTCTGCATCCCGGCAGGAGAAAGCCTCTCTGTTGCTGTGTTATGGTGTCAGACAATTTGGACTCAAATTTCAAATTACAGTGTAGTTTGCAGCTGCAGCCCGGGGCTTTGTGCAAAGCCTGCTGTTCAGGCCCTTTCTTACATGACATCATCACCTTTCTAATTACAGAGAGCCTCACTTTTACTTAAGACAAGTGACAAAACAGGACAATGGGCAACGGCATCACTGAGGTCTTGGTGTGGAGAAACCAACCACTGGGCTCAGATGTCCAGACTTCCTTATCACACCAGGAACCTGCAGGAAGGAAAATCTTGCTTGCTTTCTTCCAGTTTAAAGGCAAAAGGCCGTTTTTGACCCCATGTGTGTATCACTATGCGTTCTGACTTCCGCTGGGGCAGAAACTTCCCGAAACCCCACAAGGGCAGCTGCTTCTCATTATGAAGAATACATCCCTGATGGAGGTGATAATGTTTCTAGCGAGGCCTGTTCTGGATGTCCTCTTCCATGAACTGGTGAACCCTTGGACTTCCTGCTCTGACAGGAAGTCTGCCCTCTGAAATGCTGTTGTTTCTCCTCTCTTTACCCAACCTTTCAGTTGACTGTGGCGACTTTCCAGAGCTCTCATACAGTCTCCACCTATCTCCCTCTCTCAGCAACCTTGAATGAGAAGAGAGAAGAACAACAACTGGTATTTTTACAATCTATTTGAAGGTATATCAAGCCAGCCATTCACAGCTGAATTTCTCCAGAAATTTAGAGTTTGTGGGAAAATGAATGATGGATTTTGGCAAATATTATTGGAATAGTCCACACTGTGATATCATAACAAGGCTGTTAAAAGGTTATAACATGTTCATTTGTGTCTTGGGTGGGTATAAGAAATCTGTGTTGTTGGCTGCCAACTCATGGTGACCCCATGCACAATGAAACAAAACACTGCCCTGTGCCATCCCCATGATGGGCTGGGGATCAGACTGTAGTGATCCATAGGGTCTTCACTGGCTGAATTTCAGAAGTAGATCACCAGCCTTTCTTCCTAGTCCATCTTAGCCTGGAAGCTCTGCTGAAACCTGTTCAGCATCATAGCAACATGCAAGGCCCCACTGAAAGACAAGTGGTGGCTGTGCGTGAGGTGCATTGGCCAGGAATCAAACCCAAGTCTCCCGTATGGAAGGGGGGAGTTCTACCACTGAACCACCACTGCCTCACAAGAAATCTTTAGTTCCTAAGAATTTACTGCCCTCAGTCGACTCCCATCATGTCTTCCTACAGGGCTCTTCTGAGGAATGCTCAGTTAATGAGGCCCCAAGAAATCTAGCTATGTTTATGGCTTCCTCTGGATCAGGAAATGAGAGTTTCTTCTAGCAAAGAATAAGTGACTCAAGACGGGAGCAACAAACTGAGAATAAATAAGGAGTTTTCTATTGACAGACGCAGGGATTTATATATTTAAGGCTAGTTGTGCTTTTAATCCTATACAAATTCCTATCTGGCTTGGATGGTACGAGCTGTTTTCATTTTGCTTGTTGCAATATTATATACATATATGATTGAGTTTTTACTAAGCCTCCGTAACTTGGATAGGTGCAAGAGGCGACAAGGTTGAAGACACTGTAATTAATTCCCAGTAAGGAAAGGTGAACCTGAGTTCAAGGGTACAGCTATTCATATGGGAGTCTCTTTAATAAGCAACTTTCAAGAAACTTATGATGGAAAACCTCTTCTGAGAAAAAGGTGAGCTATTTAAGGGTTAGATTTCCCATTTCCATTACATGCATTTTTCTTTTCCAATTTATAAACAAATGTTAAAACATTATAATGCCTTGGATCAAGAAGGAACTTGTAAAATTCTTTGATCTAATATCAAATTTTTAATGTTCTAGCTGTAAACACTAGCCTGGAACCCATAGTTAGCTCCAAATTAATCAGATGGATTAGAGGAATTGGTTCAAGTGAAGTTGTTACTAAGGAAATATCACTGGAGTTAGACAAATCAAACATTATCTTGTGTGTAGTTAAATTTCTCTCAAATTAAAAAAAAAGTTGAGTCAATTCCAACTTCTGGCGACTCCATGTGTTTCAGAGTAGAACTATGCTCCATAGGGTATTCAATGGTTGATTTTTGGAAGTAGACGGTCAGGCCTTTCTTCTGAGGCACCTCTGGGTGGACTCGAACCTCTAACCTTTTTAATAGCAGCCGAGCATGTTAACCACTTGTACCACTGCTGTGTAACGAATTACTTAATATGGCCCTTCTAATCATGGTCTTTGTGACTCACACACAATGACTGAGTGGGACTATGCAAATAAAGTATATGGGTTATGTGTCAGCTTGGCTAGGCCATGATTCCCAATATTATATAGTTGTCCTCCATTTTATGTGTTGATGAGGTCACAGCCTTGCAGGAGGACATGACTCAAGTCCCACCCTCACTCAAGTTACGCCTTTCCCTGGGGTGTGGCCTACATCTAAGATATATGTGTGTGTCCTGGTAGGGCTCTCTCTCTCTGCATCTGGATCCCAGTTCATGATCAATTGACCTCCAGTTCTTGGGACTCGAGCCAGAGGCTTGCTGTCTGACCTATCGATTCTGGGATTCTCCAGTCTCCACAGCCCCTTGGGCCAGCAGCCTATCATGTGACCTGATTCGCCAGCGTCCGCAGCCTTGTGAGCCATCAGCCTGCTGGTTTGGGTTCGTCAGCCCCTGCAGCCATGTGGGTTGGGAGAAGCCCACGCCTGACCCATGAATTTGGGACTTGCCAGCCTCCACAACTGTGTGCGCCATTTCCTTTAAACGGTCCATGAGTTCTGTGAGACGTTGCAGTGAATTAGGGAATCCAAAGATAGGAGGGAAAGTACTGAGAGAAGAGGGAATAGTTGATATTAGAGCTGATGTAGTGAGGCAGCAGTTTGGAAAAGTCGGACATCTGGGACATCTTTAACCTCCGCCTCATAGGAACCAGCTTCGTGCTGATCCTTATGAAAGAAATTATTCATTTAACCACCCAGGGACTCTCTCTCAAACATAACTGTCTATAAAATCACAGACTCTTCTACACAACCATAAATAAATTATCAGTGCATGATAAACCAAGCTTTAATGTCTTGTCTGTGATGATATAAATTGCATCTATAAATATAAAATAATTAGTTGAAATATGAAAGAAAAAAGCCAGTCTACAAAAGTCACATAAAGGATACAAATGGGTTGACTGACTGAGTCATTCATTCATTTAACTAATTACTGAGGACTTGGTATATGCTGGGCACCCCGTGAGTCACTACAGACATAAAGATATACAACAACCATCGTAACTCCTATCGGCTCATAGATTCTGTTGGAGCAGACGCAGAGCAAATATTTACAAGATGTGAAATATTATATACTAAGAGTGTGCACAATATGATGTAGGAGGATATAGAGAAAGAAGACTCTGTTTCCATGGCTCAGCAGCAGAGTCAGTGGAAGTGTTTGGGCTAAATAGTGGGTGAGTGGGATTTGTCAGAAGGAGGCGTGAAAGAGATTTGCCTGCAGAGGGAACAAGAACAACAAAAACCCATTGCCATGGATTCCGACTCATAGTGACCCTATAGGACAGAGTAGAACTGCCCCATAGGGTTTCCAAGGAGCGGCTGGTGGATTTGAACTGTCGACCTTTTGGTTAACAGTCAAAAGCTTAACCACTGTACCACCAACGCTATGTAAGAGTTCAATGGCATGAAGAAACAAGATGCATTTAGGGAAAAAGCTTAGATTTTGAAATGGCTTCAGTATAATGTACTTGGGAAGCTGGCTGTGAAGGGCTATGTTGCGTTTTCTCCATTAATCAGCTAATAATGGTTGTCGTTTTTTTCCTGTATATGTTGATCAGGTATTATATCTATAATTTTCGATTTTGATGTAAATGGAATAGCTGAGGATTAATAAAATTAAGAAAAAAACCCCCACATGAACAGACTTTAAAATCAAATGATACTATAAAACTTATGAGAAAAACAAGAGTTCCTTGCCTCACGCTTCCCCATCCTCAGTCTCCTTCTCCGGAAGCAACCATGATCCAGTCTTTGGCTTTTTCTTCTGTTATGTCTACTTTCTACCAAATGTAGAATCCTTATCTACTATAATATAAAGTCAATATAAAATATCTAAAAATTAGATAGTATCCCTCATGTCTGTCCCCATTCTCCCAGTAGTGATGTCACAACGTTTGGTTAAATTAATATTAATGTTGACTATTACTGTATAAATATTACTCTCTACTAAGTAATGTACAATGATTATGCAATAATTCTCATACAGTCGAAATCACATCATTTTTCATTTGCTTAGTTTTTACGTACTCATTGCTAATTCGTCTCATATGTTCCAACATATGTATGGGCAAAAATACAATATAATACGCCCACTCCTCACTTAGCGACGTGATTAGTTTCCAAAGTTCAAGTTGTTATTTGAAATTTGGCGTTATGAGAAAACAGTGGACTTTTTTCCCTATTTTCAGACCATCCATTTGTCTGATTTTTTTTAATTGAGAAAATATGATCATATAAATAATAACAGCTGAGATTTACTGATGTGCTCATCAGTGTGAAGAGTCCGGTTATGGATTATTGCTCTGCGCAGAAGGAGGCGTGGAGGAAACAAAGCTGGATAAAGCCGGGTTGGGTGACTGGAGGGCCTAGGGCTTAACCACTTCACCTTCCTCCTGTGCTGGCTCAGAGCTTCCCTCATGGAGCCTCCAGGGCTCCACTCTCACCCTTGCAAGTCCTGAGTTCACAATCCCCAGCCTGCTTTGTCCTCTGGTCCTGGCGAGTCAACAAGGCTCAGGGCTTTCTGCGAGGGTGCTGGGAGCCTGGCTGCGCAACCGGCCTCACGGAGGCGGAGGCTTCAGGCCGAGTTCGGCTCACTTTGGATGTCATTAAACTCGCTTGCATTTCTTCCAAACACCCTCTCCTAAGCCACTTTCTTTCCTCCCTTCCCACCCCACAGCAATTTTGAGCTGCAGGGCCTCAGGCTGCATAAGAGCTGGGAATCCAAAACAGGTGCCTGCTGGCTCAGTGCTGCCTGCGTGTCAGTCCGGAGGCCGTGGCCCTGGAGGAGGCTGCCGGGAGGCAGCTGGATGCAGTGCCCCCCAGGCAGGAGGGAGCGGAGGGTGCAGGCAGCTTCCCAGAGGCTGCCAGGGGACCCTCCTCAAAGGACGGGATGCTCTGCAGCCACTGCCGCCATGCCCACCACCTCGTTAATGTACAAAATAGTCAGATAGTAGATTTTTTCACCTTTGTAAATGCGAGATGTCGGATAAGGAGATAGTCAATAAGTGATAAGTAGGCATATCAGATTTATTCATCTGTTTATTTCCCTTGGAAATGCTCCAGTCTGAACTTGTTGCTTTCTAGACCTGCTGTACAACTATCCTCCGAGGAGTTCTTCCTGCTATTCTGCATCGGATCCCACATGTAAGTGGTTTTAAAACATAGCTGCAAATTCTTTAACTCTTCTCCCATTACTGGTGGTGTCTAGGTCCCTTCCTCTTGAATCTGGTCGGCTTGTGACAGCTTCAACCAACAGAAGTGACGCTATGTGAATTCTGAAGGCTAGATTTGAAGGGCCATACGGCTCTGCCTAGTTCACTGGGAACACTTGCTCTAAGAGTTCTGAGCTACCACGTAAGAAGTCTGACATTACCGTATTGGAAGAGCACATGTAGATCTTCAGCAGACTGTCCCACCTGATCCTGTCCTTTAGCTATCCCAGCCCAGGGGCCAGCCATGTGAGTGAAGAAGCCATCTTGGGAGTGGATCTTCAACCCCAGCTATTCTAGCCTCCGGCCATTCACGTTACTCCCAGTCATTCCAGTCTCCCAGCAGAGACCCCAGATGTCTTGGAAAAGAAAAGAGCCAGCCTTGCTGTGCCCTTTTCGAATTCCTGACCATGTATAGTTTGTTTGTTTGTTTGTTTGTTTGTTTTGCCACTACATATTGGGATGGGTTATTACACAGCAAAATAGAACCACAACACCACATTTTGTCTCTCATGTTTTCCCTTCCTTTCTTCGTTTTTGTTGTTGTTTACTTTCCTGCTTGGATGGAGTAGACCCATCAGTGTTTTTCTGAGAAAGAATATATAGGAGGCAAAGTTTTGAGTATTTTTATGTCTGAAAATGTTATTATTTTAACCACTCATTTGACTGGTTCTTTAGCTGGGTAAAGAATTTCTAGTTGAAAATTTAAGACATTGCTCTGTTGACTTCTAGCAACCTGTGTCCCTATTAAGAAGTACAAGGTCAATCTGATTCCTAATCCTTTGTATGTTATGTACCCGCCTCCCTGCCCCCCTAAACCAGGAAACTTTTAGACTTTTATTTTTTTTTTAAATTCTTGGTAGTATGAAATTTTACAATGCTTGATGTCAATCATGTTTCATTTCTTTTTGCGGGACTCTCAGTGAATTTCAATCTTGGGGGACCCATCCTCCACCATTTTAGAATATATTCGTGTCTTATTTTATGATTTTCCTCCTCTACTTTCTCTGTTCTCTATTTCTGGAACCTCTATTTATTAGATAGTGGACCTGCTAGACAGATTTTTCTTATCCTTTCTTTTCCATTTTCCATTTGTTTGTAATTTATTCTGCTTTGGGCTGCTCAGTTGCACAACTCCTTGATACATCAGACAATGTTGATAGTTTTCCACGGCATTGTTCAGTAGAGTAGTATGGCTGGGAGATTACTTTACCTTTATCTTCTTAACCTTTTACTGACATTTTGCACTATAAGAACAGTTTACTATTCTTTTTAACATGTCATTCTAATCCTGTTTCATGTATAAAATATTGTCCCTCCTAGCTCTGAGAATATTAGTTTTGTTTTGTTTTTAACTTTTTCTTTATTCATCTTTGCTTCCTACAAGTTCCTTTATTTGTGTGTGTTTTGGTCTCTGTCTTTCATGTTGGAGGTTTTCCTTGGTTGTATGTTCATATATAAGACTAAAGCATGGCAAGTAAAATCAGAAGCTCTGTGAGCAGAGGTGAGGCTTGATAACAGTTGACTTTCACTGTGAGCTGTGGGGTGATTTTCTCCTGGGCTGGATTTTATGTTGGTGGATCTCCAGATACTAGGATCTAGAGATCCTTTCTGTGAGGCATTCACTTTCTCCAGTTACCATTCCACAATTTGCTATCCAATTTCCAAAAATAAAAGTTGGTATATGCAGTAGTGAGCTATTGCTATAACTACAAACAACCCCAAAATATCAATAGCATACAACAAAAAACATTTATTTTTTGCTTAAGTTACGTGAGAGTTGTTGCTCTATCAGGTTCTGCTGGGCTCAGCTTGGTTCCATGTATCTTTGCATTCTGGGACTCAGGTTTAAGAGCAGACACTATGTGGAAAATTTTTCTCTCCTGATGAAGGACAGAAGTACAGTGAAAAGAACCAAACCGAAGAAATGCATTAAAGCTTCTGTTTGAACATATCTTATGTATTATTTGCTCACGTTCCATTGGCCAAAGCCAGTCAAATGGCCATGCTCAAAGTACATGGGGTGGAGAAGTAATTCCACTTATAGAAAAACAGAGCAAGTACAGGCAGGGAACAAATAATTATGAACAAATAATAAAACCTATCATAGTATCTCTTGCTGACTGGTGTCATTGTTTCTTGTTTTCTATATCTTTGTGAAGTTAACACTGCTTTCATTTTTTGCTATCATTTTAATGGCTTTGGGGAGGATCAGAGATAATGTGGGTGTTCAGCCTTCAATGTTTAACTGAAATTCTGCTGTTAATTTAAATTCTAGGTAATATCAGTATTATTGGGTCAAACTTAATATTTGTCAGAAAAAATTCTTGTATAAAAATGGGGAAATAAGAATTAATACTCATATTTGTTTGTCTGAAATTCTGGGGAAAAAAAAAAAGTAACCATATAAGAAACCAAGAATAGTATTTACTAGGGATGGGAGGTGGTGTGGAGGTGGGTGGTAGAAACTGAGATATGACATGTAGGAATGGCAGGGAGTTTTCCATTGGATGCCAATTTATACTTTCTTGGTTTTGTACCACGTGAATGTACAGTGAAACCTGTGAGAGCCAGAACTCAACGGGACTGCCTTGTTTTTCTGGGTCTCGCAAGTTTTCCGCCTTTAACAGGGTGCAGTTTTAAACTACTTTTCTATCGTTCTCTATAACTGAAAAATACTTGAATCTTCCTTCTCTGACCCTGGTGGCGTAGTGGTTAAGTGCTATGGCTGCTAACCAAAAGGTTGACAGTTCAAATCCACCAGGCGCTCCTTGGAAACTCTATGGGTCACTATGAGTCAGAATCGACTCCACGGCAACGGGTTTGGTTTTTTTTTTTTTCCTGACAAGTTTCCACCTTACTCGGGTTCTGGCATTTGCAGGTTTTCCTGTGTTACCTCTTTAGAAAGTTCAGTTGACCAGTAAACTCTAGCAATGGGTAAGCCTTAGAATGACCATAAATTTTCAATATTGTTATGACTAGAATAGCAAATCGAATGCATGATTGGCTCTCTTCCCAAAAGCCATAAACCATGTAATATTTTTCTGTTTGTTATCTGAGTCCAGTTGCCTAATATGTAAAAGGAGTGTTTTATTTAATCTCTCAAGCACCCTCCTCTTTCAAATTGATATAATTTGAAATGCTTTGTGGATGAATAATAGATTTTCAAGTCAGAGTGAAAAAACAAGTCATTCCCTAAGCTAATTCTCATTACTCCATTTGGAAGGATGCTTTAAAAATTCATTTATTCCCATTTTTCTAAATGAAAAAGTGCAAGAAAAAAAGAAACCCATGAAAGAAGGGGTGGGAGGGAGAAACTATTCTGTTATTTCCAGCACATTCGCAGGGAGGACTAGAGAACAAAGGTAAGTTGGTAAAAAGATTCACTTCAAGTGCCACTTTTCTGAAGATTTTCTCAATCCATCCCCCACCCACTCCTGCCCCAGGAGAGCTAATATTTCGCGTCTCAATGTCCAGCAAATCTTGTTCATCCCTATGCAATGGCACTCATGAATCTGTAATGCAATCATTGATTTATGTATTTTCTCCTCTACTGGGCTGGGTTTTCTGACCATAGGTTATGGCTTTGTAACCCCGGGACCAACTCAGTGCCTGATACTTCATAAAATCTCAATGAATTCTTAATGAAGTCATACACATTATTTCCCTTCTGAATCTAGTTTGGTAAAACTAATAAAATGCTAACAAAAGAAACCTCTCGTTTCATGACACTTCAAATTCCAACGGTGATTTTTATAAAAATTCCGTTTGATTTCTCTTACCTAATTTTTTTTTCCTCCTTAATTGTTTTTGTTTTAGATGAATAGCCACAGGGAACAAATGTCACGGGTACATTCACCTCTTTCAAAATATTTTTTCCAGGTTTTAAAAATAATGCATGCTTTCTGAACAATACAAAACAAAATATTAAAACAGTAGAAAGTGTATGAAGTAGAATGTGAATAGACCACTCCATAATCCTCCCCTAGGGACAATAGCTATTAACACATATGGAGACAACTGCAATTAACTCACACACACACACACCCCCCACACACAGACAAACACACACATGTAATAACAATCAGGAAGTCAAAACATAGCCATTAAAATAAAAACTCAACAGATGAATTGGCCTTCCAGTATACACAGGAGATTTACCTCTATTCCTCACAAAAGTCTACTAAAATGGAAATAAAGAGATTAGCTATTTTAAAGGCACAACCCTATGAGAAAGAAAATGCGATGAGAGATGACAGCAAGTACATTTCGGAAGGTGGACAATGGTTCCAAAATAAAAAACCCATAGCCCTCAAGTTGATTGTGACTCATGGCGACCTCGTGTGTTACAGAGTAGAACTGTGCTCCATATAGTGTTTTCTTGGCTGTAATCTTTATGAAAGCAGAGTGCCAGACCTTTCTTCTGTGGCACTGCTGGGGGTTTGAATTGCCAACCTTTTCAAGTTAGTGGTTGTTCCATAAAGACTACAGCAAAGAAAACCCTATGGGGCAGTTCTACTTTGTCACATGGGGTTGCTATGAGTTGGAATTGACTCGACGGCACTCAACAACAACAGTGCAAACCATTTGCACCACCCAGGGACCTGGGCAATGGTTAGATGAGTAGAACCTGACCTTACAGACCTGAAAGCTGAAACCTAAGCAAACGGTGGTCCAAGCACCAGAAGAAGATGATTCTGACTGTGAAACCCCAGCCAAGCTCAGGATTGAAGCTACCAAATACTTTCACAAGTGAAGATGAATGCAAAGAGGGCTGAAATGAGGAGGACTCATTGGAAGTCTGTATAAGAAGAAGTTGGAATCCAAAATCCCTCCGTCTAATGGCAGAAGACTGTAGGTAACAATGGGGGGGGTCTTTGGACTTGAGATTTCAGGAATAGCTAAGAAAAGGGTTGCAATATTTTAAAAAAGGGGGAGGGGTTTAAATGAACATCTGCACAGTTAGCAGTGAGACATCCAGTTCCCTTCTGCTACTTTCATCTCAGAGCTCTGTAAATAGTCTTATATACTATATTTAATATAGTAAATGCTTATATACTATATTTAATGTATTTAATATTATATACTTGCCTTATACATAGGCAAGAAATCAAATAATTCTTCTCAGAAAAATACTGATCAGCCCCAGAAAATTGCCTAAAGATACTGACAGCTAAGGATCTCCCAATTAAACAGCTCAAACAGAACATCTTACATTCAAGTCCACAAAGAAAAAAATAAAAATCTTATCCATACATGGATCTTCCAATCTACCTCACTCAAATATGAATAGTCAAAAGTCACCATATATTTGAGGGAAGCCTGTAACATAAAATATAGAATCCAAAACAAAGAAACAAACCAAAAAGGAACTTGGAAGAAATGGAGACAATGCAGTAAGCAGAAAAAATAATAACAACAAACTTATAGTTAATATCCTAAAAAGTGTAAGAGAAAAATACTGTATTCATGAAACAAGAACAGCACACTATAAAATAGGAGCACTCACTGAACTCTTAGAAGTTAAAATGTAATAATAGGTATTAAAAATAACAATAGAAGTTCTGGAAAATAAAGTTGAGGAAATCTTGCAGGAAGTAGAATGAAAACATGAAGCAACGGAATGTAAGAGAAAGCAGATAAGAAGATCAGAAGAGCAGTTCAAGAAATCCAGCATCTAAACATCAGCCATTCCAGAAACAAAGAACAGAGAAAACTGTAAGGGAAGAAGCCCACAAGGAAACATTACAAAATGTCTCCCAGAACTGAAGAACATGAGTTTCCAGATTGAAAAGGCTCACCCATGTATGCAGCATAATGAAAGAAAATTTAAATGCATATCGATGTGAAATTTTAGAAACCCAAGGTTAAACAGAAGATTGTAAAAGTTTCCACACAGAGAGAGAGAAAGTTATAAAATAAATCATATAAAAGGACCGGGAATAGCATATCATTGGCCTTCTCAACAGCAACCTGAAAGACTCAAGGAGAAGTAGCTTCAAAATTCTGTGTGGAAATTATATGATTATATACCATCAGTCATTCAAGTGTGAGGATAAAAAAGATATATTTAGACATAAAAGTTCTTAAAAATTTCACCCCCCCCCTTTCTTTCTTTCCACTACCAGTCTGTCAGTTTGTCATTATGTGGTGGCTTGCGTGTTGCTGTGATGCTGGAAGCTATGCCACTGGTATTTCAAATACCAGCGGGGTCACCACGGTGGACAGGTTGCAGTGAAGCTTCCAGACTAAGACAGACTAAGAAGAAAGGCCTGGTGATCTGCTGCCAAAAATTACCCAATGGAAACAGAACACTGTCCAACTCACTTGCTTTGGACACATCATTGGGAGGGATCAATCACTGGAGGAGGACGTCATGTTTGATGAAGTAGAGGGCCAGTGAGAGTGAGGGAGACCCCCGGTGAGATGGATTGGCACCATAGCCAGAATGATGGACTCGAACATGCCAGCAATTGTGAGGATGACACAGGACCAGGCAATGTTTCCTTCTGTGGAACATAAAGTCACCATGAGTTGGAGCAGACTGGATGGCAGCTATCTATCCATGTAACTATCTCTTCCTTTGAAAGCTACAGGGGGAGGAGCTCCACGAAATGAGGTAATATATGAAGAAATTGTTGACCTTACATAGGAGAGAAGCAAAGGAAGTCTCCAAGATTATGGTGGAGGAGATTCTAGGAATGCTGCAGTACAGCAGGCCTAGAGTACACTGGTCCAGACTGATGGCTGATATTTTGTGTTCAAATATATCGAGAGAATAATTTCCTTCTATCAGAGATCAGGGCGGGGGTTGGGGGACAGATTAGTGACAGATTGAAAACTCTTCAAATAACCAAACAAATCTAAAAAGGCAATTATTAACTCCAGAGGTAACCAAAAGTTGTACAAAAAAAAGAAATGCAAGCATATTTATGAACAATATTTACATAGTCATAAAATGTAAACACTGAATATTGATGAATTAAAAAAATGATCATGTAATTATATTAGGAAGGAGCCCTGGTGGCACAATAGTTAAGCGCTTGGCTGCTAACCAAAAGATTGGCGATTTTTTTTTTCTTTTTTTATTGTTGTAATTAAATGAAGTTTACATTTCAAGTCAGTCTCCCATACAAAAATTTTATACATACATTGTTATAAGACCCTAATTGCTCACCCCATTCTGCAACAGCACACTCCTCCTTTCCGCCTCTGATTCCCCATGACCATTCAACCAGCTCCTAACTCTCTCTGCCTTCTCACCTGACCTCTGGACAAAAACTGCCCCTGTGGTCTCTTGTATCTACTTGACTAAGAGGCACACTCCTCACGAGTATCACTTTATGTCCCACAGTCCAGTGCAATCCCTGTCTGAAGAGTTGGCCTCAGAAATAGTTTTAGTTATGGGCTGATAGAGAGTCCAGGGGCCATGCTTTCCGGGGCAGCTCCAGTCTTAGTCAGATCATTAAGTCTGGTCTTCTTACTAGAATTTCAGTTCTGCACCCCATCCTTCTACTGCTCCATCAGGGACCCTCTGTTGTGTTCCCTGTCAGGACGTTCACTGGTGGTAGCCGGGCACCATCTAGTTCTTCTGGTCTCAGGCTGAAGAAGTCTCTGGTTTATGTGGCCCATTCTGTCTCTTGGGCTAATACGTTCCTTGTGTCTTTGGCGTTCTTCGTTCTCCTTTACTCCAAGTGGTTGGGACCAACTGATGCATCTTAGACGGCCGCTTGCAAGCTTTTAAGACCCCAGACGCCACTCACCAAAGTAGGATGCAGAACACTTTCTTAATAAGCTTTGTTATGCCAATTGACCTAGATGTCCCCTGAAAGCATGGTCCCCAGACCCTCTATCCCTGCTACTCTGTCTCTCAAAGTATTTTATTGTATTCAGGAAATTTCTTAGCTTTGATTTACTCCAATTGTGCTGACTTCCCCTGTAGTGTGTGCTGTCCTTCCCTTCGCCTAAGATGATTCTTATTTACTATCCAGTTAGTGAATAACCCTCATCCTCCCTCCCAACCCCCGTAACCATCAAAGAATGTTTTCTTCTGTGTTTAAAAAAAGGTTGACGATTTGAACTCACCCAGCAGGAGAAAGAGCTGGTGATCTGCTCCCGTAGATTACAGCCTAGGAAACTCTTTGGGGCACTTTTACTCTGTCATATGGGGTCGCTATGAGTCAAAAATTGACTTGATGGCACCTAACAACAACAATTATATTAGGGGGAAGGGGGAGGGAAAGAGAACTGCTTTATTAGGAAATGAATAGATATCTAAAACTGAATAATTAAGAAATAGCAGAAGAAGCAGGGTACTGTTTTTGTTTTTGCTGTAGTGGTGTTGTTTTGTTTTCAACATGGAATTAAATCCCAGAAGAAGCAGCTGAAAGATTTGAAAATGGCTGTCTCTGGGGAGAGGCATATGTAGGATGAGTGAGGATAGGAGTGATATTTTTAATTAACTATTTGCTATGAGTTGGAATTGATTCGACAGCAATGGGTTTTGATTCATGTATAGGAGCCCCGGTGGCATAGTGGTTAAGAGCTACGGCTGCTAACTAAAAGGTCAGCAGTTCAAATCCACCAGTCGCTCTTTGGAAACCCTATGGGGCAGTTCGACTCTGTCCTATAGGGTTGCTGTGAGTTGGAATCAGCTGAATGGCACCGGGTTTGGTTTGGTTTGTTTTTATTGATGTGTAGGTTTGTGCACATATAACTTTGATAAAGCCTGTCTTCGTTATCTAGTGCCACTGTAACAGTAATACCAAAAGTTTGTGGCTTTAAGAAACAGAAATTCATTTTCTCACAGTTCAGGAGGCTAGAACTCCAAATTCAGGGTGCCAGCTCTAGGTGAAGGCTTTCTCTCTCTGTCGGCTCTGCAGGAAGGTCCTTGTCTCTTTGAGCTTCTGCTCCTTGAAGATCTCCATGTGTCTTGGCATCCTTCTTCCCCCATCTCTGCTCTGCTCGCTTGTTTAATCTCTTTTATATCTCAAAAGAGATTGACCCAAGATACACCCTACACTAACCCTGCCTCATTAACATAAGAAAGACAACCTATTCCCAAATGGGATTAGAACCACAAGCATAGAGTTTAGGATTTACAACACATGTTTTTGGGGGACATAACTCAATCCATAACAAAGCCAAAAAATAAAAGAAAAAATTTAATAGGTGGTGCTATGGATTGAATTGTATCCCCCCAAAATGTGTGTCAACTTGGCTAGGCCGTGATTCCCAGTATTGTGTGGTTGTCCACCATTTTGTGATCTGATGTGATTATCCTATGTGTTGTAAATCCTAATCTCTATGATGTTAATGAGTCAGGATTAGAGGCAGTTGTGCTAATGAGGCAGGACCCAAATCTACAGGATTAGGTTGTATCTTGAGTCAATCTCTTTTGAAATATAAAAGAGAGAATCAAGCAGAGAGGAGAGGGACATCATACCACCAAGAAAGAAGTGCCAGGAGTGGAGCTTGTCCTTTGGGCCTGGGGTCCTTGCACTGAGAAGCTCCTAGACCAGAGAAAGATTGATGACAAGGACCATCCCCAGAGTTGACAGAGAGAGAAAGCCTTCCCCTGGAGCTGGCACCCTGAATTTGGACTTCTAGCCTCCAGAACTATGAGAGAATAAATTTCTTTTTGTTCAAACCATCCACTTGTGTTATTTCTGTTATAGCAGCATTAGATAACTAAGACAAATGGAATAAACTTTAGACTGGCGACAGCATTCCCTGACTGAATTTCTTACGTGAAAGTTATTCTAGATCTGCACCTAACTTATAGATGATTCCAAAGCTGGATAAGGAGGATAAGAGGACACCAGATGGGGTAAAGCAAGTGGGTGACAAGAGAGGAAAACAGCAGAAGGAAGCAGGCCTTGGCCAACTTTTTTGTATGGATAGAACTGGATTCTTTACATTGAAAAGGTTTTATCTGTCATCATTTTAGACTCATTAGTGCCTCAGAAAAAACTTGAAAATTCTTTAGCATAATGAAATGATGTTTATCCAAAATGAGACAGTACCCCACATTTAGGCAGTTAACAAAAACTGCATCTTAAAAGTTGAACCTAAAGATAGTTGTAGTCTCTAAAGGACAGAGCAGCTTAACCAGTTCGTGAGATGCCCATTCCTGGAAGAATTCAAGGCTGCGTGGCATCTACTGGAGAGAAGATTCTTGCATTGGGTGAGAATATGAGCTACATGACTTGCAAGGAACTGTTGGAGTCTAAGTTTCTATGACATCTTCAGTCTGCCATTTGACATTCATTTATATACCCAGAGTAGTATTTTCATACTGGGGCAAGTATATTGAAAGGACCTCAAAGATCATCTTGTCCATCCCCTTCATTTTACAGATGAGAAGACCAAGATCTAGTCTATTAATGATTCCCCAGTCATAGATTACCTTGGTGACAAAGCCAAGATTAAGAGCTTAAATTTCATTATTTCCAATCATATGTGTGTGTGGTTTTTAGCAATGAACATATCCAACTAATATATATTTTCCACTTCATAGTTACTCCTTGCAAGTCTAGACTTTATTGGTGAGATTTTGTTACACACCAAGAGACTCTTAACAGTTTTTTATTAGGAAAATTTTCAAAGATACACCAAAGTAGAGAGAATTGGGCTCTCATATACCCTTTATCCAGATTCAACAATTATCCAATTTTGCCACACTTGCTTCATATAGCCCTTTTTCTCTTTGCTGAAGTATTTAAAATAAATCCCAAATGTTATATCATTTTACCCCTAAATATTTCCCATATGCATCTCTAAAAATACATGTTTTCTTCTATAACCACAATGCCATTCATGCTGAACAAAAATGAACACCTAATACCCAGTTTATAATCAAATTTCCCTCATTGTCTCAAAAAACTTAATCTCAATCTCTTTCTCTCTCTCAATATATAGTTGGTTTGTTTGAATACCAAGACTTACTATAGCTTATCAATAGATTATGGTTATATAAAAATTAGGTCATTGTCTGCTCTGACAGGGATCACAATAGAGGGTCCCAGCCAGAGCTGGAGAAAAATGTAGAACAAAATTCTAACTCACAAAAAGAAAGACCAGATTTACTGGCCTGACAGAGACTGGAGAAACCCCATGAGTATGGCCCCCAGACACCCTTTTAGCTCAGTAATGAAGTCACTCCTATAGTTCACCCTTCATTCAAAGATGAGACAGGCCCATAAAATAAAACAAGACCTAAAGGAGCACACCAGCCCAGGGGCAAGGACTAGAAGCAAGAGGGGACAGGAAAGCTGGTAATAGGGAACCCAAGGTCGAGAAGGGAGAGTGTTGACATGTCATGGGGTTGTTAACCAATGTCATAAAACAATATGTGTACTAATTATTTAATGAGAAGCTAGTTTGTTCTGTAAACCTTCATCTAAAGTACAATTCAAAAAAATTAGGTCATCATTTGGGTAAATATAGGACTCCATTTTTTAGTTTTGGCTTTAATAAGGACTTTTGGGAAATTAAAAAATAAAACAAATTAAAATCCTTAGGTTGGTTAAGTGAGATGTAAAATGTAATTTAGACAAGGCTATCTGAAATATTATAAAATTTAAATCCTATTATAAACTTTTATCACTTCCCCTAAAGCTTAGGTAGACGAAATCCTTAGAGGCAGATTGGGCCTGGTTGTCAGAACCAAGAATTAGGGTAAATCCCTGGCTGTAAATACGCTAAGTCCAGATCCCATTTGGCATGTAGGAATCTCATTTTCTCCCCCTTTAAAATTTAAGGAAAACTGTCTTGACTTTGTAGACCCCAGATCCCTCTCTGATAATTTACTCATATAGTACAATTAACTAAAGAGCACCAGGTAGAGAAAGCACCAGGGAAAGATGTTTCTGCTAGCAGGTACTTTGATCGGCGCTTGTCATCCACCTGTCTATCCATCTGTCTGACCATCCTTCCATTCATTGATCCATGCATCTATCCATCCACTTTATCTATTTGTCTATCTGTCTGCCTGCCTGCCTACCTACCTACCTACCTATATATCTATCTTTCCTTCCCTACTTTACTTTTTGGGTATACTGCCATCTGGTTAAAGCCAGACTATAGGCCATTCCGATGGCCAACGCAGCCAGGAGCTGCTTGGCCATTGTCAAGCAAGACCTACTCCACTTGTCCATTAGCAAACAAAAGCTTAGGTGATGGCGATGGTGTGGTTCAACTGGGAGCTGCTCAGACCGAGCAGAACCTGCCCCCTCCTGTCAAAGCACTGGGTGTGGCTCAGGCCAGTCAAATCCAGTTTACTAGCCTACTTGCCAAAGAAAAAAATGCAATTGTCTTACTGCGCCTGTGCACCATGATAACCTATGTAGTCCATAATGTTTGTATGTACTTCCTTGTGAGAGACAGTATAATAAGGTTCTGCCTCCCTTTGTTCCGGGAGCTTGATTTGAGGTATACACCTCCTTGCCTGCAAGCTTGCAATAAATGCTCTTCCTCCCTCCTCACCTTGGTGTGTCTTTATTGATGAGAAGCTGCACCAAGCAGGACCTGCTTTGGGTAAGAATTCCATTTTTAAGAAGTTAAATTCTCTCTTCTCCCCAAATTATGGGTTAAATTGCATTCACTGGGTTACCCTTTTTCATTCCTTGTCTATTTCTTCCTTTGAATTGGAGGCCTGGGTTTTTCAGTTCAATGTTCTACATGAGGAACAGGCAGGCTTTAGGAATTGACAATTATTACAGACCCTAACACTTGCAGAGAAATGTGTGAACAACACTCAGTTGTTTGCAGCTTCCTTTGGTCATTTCTCAGCCTTTACCTCTGTGGACGGAAATGGGTTATGGGTAAGTTATACCGACTGCTCATTCAGAACTTACATTTTTATGACCTTGAAGGTCAAGCTCAACACAAAATGTCCCCTAACAGAGCAGATAGCACTGATCTTCTAGGGTTTGTCTGAAAGCTAAGTGGCCCATATTTGAGGTTTTGGCAATCCGTTTATCTGTAGATTGGAATAGTCCAGAACTGTTTCCTGAGGGAGACATTGACCCTTTCTGTGGACATGTTCTTGATTTGCCTTCCCCATGTGATGGCTCTGCAGACATTCATCTAAATACCTGTCTTGGATCAGCATTTTAAATTTCCTAAGATGACCTTAACTCTACCCTATCTCTTTGATGGTCTAAACATATGGATCTTCCCATAATTGGCAACAGAAATGTCTGGCACTCTGTGTTCACATCAGGGATAATAACCTTGAACAATCTGCTCTGCAAACTTTATCAAAAGCATATTTACAAGAAATCATATTTTTGGAGGATTGCTTCAAAGTAATGAAGTCCATCCTTAGATATTCTAAAATATACCCTGGGACAAAGACAATCCATCACAAGCTTTGTACTTGACCCTCATTGACTGAGCCCTACACAGGATCACTTGGTAATTTCCTTCTGCCTTATGAGTTTATTCTACAATGAAGAACTCTTATAAGAAACAGTGTCATGAAACTCGTTTTTATGTATTGCAGAGAAGTTGCCAAACATGCCTTACATACTTACTTTTCAAAGGGTAGTCCTGGGAACAGCAGTATTGATATCACTTGGGAGTTTGTTAGAAATAGAGAATCTTGGGCCCCACCCAGACCTACTGAATCAGTATTTGCGTTTTAACAAGACAGCCCCCCCGGTGATTTATATGCTTGGCAGGCCAGCTGGGCTCGGTTCTACTTGCTCAAAGGCCGGAGGCTGGATAATGCTGGCTGTTGGATGGGAAGACAAAAACAGCTGGGGCTATAGCCTGAACACCTAAGGTCGTCTGTCCATATAGCTTGGACTTCCTCACAACATGGTGCCTGGGTACCAAGGGTGAGCATCCCAAGATAGAGCAAGCTGGTTTGAAGCTATATTGCTTTCCATGGTCTAGCCTTAGAAGTTATTCCACATTATTTCTGCTACATTCTCTTCCTTGGGGGTGGTCGCAAAGTCCTGCCCAGTTCCAAGGGGAAGGGAAATACAGTCCATCTTTTAAAGGGTGGCTGGCAAGATTCTGGAAGAGCATATAGGATGAGAAATGTTGCTATGGCTGGTTTTTGGAAAATATACTTTGCTACAGCTACTCATAAGGTGGTTAAGGCTGCTAACTGAAAGGTTGCTGGTTTGAACCCACCAGCAGCTCTATGGGAGAAAGAAAGATGTGGCAGTCTGCTTCCGTAAAGATTTACAGACAGTTCTACTCTGTCCTATAGGGTCGCTATGAGTCGGAATCGACTCAACGGCAGTGGACAGCTACTCATATATTTTTAAACTATTTCAAAATTTTGGGGGGAGGGTATAAATTAACGATTAATAAATTATTAAGGGATATTTATTAGAAGTAAATCACTTTTCGTTTTTTTCAAGCCTGTTGTGAATCTTTACTTTCGAGTAAACAGCCTGGGATGACCAGGAAAAGAATTAAGGATTTATGAAAATTTATGTTCTGCTCCTGATGTTGGAAGCTGTTTTTATTCCAACAGGTTCTGGCCAATGTGTTAATTTGAGTGCAAATTAGAGACCAGGGTGTCTGCTGTTGAGTCTCAAATTTAATGTGCATACATACATAACAACAACAGATCATCTGGGGGTCTTGCTGAAATGCAGATCCAGCAGATCTGAGATGAGGCCGGAGATTCTGCATTTCAAACAAGCTTCCAGATAAAGCAGCTTAGAAGGAAAATTAAAGCAAACAACAGGTGCAAAAGTACTCTGAAGATGAAAAATACTACACAAATATAAAGGTCCAGGATGGTGGCCTAGTGACAGTTACAGGTAGCATAGCAGGAAAGACATCATTTTATCTTTTCATTTCCAGAATTTCTGCAAGAGTGGTTCAAAGACCAGTGAACCAGAATCACCTGGAATGCTTTCTAAAATGTAAATCCCCAAGCCCCACTTAAGCTTTAATGGAATCTGAATCCCTGAAAGAGGGGACCAGGAATCTGCATTTGAAACAAGCCTCTCAGGTGACTTATGCACACTGGAGTTTTGAGAACCTGGCTGCCACCACACCTTGGGGTGTTTGATTGGCCTCTGTTTGGCTAGGCTTCAGCATGAACACATAGAAAATTTGGATTCTTCCTGCCCATCCCCAAGCCCCAGCTGATCTTCTAAGCTCCAGTTCTAGCTTGGTGTCCCATAACCAACCTGAGCTGGCTTCCCATTTGTGAGTCAGTTCCATGCTCTGTTCTAGTTTCTCTATCTGGGTCTCATTCTAGACCTTCTCCTGAGTACGCTTCCCAGAAGCCTCAGCTTTTAGCCTTCCTTCAGCTCTCACTCATTGAGTGTGCCCTCAGGCTCCCCAGATTAAATCCCCAGGCAAGTTTCTGCTGTCGCTGGGGAGTAATTATCACAACCTTCTCTTTTTGAGCTAGCTCTTAGGGTGTCTTGGCTACAACACATCCCATGAGTCAGTCCTGTCAGAGGAAAAGATGGCTCACCAACAAGTCAGGTCGTGTGGGGATCATCTCTTCACCTGTGGAAGAAGGTGCAGTGAAAACCTGTCCCTGTCCCAGTGCTTGCTGGGAAGACACAGGACTCTAGCAGTATGCACAGAGGTGGCTCATAGCACTCTTCTCCTGACCCATTTCAGAAGAACATCCAGACCTCCACGTAGTTCCAGAATTGACCCAGTTCAGCGTCATTGCCATGCACCTTCACCACCCTAGAACTAGGGGAACTGGGACCTCTGTGTGCAGCCAAGGTCACTTCAGGGAGTTTCATCCACATGGGGTCTTAATGATGCACTGCTTTCTTAGCTTTCACAGAAGAAATCTATGCTACTAAAGTGAGGCCTTGGCTCATAGATAAGTTAACAATCTAGCTTCCACTGGCTTTACCAGCAGATGTAAAAGTCAAGTTCTAGTTAGTCTAGCTATGAATTTGAGAGTTAAGACAATCCTACTTGGCTTATTGTCCTGGAATCATTTCCTAACACACATCTGTGTTTCTAAGGATGTGAGAACATTGAGGATGTAGATTATTTTATTCCAAGTAACACTTGTGCCTCTTTTCCTTCCATGGTAGTTCTATGGGGTAATACTGTAGTACTCTTCAGTCTTTACCAAGTGAAACAATGGTAGCTTAATGTAGGAGATTTCTTTTGATTGGCATTAAAATGATGACCTGCTGGTTTTGTTCAGATTCCACCACCACCAGTTGCCTTCGAGTTGATTCTGACTCATGGCGAGCCCATGACCTGTGCAAATGGTTAACAACCTCAGCTGCTAACTGAAATTTTGGAGGTTCAGGTCCACCCATAGGTACCTCAGAAGAAAGGCCTGGTGATCTACTTCTGAAAACCACCCAGCAAAAACCCTATGGAGAGCAGCTCTACTTCGACACACATGAGATCACTATGAATTGTTTAGATTAAGTGTTAGCAACTAAAGCCCACATGCCTGTTTTTGTAAACAAAATTATATTGGAGAACAGCCACACCTGCTCTTTTACGTATTGTCTATGGCTGCTTTCATCCTATAGTAGAAAGAGTTGAGTAGTTGTGACAGAGACCATGTGTTCCACAAAGCTGAAAATATTTACTATCTGGCCCTACAGAAACAGTTTGCCAACCCTGATTTAGATTGTAAGCATCTAGAGGTCATAGAACAGGTTGTTGTTGTTGTTAGGTACTGTCGAGTCAGTTCCGACTCATACTGACCCTGTGTACAACAGAACGAAGCACTGCTCTGTCCTGCGCCATCCTCACAATCGTTGTTATGCTTGAGCTCATTGTTGCAGCCACTGTGTCAGTCCATCTCGTTGAGGGTCTTCCTCTTTTTCACTGACCCCCTACTTTACCAAGCATGATGTCCTTCTCCAGAAATTGATCCCTTCTGATAACATTTCCAAAGTATGTGAAACCTAGTCTTGCCATCCTCGCTTCTAAGAAGCATTCTGGCTATACTTCTTCCAAGACAGATTTGTTGGTTTCTCTGGCAGTCTGTGGTATATTCTATATTCTTCGTCAACACCATAATTCAAAGGCATCGGTTCTTTTTCAGGTTATTTTGTAAAGAGCGCCACACAACTCTGTATGCCTAATTAGATTATGTCCTGGTGGGTTGGATGACTTCAGAGCTGAAGTACATAGGACTTTCCAACCTCTGGGTAGAAGAAAAATAAAAATCTTGAAGAAACAAAAACTGTTAATCATGCTTATCTTTGAATAACAGGATTATGCATCCGTTTAATTTTCTTCTTTATCCCTTCCAGATCTGCCGAATTTCCTTTAGTGAATAGTTGCTATCTTTATTATCATATATGAAATATCATTTTAAGAAAAAGAACATTCTTAAACTTCATTTATGGGATTATTTATTAAACACATACACACAAACATATACACACACATATCTCAGCACACATTTCTCCCAGCCCCCAGGTTATTTGGTGAGATTTAGGTCCTTTAAAAAAAAATCTAAACAACATGGAAATTATTTTTTTCTAAGTTAATGTGGAGATGAGAAAAAAGGGAAAATCTTCCTCACAGTCAAATTATAATTAACTTTAAAACAGCAATATTCAAAAGCGTCTGTCTTTTAGCATTGGGCCCCTGTGATAAATATTCATGAGGGTCTTTCAATCAAAAGAAAATTGAATGAATTAGGATTATCTTACAATATATTTTACAACCCTAAATCCAGGTTACAGCCCTTAGCAGGTGCTAGATAATCACATTTGCCAGATTACTAATGCTGAGCTGTGTATTAGTCAGGACTTTCTGGTTGCAAGTGACAGAAAGTTGACTCAAATTACCTAAGCCAGAAAGAGGAGGCATTTATTGACGCACACATTCAAAGCACAGGAATGATGTAGGAGTGACTGGAGCCAGCTCAAACACCAACAACTTTCCCAGGTTCTCACCTCTGCTTCTCTATTTGTGAAAGTCACTCTCTCAAGCCAGCTCACTATAGATATAGTTCGAAAAACCATAGGCAGATTCTGATCAGTCTGGCTTGAGTCCTAGACTCATTCCTGGTTTGAGGGTAGGGGTGGGAAGTGGAAGTATATTCTGCTGGAGGGAGTGGGTAGGAAGTGAAGAGAAAGGGTCACAGTCACTGGGGTATGGGGTATGTGAATCAATGTATACATGCCGGCACATTCTAGTACATTCTGGTATCATATTATTCATTTACTTCTGTATTCCTCCAGCATTCATTCTTCATACACAGTGCTCTTATTTGAACACACAAAATTGAATATTTAGATACAGAAATTAAAGATTCCCATGTATTACCTAATAACAGCATGGAACACATTACATATTTGGCCCATGGCATTTATTTAGCATTGCCTCTGAATGCTTGGAGCCCTGGAGGCACAGTGGTTAGGAGCTCAGGCTGCTAACCAAAAGTTCCGCAGTTCAAATCCACCAGCTGCTCCTTAGAAGTCCTATGGGGCAGTTCTACTGTGTCCTACAGGGTCACTATGAGTTGGAATCGACTCGACGGCTTTTCTGAATGCTTAGAGATAGAAATGTTCCACCAATAAGTTCTATTTTTGAAATACCAAACTGAAGCTTGCAACTTGTTATGAAACCGGATGGCTCTTTCATGTAGCAATGCAGAGTGAAAACAGCTGGTCCCCCGAGTGTGTGCACCGTGGCCAAACCATTTCTCTGCCTGTCCAAGATGCTTTGCACCAGCTAGGCTTTTTTCATCCCACTAATTTTTGATCATTAAAATGTTTGATCATTTTAGCATCAAACAATGGTGAAAAAACAACACCAAAACAAAACCAACAAGGAACAATGACAAAACCATACGACAAACAATAAACAAACCAAAAAATTCAAAATATTGACGAGCAAAGAAAGATACTAAATTATCCTCAGGTGCTGCCTCTAGATCAGGGGTCAGCAAATTGTGGCCTGAGTGCCAAACCCAGCCTGCTACCTATTTTTGTAAATAAAGTTTTATTGTAACACAGTCATGCTTATTCATTTATGTATCATCTATGCTGCTTTCGCATTACAATGGCAGAGTTGAGTAGTTGTGACAGAGACCACGTGGCCCACCAAGCCTAAAATATTTACTATCTGGTCCTTTACAGAAAAAGTTTGCCATCCCTGCTCTTGATTATAAATTAGGTTGTACCATATGAAATTGCCAACATTTGGCCATTTTGGACCTACAGTTTCATGTGATTCATCCTAAAAAGCAAAGGAAAGTACTTCCATTGAAAAACAGCATTTCTTTTCTTGCAGGCTAAAACTTGCAAGTAACTCTTGGGGCTCAAAACAGAACTTCACCATCGTAATGCTTATCAATAAAATCACTTTCTCGTTTACAAAAATTTTTTTAAATAAAAATCATCCTTCCTTTTCACAGAAAATGTACAAAGACTGGACTGCCCTGTTGGACTTGAAACAGAATTTTCTATGGAAAAATTTTGTAGCTCTCTGGACAAAAGAAGACAGAGCCACCCTACGCCACCTCTAAGGGCTCTCTTAACTACACTTGGTCACTCTTGAAGACTTCTTACTAGCCACCTCTGCCCATGGCATCTTCAGCACAGCTGACATGCCTATGCTTCACTGAAGAGGTGGCACTAATAGTGTGCATAACGTGGGTCATTGCAGGTCATTGCTCAGTTAATAGAATAAAACTCTGCTCAGATGGCCTCAAGTTACACCACACCCATAGCCGTCAATGTCTATCTTCCTCTAGAAATATATAGCATGGTGAAGGGGAAGAGCACAGACTTGGGACATAGGCCAACCTACTTTGTTATTGTTAGCTGCCTTCAAGTTGATTCTGACTCATGGCGACCCCATGTGTGCAGAGTACAACTGCTCCATAGGGTTTTCAGGGCTGTGACCTTTCGGAAGCAGATCGCTAGGCTTGTCTTCCGAGCAGCCTCTGGGTGGGTTCCAATCACCAACCTTTTGGCTAGTAGTTGAGCGCTTCACCGTTTGTGCCACCCAGGACTCCTCGACTTACTTTGGATGTCTGGCATTAACTCTACCAGCTGTGTGAACTTGGGCAAGTTTTCTAGCTTTGATGAGCCCCACTTTCCTCAGCTGTAAAATGGGGATGATGCCTGTTTTGCAGAGGTGGTTGTAAGGATTAATAATTATGCAAGCAAAGTGTCAGACAATGAGTAAATTAGTAAATGGTAGTAAGTTGAACCACAGGAAATGGCTGAAAAATGACAATCGCAGCTGATTTAACCTTAAGTTGTTACCATTGGGATTGTCATCATTGTGTATACACGGGCCAAGGCCTAGGTAAAATGGACACAAGCACTGTGTGCCACCTGGGAATGCCAGCTAGGGTGGGACTAGGGTAAAGCAAGTGAGGAGCCTAGGGCCCAGAATTTAAGGAGGCAGTGGCTCTCAGGTGCTGACCCTGTACTTGAATGACCCTGAGAGTGAGTAATCTGTTACACAGCAACACAACTAGAATCCAGGGGGAGAAAAAAAAAAAAAAAAAACTGCTGTAAATCAGTAAGAAAATGACAGAGAAGACAATAGAAAAATGGACAAAAGACTTGATGGGACAATTCACAAAGAAAGAATATCCAAATGGCCAATAAGCATATGAAAGGTGCTCAACTCATTCACTATCAGGGAAATGCAAATAAAAACCACAGTAAGATGCCACTACACACCCACCAGAATGGCTGCAATAAGAAAGATGGAAACTACCACTTGGTAAAGAGGTAGAGAAACTGGAACTCTCGTGCACTATGGTGGGAGCATAAGTTGGTACAGTACTTTGGAAAATGATTTGTAGGTATCTACTAAAGCCAACCCAACAATTCCACTCCATTCCTAGATATAGACCTAGCATATAATGGTACATATATTTACAGAAAGACATGTGCTAGAGTTCTAATAGCAGCACTATTCATAATAGAAAAAACTGGGCATTAGCTAAATATCCATCGCAATAGAATGGATAAATACATTGTGGTATAGTCACACAATGGAACACTATGGAGCAATAGAAGTGAATGAGCTGCAACTACAACAGGGATGTACCTCACAAACACGATGTTGAGAAGTCAGACAGAATACATATTGTACGATTTCATTTATATAAACTAAGAAACAGGTAAAACTAACTTATGTTGTTAGTTGTCAGGGCAGTGCTTTCCCTTGGAAAGAGGTAGTGATTGTAAGGGGCCATGAGGGAGTTTCTGGGGTCCTGTTGATGGTTTTTAATTTTTTTTAATCTGGGTACTGGTTACATGGGTGTGTTCCATTTGCGCAAAATTCACCTGGATGTAAAAAAAAAAGATTTTGAAAGCATCCACTTTCTTTGATGTGCTGAGAAGGCAAGAAACTCCAAAGTTCAGATGATGACATCTGCAGTTCTAAAGTTTAGGCTCAAGGTAAAAGTCATGTTCGAATGCCTCTTCCTCTAATTCAGTGGTAGGAAACTATGGCCTGTATGCCAAATCTGGCCGGCCACCTCTTTTTGTCAATAAAGTTTTATTGGAGCACAGGCTCACTCATTCACTTATGTGTTGTGTATGACTGCTTTCACCCTACAATGGCAGATCTAAGTAGTTGTGATAGCGATTGCATGGCCCACAAAGCCATCTGCTCTGATTGATCAAGAAGCTTCTGATGCTGTTGCCATTTGTCATGGATTGAATTGTGTCCTTCCAAAACACATGTCAACTTAGCTAGGCCATGATTCCCAGTATTGTGTGGTTGTCCACCATTTTGTGATCTGATGTAATTATCCTCCATTTTGTGATATGTTATAAATCCTAACCTCTGTATGTTAATGGAGCCCTGGTGGCGTAGTAGTTAAGAGCTCGGCTGCTAACCAAAAGCTCGGCAGTTCAAAGACACCAGCCGTTCCTTGGAAACCCTATGAGGCAGTTCTACTCTGTCCTATAGAATTGCTATGAGTTGGAATCAACTAGACAGCAATGGGTTTTATATGTTAATGAGGTAGGATCAGTGTGGGGTATATCTTGAGTTACCACCTTACAAGAGGGTGTGACTCAAGTCACACCCTTGCGTGAGTCACACCTTTTATCTTACAAGAGATAAAAGGAGAGAGAAGCAAGTAGAGAGGAGAGGGACTTCCTTATCACCAAAAAAGAAGGGCTGGGAGTGAAGCATGTCCTTTGGACCCGTGGTCCCTGTGCTGAGAACCTCTTAGACCCAGGGGAAGATTGATGCCAAAACACATGGAGATGTCCAAGGAACACCAGGCCCGCAGATGTTGAAAGGAAACAAGGACCTTCTCCCAGAGCCAACAGAGACAGAAAGCCTTCCCCTAGAGCTGATGCCCTGAATTCGGACTTCTAGCCTCCTAAACTGTGAGAGAATAAATTTCTGTTTGTTAAAGCCATCCACTTGTGGTATTTCTGTTATAGCAGCACTAGATAACTAAAACACCATCTCTCACCTCTTTAGCCTCTTGATCCCTTATTCCTCCTTCCCTTTGCTCATGCCTTTCTGTCAAAGCTCTTTCCAAATGCAGACATGCCCTATGATTCTCTGGACAAAGGACAAGCATGGCCAGCACCATGATTGCCATTAGGCATATGATATGTCTAAGCTTTCTGTTGGGACATAACCCAGGTGTTTCTGTTATGTGTGCTATGAAATGGAATGATAAGATTGTTCATTTGGCCCATTACTAAGATGTTCCTGAACATATGATTGAATTTGACAACAATGGCAATTCAGGTCTTACAGAACACCTGCACATACTCAAGCTACTTAAGTGGAAAGAGACCTGTAAGTGCTTAGTTTTTGAAAAAAGACATCTAGATAGAATTGTTTGATTACTAACTTCAACCCTTCTCCAGCACATGATCACAGATGGGCTCTGGATTCCCACAGCTTTGCTTTCGGCTAAGAGTATGTGACACATGCCAGGTATTTGGCAATTACTTTCCCGTTCTTGCTGAATGTGGTCACCTGCATGGAAACACAAAGATCACTCAGTGATTAAATCAAGGAAATTATCAGTGCCAGACGTGTTCGAAATATTCTTTTTTCTAAAGTGTTTTCTCTCTCCCCATTTATAATCAGCTGTCTTTTAGGTATCATTTGTGTTTAAGAAAGGAGACATTAAAACGGAAGAAAACAACATTGGGAGATTGTCCAATAATGAAAACTATGAGCTTGTAAGCGAAAAATCTGACTCGCTTTTCTGTATTCTTCCAAGAACTTGCTCTGTGACCTTGGATTTGCTTAGCCTATCTGATCTTCTATCTGTAAAAAAAACGATTAAAGTTCATGTTAACTTCCTCAATTGATCCAGTGAATGACTGTTGTCGATGAGGTTCTTTTAGATGCCTAAGTGAAACAGGCAATGGAATTTAAAAATTAACTCCCAGGACAAGGGCTAGTACATTTCCGTTGCCATTACTTTGTGATAGAGTGAAGCTCCATGTCCATACTTGCTCCCAACTTGTACAGTATCTTGGAGTGATACAATCATTACGTGACTTCATGCACCTTTACCTAAGAGGGGAGAGGAGGAATCTGGATAAAGAGAAGAATCTTCTACAGGGAGATAGAAATTGTACAGAAGTATAAAGAGAAAGACCTTCTAATATTATTTATTAATTCCATTATCTTTGCTTGTATTGGTAGAATTTTTAGTTAATTGATCAGAAACACATATTCACCATATATTATGCTCAAGGCACTATTGTGGATAGAAAGGCATTTTAGAAACCATCTTTGTGAAATACAAAGGTTTTTGGAGCAAGAAACCACAAGTTCAAATCCTGGCTACACCTCTTACTGGATACATGACCTTGGGGAACCTGCTTAATTTGTCTGAGCCTTAATTCCCTCATCCAAAAAATGGAGATCATCATTGTTATGGTTTGAATTGTGTCCCCCAAAAACATGTGTTGGAATTCTAACCCTTATACCTGTAGATGTGATCCCATTTGGGAATAGGGTTCTATTTGTTATGTTAATGAAGCCATATCAATGTAGAGTGTGTCTTAAACCTAATGAATTTTGAGATATAAAAAGACCAGATTAGACATAGAAAGAATCAAGCACAAATGGGGAAAAGATAGCTGCTTCATGGAGATCACCAAGGAACCAAGAAGCTAAGACAAGAATCTTCCCCAGAGCCAAGAGAAAGACAGCCTTCTATTGAGTCAATTCCGACTCATCACGATCCTATAGGACAGAGTAGAACTGTCCTCTAGGGGAACGGCTGGTCGATTTGAACTGCCAACCTTTTGGTTAGCAGTCATAGCTCTTAACCACTGCACCACCAAGGCTCCCTCCCTAGAACTGGTGCCCTGAATTTGGACTTCTAACCTCCTAAACTATGAGAAAATAAATTTCTGTTCTTTAAAACCACCCACTTGTGGTAGTTTTGTTACAGCAGCACTAGGAAACTAAGACAATCGTTATACACCCATCCCTTAGCATTGCAGTGAGGAGGAAATGAAATAATGGATGGAGAGTGCTCAGTTGAGTGTTTGGAAAGGAGCCAGCAGCAAATATTAGCCTTGGGATTGTTGTTGTCATTACAGCAAAGAGTATTTCTCAGTTGAATTTACCTTTGTTAAGAAAAAATTTCCAAAAGTTAGAACACACCAAGATTACAGTGTGCCCTTTCAATGCCATACTAGAATATTGTTCTATAAGCCCACCTAAGAGGTAGCTACTGTTTTAGGTAAAGGCGACTTTGTTTATTATTTACTTAATTACAACCAAGAGTTTATAAGATTAGATGATAACTTACAGAAAATTGATAACTACGAATGATTTTTGTTAGTGGAGATGCAAATGATTTTTGTCCAGTAGAAAAGTATTATGGTTTTATTGCCCCATCATATAGTAAACATTTTTGTGTTTAACTGGGAGATCTTATTTCAGTATTCTTTCTTTCAGAGACTATAAATGCTTAAGTCTTTGGAATTCTCCTTTCAACCAACTATACCATCCTGCTGGTTTCCTCATTAGTGAATTCAATAATCTTTAAAACATGCTCCCTCACTGTAGGAATGTTAGCTATGTTTTTTAAAATTACAACTTGATAGTTTCTAGCCTCAACTTTTCCCTCTTCTCGTTGAATTGATTAGAAGAGGACAGTATTTGACTGTTTGAGGATGCTCATTGGAGGAGCGGAAATGGTCCTGATGCTGGATCTAGGATCTTTCATAACAAAAAAGCTACAGTTAAAGCACGAAGTCATTGTACCTTAGTGCTTTTAACACGTAGTAGATTAAATGTACTCACCCTCACCCAACAACCCGCCCACCCTTAAACATTAACATCCTTTCACAATTCTGAATTTAAAGTGTGTTTCCTGTGGACAGCATAAGAGCTGGATCTTGTTTTTAATTTTGTATACAATCTGACAATCACTGCCTTTTGATTGGAGTGTTTAATCCCTTTATATTTAAAGTTATTATTGATATGGTAGGATTTACGTCTGCCATTTTGCTTTTTGTTTTCTATGTCTATTTGTTCTTGCTTTTCTCATTTACAATTTTCTTTTGTATTAAATGGATACTTTCTAGTGTATCTTTTTAATTCCTTTAATGATACTTTAACTGGCTTTTTGAGTTATTTTCTTAGTGGTTGTTCTAGGGCTTACAGTATACATCTTAAATTATCATAACCCACTTCAGATATACCAGCTTAATTCCAGTAAGATACAGAAACTTTATTTATATATAGATTCATTCCCTACCATATTTTTGTGCTATTATTGTTATGCATATTACATTTATATATGTTAGAAACCCAACAATATATTTAAAAAACATAGCTAACATGACTACAGTGAGGGAACATTGTTATAATTATTGCTTTATATAAACTTATGTCTTTTAAAGAAGCCAAGTGAAGAACAGAGAGCAAGTATATATTTGTAGTTTCTTATATTAACCTTCTTATTTACCATTTCTGATTCTGTTCATTTCTTCCTGTGGATCTGTGTTACCATATGGTGTCATTTCCTTCTTCCATACCTTCACAATTTAACTTCTTTATTAGAAGTCAAATTTATAGTCTTTATAAGATGTGATAAGAAGTCTCAGTCTCTGGTTTTTGGTAGAGTTCTGGAGAAATATCCATGCCTTTCTTGATTCAGTTTAAGATATTTGTCAATACCCCTCCTCAACAGGCCAAGCCACACTGCTCGGCTACAGAGTACCAGAACACAGCCTCGCTGGGTCTGCCCCAACCCCATTTTACCGTGCCACCATTTTATTTACTTATTTTCCTTTTTATTTGTTTATTTTTTAACTTGATTTTTTGCTTTTGTTTCTCTCTCTTCTTTCACCCACCCACCCACTTGCTCCACACATCACATCCTCTCCTCTCCCTCCTGCCTATCTGCAACTTGCACTTAATGCCACACCCCCAAGTAGTACCAACACAGTCCCTGGACCCTGCCCTGCCTCTCAGCCCCACCCTCTTGCCCCCAGTTAGTGCCACAAACCACATGTCCCTGCCCCTCCACAACTGCTGGGCCCACCTTGCTGCACCATAGCTGACTGACTGGCCATGCCCACTTGGACAAGGTAGTGAGAAGTATCATGCCCACAGGTGAGCAAACAACAAAACTCACGCAGCCTACCTGCCGAGACATATCCAAATAAAACAAAAAATCAGGATGAAACAATCAAATCTACAATCAATAAATGAAGAAAATAATTCCTGAATGTTCCAGAGACAGCAGACAATATCAAAAAACAAAAAACAAAACAAAACAAAACAAAAAAAAACAGGAGAGGATGGCTCCAGAGGTGACAAAAATAAAACATCAGATAACCTTCTGCTAGGAGAAAAGGCACTGGAACTACCCGATAGGGAATTCAAAACTCTAATATAAAGGTTCTCCAGTAGATGAAGGAAAATGCAGACAAAAGTAAGGAAAAACTAAGTAAAATCATGGAAAATACACACAAAAATCATGGAAAAGACAGACAAAACAATGGAAGAATTCAGGAAAATAATATAGGAACAAAATGTCAAAATAAACAACTAGAAATCATACAAAAACAGCAATTAGAAATTCAGAAGATAAACAACAAGATTTCAGAAATGGACAGTGCAATAGAAGGTTTTAGGAGCAAATTTGAAACAATGGAAGACAGGATCAGCAAAATCGAAGACAAATCCCCGGATACCACTTTGAGGAAAAAATCAGAGAAAAGAACAAAGAAAAATGAAGAAACCTGAGAATGATGTGTGATACAATCAAAAGCAAAAATCTGCATGTGATCAGAGTTCCAGAACAGGGGGAGAAAATGGAAAACACAGAGATCATTGAAGATTTGCTGACAGAAAACTTCTCTAATATCATGAAAGATGAAAAGCCAACCATCCAAGAAGCTCAATGAATACCAATATAGGATAGACTCCAAAAGAAAAACACCAAGACATATCATAATTGCACTCACTAAAACTGAAGACAAAGAAAGACAAAGACAAAGAATCCTGAGAGTAGCTCAAGAAAAACAAAAAATCACATACAAAGGGGAAACAATAAGACTAAGCTCTGATTACTCAGCAGAAACCATGCAAGCAAGAAGGTAATGGGATGACATATATAAAATCTTGAAAGAAAAAAACTGCCAACCAAGAATAACATATCCTGCAAAACCCTCTCTCAAATATGATGGTGAAATTAGGACATTTCCAGATAAACAGAAATTAAGGGAGTATGTAAAAACCAAACCAAACTTACCAGAATTATTAAAAGGAGTCCTTCAGTTAGAGAACCAACAACATCAGACAACAGCCTGAATCTAGGACATAAGACAGCATCAGCCAGATACCAACCTAGATAAAGAACTCTCAAGGATAAAACAAAACTAAAAAATTTACAGCAGGGAACCAGAGAGATCAATCTGTAAATGACAACAATGTCAGAACAATAAAAGAGGGAGTAAATGGTGTAGGTATAGAACTTTCAAATGTAGAAGAAGTCAAGGTGGCGTGGTCAAGCAATAAAACACTGGTTTAAACTTAGGAAGATAAGGGTAAATTTCAAGGTAACCACAAAGACATTTAACAAACCTACTCATCAAAATAAAGAAGAAAAATATAAAGTCTCAGTAAACACAAAATCTACAAAAATGAAAGAAAAAAAAATCCACAAACAAAAGGAATTCAGCACAAGAGGGTAAGAAGAACAAAGAAAATGTCAGCACCACAAAAAAAAAAAAGCACTACGAAATGACAGCAATAAACTCACACCTATCAATAATCACACAGAACATAAAGGGCTTAAATGCACCCATAAAAAGAGAGTGACAGAATGGATTAAAAAATAGGACCTATCAATATGCTGTCGACAAGAGACACACCTTAGAAACAAAGACATACGTATATTAAAAAATTAAAAAATCAAAGGATGGAAAAAAATATATCAAGAAAACAACAACCAAAAAAGAGCAGGAGTGGCAATACTAATAGATAAAATCGATTTTAAAACAAAATCCACCATAAAAGACAAAGAAGGACATTATATAATGATTAAAGGGATAATTCACCATGAAGACATAACCATAATAAATATCTACACACCCAGTGACAAGGCTCCAAAATACATAAAACAAACTCTAACAGCACTGAAAGAGGAATCGACAGTTCCACAATAATAGTAGCAGACTTCAACACATCACTCTTGGTAAAGGACAGAACATCTAGAAAGAAACTCAACAAAGTTGAGGCCACAATCAACCAACTTGAGCTCATAGACATATATAGAACACTCCACACAACTGCAGCAATGTACACATTCTTTTCCAAGCACATGGAATGTTCTCCAGAATAGACCACATCTTAGGCCACAAAGCAACCCTCAACAAAATCCAAAACACTGAGAAAATACAAAGTATCTTCTCTGATCACAACACCATCGAAGTAGAAATTAATAACAGGAAGAGAGAGGAAAAAAAAATTAAATACATGGAAACTGAATAACATCCTGCTTAAAAAGCACTGGGTAACAGAAGAAATCAAAGATGGAATCAAAAATTCTTAGAATCAAATGAGAATGAAAACACATCATACCAAAACCTTTGGGACATAGCAAAAGCAGGGCTCACAGGTCAGTTTATAGCAATAAATGCACACATCAAAAAAGAAGAAAGGGACAAAATCAAAACATTAGCTATACAACGCGAATAAATAGAAAGAGAACAGCAAAAGAAGCCCACAGCCTCCAGAAGAAAGGAAATAATAAAGATCAGAGCAGAAATCAATGAAACAGAGAATAGAAAAACAATAGAAAGAATCAACAAAACCAAAAGTTGGTTCTTTGAAAGGATCAACAAAATTGACAAACCACTGGCCAAACTGACAAAAGAAGAACAGGAGAGGTTGCAAATAACCCAAGTAAGAAATGAAATGGGGGACACTACAACAGACCCAACTGAAATAAAAAGGATCATAACAGAGTACTATGAAAAACTATACTCCAACAAATTTGAAAACCTAGAGAAATGGACAAATTTCTAGAAACACAATACCTACCCAAACTAATACAAAATGATGTTGAAAATCTGAACAGACTAATAACAAGAGAAGAGATTCAAAATGTAATTTAAAAAAAAAACAACACTCCCAACAAAGAAGGCCCTGGCCCAAATGGCCCAGAGAAGAGCTTACACCAGTGCGACTCAAACTATTTCAGGATACAGAAAAGGAAGGGATACTGCCAAATTCATTCTATGAAGCCAGCAAAACCCTGATACCAATCAGGCAAAGACACCACAAAAAAAGAAAATTTACAGACCAATATCTCTCATGAACATGGACGCAAAAATTCTCAACAAAATTCTAGCCAATAGAATTCAGCATCATATCAAAAAAATAATACACCAAAACCAAATGGGATTCATACCAGGTATGCAAGAATGGGTCAACATTAGAAAATCAATCACCGTAATCTACCACATAAATCAAATAAAAGAATCACATGATCATCTCAATCCACACAGAAAAGGCATTTGACAAAGTCCAACACCCATTCCTGATAAAAACTCTCAATAAAATAGGTATAGAAGGGAGAGTCCTCAACATAATAAAGGGCATCTACACAAACCAACAGCCAACATCATTCTTAATGGAGAGGCAAAAACACTCCCCTTGAGAACAGGAACAAGACAAGGATGCCCTTTATCACCACTCTTATTTAACGTTGTGCTGGAAGTCCTAGCTAGAGCAATAAGGCAAGAAAAGAAATAAAGGGCATCCAAATTCGTAAGGAAGAAGTAAAACTGTTCCTATTTGCAGATGATATGATACCATACACAGAAAACCCAAAAGACTCCACAAGAAAACAACTGGAACTAACAGAAAGATTCAGCAGAGTAGCAGGACACTAGATTAACATAAACACTGGGCTGAGGGCTGGGGATGATGGTCTCGAGGAACATCTAGCTCAATTGGCATAACACAGTTTATAAAGACAATGTTCTACATTCTACCTTGGTGAGTAGCGTCTGGGGTCTTAAAAGCCTGTGAGCAGC
>NW_004444098.1:3100069-3130114 GCF_000243295.1 Trichechus manatus latirostris | reverse complement strand
CCTTCACCTGAAGTACAATAAAATATTAAAAAAAAAAAAAAAAAAGAGTTTGGGTAACCTAATGGAATAAGAGCCTTTGACTCTTCAACTGTGGTATAATGAATTATTTAATATGGCCTTTCTAGCCATGGTCTTTGTGAGTCACACACAATGACTGAGTGAGACTATGCAAATAAGGTATATGGAACCTGTGATGGTTGGGGTTACGTGTCAACTTGGCTGGGCCACAATTCCCAATATTGTATGGTTGTCCTCCATTTTATGTGTTATGGATCCTGACCTGTACATGTTGATGTGGCAGGACTGATGTGGGGTATGCCTTGGGTCCTTGGGTCACAGCCTTGCAAGGAGGGTGTAACTCAAGTCCCACCCTTGCTTAAGTTACGCCCTTCCATGAGGTGTGGCCTGCATCTAAGGTATATGTGTGGATGCCCTGGTGGGGCTCTCTCTCTGCATGTAGATCCTGCATCTGGTTCGTGATTGATTGACTTCCAGTTCTTGAGACTTGAGCCAGGGGCCTGCCATCTGACCTGCTGATTCTGGGATTTGCTGGCCTCCACAACCCCGTGGGCCGGTGGCTTATCATCTGACCTCATTCGCCAGCTTCTGCAGCCTTGTGAGCCAGCAGCCTGCAGTCTGAACTGCCGGTTTGGGTTTGTCAGCCCCTGTAACCTTGTGGGTTGGGAGAAGCCTACGCTTGACCCACAGATTTGGGACTGAGTGAGCCATTTCCTTTATATGGTTTGTGAGTTCTGTGAGACGTTGCAGCGAACTAGGGAACCCAAGGACGGGAGGAAGAGTACTGAGGGGAGGGGGAGTAGTTGATGTTAGGGATGATGGAGTCGGACAGTAGTTTGGAAAAGTTGGACATTTGGGACATCTTCAAACTCCACTTCACAGGAACCAGCTTGGGCTGATCCTTATAAAAGAAATTACTCATTTATCAACCTAAAAGAGTTTCCTGGAAAAAGGCAAATTGTTTTATTTGAGGCTTTTGCTTTTGGTCTTTTTTTTTTTTTTTTCCATAAAGTTTCTGGGAATTTTGAGAAGCAAGTTCACTGTCCATTAGCACACCATGGGTTTTAATTTCAAAAAGTCTAGCTCTGGTGACAAATTTCTCCAACAGAAGGCCTCTGGTGATGTTTACAGTCAGCTGAAGAGGCTAGGGAAGAAAGCAAGTAGCTCTTCTTTGGGCTGCAAACTGGAAATGACGCAAGTGTTTCTCCTCCTCACAAAAAGGCCACACTGAGCCAATAGTTTAGCAGTGCTTCTCAGACTTTAATGTGCATGCTAATTACCTGGAGCGCAGTTAAAAGGCAGATTCTAATTCAGTAGGTGGAGGGGGGGGGCCAGGGTTTCTGCAATACTAGCAAGATCCCTTGGAGCCCAGGTGGCAGAGTGGTTAAGAGCTCAGCTGCTAACCAAAAGGGCGGCAGTTTGAATCCACCAGTCGCTCCTTGGAAACCCTATGGGGCAGTTCTACTTTGTCTTATATGGTCGCTATGAGTCAGAATCGACTCAAAAGCAATGGGAGCAAGATCCCTTGTGGTGCCAATGCTAATGGTCAGAGGACCACACTTGGAGTAGCAAGAATAAAACACTCATTCTCAAACTTGCTGCACTTTGCAATCACCTGGGGAGATTTTAAAAAATTACTGCTACCTGAGCCTCATGCTCAGAGATTCTGGTTTAATTGGTCTGGGGTGTGGCCCCAAGTGATTATAATGTGCAGCCACGTTTGTGAGCCTCTGATTAAGAGTACAAGAGTCTATGATCAAGACAGGAATAGCCTGGCTCCGTCTACCCATCACAAAACCCAGGTCAATTTTGGTCCAGAGTTGAGTGTCTTCATGGCCAGCACACCCCCTACTTGGCTACCAGATAAATCTGATTTCTCTTTTTTACACTGATCCATATTCTAGCTTTAGTATAACTACAGTCAGATGTCTTTATAGCAGTGGCATATCAAGGGAGCCCGTTTGCCAGGGTGCAGGCAATAAAAGGATGCATTATCTGTAGACAATTTAAACAATTGGGAGACTTAATATACACACAGACAATGGCCGGACCATATATGACAATAGAACTCGCACCTACCATCTCTGCAGCAAAGGACCCTGACTGGTCAGAACTTGGTCAATGATTGCCAGCTTCCCTATATTTTGCCCTCCCCCTTCCAACTCAGGACCAACCAGAGAAAGCCAAATATGCTGCCCTAACCCATCACATAAGATGTCCGACTTTTAGTTAAGGAGCCCTGGTGGCACAGTGGTTAAGTGCTCGGCTGCTAATCAAAAGATCAGCGGTTCGAATTCACCAGCCACTCCACTGGAGAAAGATGTGGCAGTCTGCTTCCGTAAAGATTAAGGCTTGGAAACCCTGTGGGGCAGTTCTACTCTGTCCTATAGGGTCACTATGAGTTGGAATCAACTCAACAGCAAACAGTAACACTTTCAGTTAGCCCAGCTCCAGCATCCCTGGCCAACCTCCAGTCAGAGCACACCTGATCTTTTCACTATACAGCCTTCCCAGTTGCCTGTCTGCCTTTCTTTCGTGTCTCTGACAAAAGCAAGTGATGGTGACTGACTCCTCCTTGCTCTGAATAGATAGCTTCTGTTTGTTCACATTTGGATGGTCTTCGTTTATTTCCACATAATAATGAAACGGACTAAAAGTCAGTCTGCTTTTTATTATCACCATGCACCAGCAATTCTAAATAATTTTTGTGACCCAATACTTCCCCTAGATGAGATGGGCTGCTCCCATCATCCCGGCCCCCTTGGTAATGTTACTGCTTCGCAGGCACTTTTCCTCTTCGATCTGAAAGCACAGCCCAGTATCCAGGCTGCCCTGTAACTCTAGACAGCTCTCTTCCTGAACTTGCTGCTCCTTGTGTCCCCTGTCACTCACCACATCTGGGGGCTTTCCTCCACTTTCCTCCACATCTGGGGGCTTTCCTTCAGCTTCAGTTCTAACTGTTCAAGATCACATTTTTTTTTTTACAGGAGGTCACAACCTCTGACTCACTCTTCTCTCTTCCCAGCAGCTTCCCCCATTTCCCATCCCCACCCCCGGGCCAGGCTCCAAACCTCAGCTTGTCACTTTGGTTTCCATTGCTCTATTTCCTGCCAATGGATCCCTGGCCCATCGCAAATTAACATGTACAAAATTGCATAATTAACAGGGGGTAAACTAAGCGGCTCTTTCAACGTCATTATGGGGCATTGTTTAACAAGCCCACCCAAGGATTATATAATTGTCCGTGGGAATATACCTGTGTTTGACTCGTCATTTACTATTTATTAAAGATCCCAGACTTCATGAAGTTATGTGTCAACTTGTCTATTTTGTCTGGTAGAAATGCAAATCATTTCTGTCGGGCAGAAAAGATAACCCCAAAGGTTATTGCCCTGTAGGACGTTAATCAGCTTTGTATGTAACCTAGCCATCTCACTGGAACCTTCTTTTTCTATGCCTATAAATACAGTTTCTCAAATACTCTTTGAAACACCTTGATCACTTCATTGGCTCCATCATTAATGAACTGAATACAATCTTTGACACGAGTCATGTTTTCAACGTTTTGAAAATTATACTTTGAAACAAGTCATGAAAGTTCAGCGCAGGAGCCAGTCATCACACATGTGCTCAGGGAAGAAGGTTCCAGATTTACAAGTGAAACTATTCTCATCCTTTCATACTTTCCGCCTTACAGAGTTACGTTTTTTGTCTTTTTTTTTTCTTTTTTTTTTTTCCCCCAAGCCATACTATTAATTTCCCTTCAGGAACCATAGCCCCGGAAAAGCTTTTCTACAGCCTTAATTAAAAAAGGAATCTGAAAACGTAAATAACGTTTGTGGCCTCTAACCTGCCTGGTAACGTGCTGGTGAAAGCTCTGGGGGATTAGAACGTAGAACAGTAACTGGCACAAAATGAAAGCAGCCGGAGTGTGAGGCCACGTGACAGAGGGCAGAACTGGCTACCATTTCCCAGAGCCCACACCAGGAAAGGAAACAGGCTTTCCCAGACGATAAGAGTGCAGTAAAGCAAACCAGCTTGAGTCTAAATGTCAGCCGCAAAGACACACGTTAGAGCAGCAGTTAATTCATAACACAACCTGGAAAAGCCCAAACACCAGTGATTTCTAATCTCTAACCCAGGAGAAACCTTAGCCTCAGTAAATGATAGCAGTACTTGCTTGTCAAATCTGTTGGCAGTAAAATATTTGAACAGCTGGGGCCTGGGGATAGTTCTGACATTGAGTATTTTTTACAAAGGAGTCTTTTTTGTGTTCCCCACTCCGAAAAGGATCTTTTCATGTTACTGTTTAAGAAGCAGGCATTAAGTCCTACTAGGTCAGTTGGCCTAATGATTTTTTGGTTTCTTATCGACAAAATCCCTTCTCATTAATTATGTGTTTTGATCATCTCGTGTGTATTTAAGTTGCGTCAGTCAGGAAAATAGCTATCGGCAGGCATAGGCTGATAATGTTTATCTACATCATTCAGATCTCAAACCTCATGGAGATTTTTGTTTTGCTTTGGTTTGAAGTATTTAGGTGACCAAGTGATCATAACATAGCTTAAAGGACAATCTTATTTTTAAAAAGTCTCCTTCTCTAAAAATACCCAGAGTCATCAATCCCTATTTTGATAACCCTTTTTACAAAGTTGTTTTGCAGTTATTAGCTAGAAATTCAAAAGGGTTATCCAGTGTCCAGAACAGTGCACTTATAATTGTTGGATGAATTTTCTTAAACCATAAAACAACCGAAATGGTCAATTTATACACATTTTATTTTACCTCAGCCTAAGACTGTATCTATTCCAAAATCTAGAAAGCAGAACTGAAGACTCAAACAGGTTGAGGGTTTTCCCATTATATATCTGCAAGGTGAAACAACACCCCCTTCTACCCTTTCACCCCAAAAAGGTTTCTGATCAGCGTTCTTCCTACCCCTGGATCTCCCAGCACTCACCGGGACACTCACTGATTTCTAAAACAGGGACAGGCTAAATCGTCTGTTTTCTTCTTCTTTCTTTGGCTCCCCCTCCTCCCACATAACTTTGTTATTCATCAGGAAAAAAAGCACAGAGGAATATAAAGAAAACATAAATTTACAGTGGAGTTCCTGGGTGGTGCAAATGGTTAATGCACTCATCTGCTAACTGAAAGGTTGGAGGTTTGAGTGTATCCAGAGGCACCTCAGAAGAAAGGCCTGGTGATCTACCAGGCCTTTGAAAACCAGCCATTGAAAATTCTATGGAGCACAGTTCTACCCTGACACACTTGGGGTCACCATGAGTCAGAGTCGGCTCGAAGGACAGGTTATGGTTATGGTTAAAAGTAAAATGTTTTCCTTAAATGGCTTTCACACGGGTGATCTTGCAATAGATTGTTTGAAAAAAATCTCCCTAAAAAACTGCTGCTTCCTTTTGGAGGTATTAGCTTAGGTTTTTCCTCTGCATTTCTCAGAAAATTCCATCTTCAAGGATCTGAACACTCTTGCTCCATGTAAAAGCCTTGGGATCTGCTTAACCTCCTCTTGCTCTCGTGGTACCTCTGCCACCCAAATACGATTTCTTCTATTCCAGGGAGACCTTCACTTACTGCTTCTAATTGGATTTGTAAATGGTGTATTCACTGCAGAGGACCGGCTTGTTTGTTTTCTCCTTCAGTCCTGCTGGTAGGCTTGAAGATTAATGGCCCCTCATAAATTGCTGGTCTGTTCATTTGTCGGCAATTCCTGAAAGCTATCACCCCATAAGGCAGGTAATGAAAGTGAGTGGCATAAAATCAGCATCAAGTGGGGAGGCACATTAGAATAGCTCACTTTGTTGCATTTGTCTTGAACCTCTGGAGTCGTTGCTCTGATCCCCTCTAGTTCCGAGGCACCCATGCCCTGGCCCACACCTCGCCCCTGCACGCAAGCTGCTGTGGGCCCCTGTGGCCTGCAAACTTGTTGTTAGCATCAGTTTTTTTCCTCTGACATGCCCCTTCCTTCTCTTCCACCTCCAGGCCTTTTAGGCAAGACCTGGCTTCCTCTTACCTGGCAATGAAGCCAAGAGAAGGACTTGAACATCTCTTCCCATTCCACTACTTCAGCTTCTAGACCGCACTGTCCAATATGGTGGCCACTAGTCACGTATGATGAGGACACTGGTGGTTCGGTGGTAGAATTCTTGCCCTCCATGTGGGAGACTCTGATTCAATTCCTGGCTAGTGCACCTCATGCACAGCTACCACCCATGTATCAGTGGAGGCTTGAGTGTTGCCAAGATGCTGAACAGGTTTCAGTGAAGCTTCCAGACTAAGACAGGTTAAAAAGAAAGGCCTGGAGATCTATTGCCAAAAATCAGCCAGTGAAAACTCTATGATTCACAATGGTCCGATCTACAACCAAGCATGGGGATGGTGCAGGACTGGGCAGCACTTTGTCTGCTGCTGGATGGGGTTGCCATGAGTCGGGGGCCAACTTGAGGGTAGCCAGCAGCAAGAAGTCACATGGGAGCACTTGAAATGTGGCTACTCCAAATTGAGATTCACAGTAAATGTAAAATTCACATTGGAGTCCAAAGGCTTCATTGTTCCCAAATTTAAAAGAATATTAAATATCTCAATAATTTTCATATTGATTATATGTTAAAATAATAATAGTTTAGATATAGTGGGTTACATAAAATGTCTTATTAAAATTAACTTCACCAGTTTTTTTTTTTTCCCCAAAAAAATTTAAATGTCCACCTGTGGCTTGCATTTGTGGCTCCCATTATATTCCTATCGGGCAGCACTGCTGTAGCCAATCGTCTGCCACCATCACTCTAAAAATGGCAGTGCGAAGGCGTCTGACCTCCTCCAGCTTCCTGATGGGGAGAGAGAATCACCATCAGCATCAGCCCAAGGCTGGCTCCTATGAGGTGAAGGTCAAGCACACCTCCACCCTCCAAACTTTTTACCAATTCTGACACCAGCTGTCCCTCCCACGGCACTCTCTACTTCTCTGCTGGGTTCAATAATTCATTGCAATGGCCACACAGAACTCACAGACCCTTCTCACAGTTATGAGGTTTATTAGGGAAGTAACAGGTTCCAATTCAGGATCAGGAATGACTCAGGATACAGTTCTTCGGTCAGGACAGCTTCTCAGCCGTGCCACAGGCAGACCTCTCTCTCTCTCTCTCTCGTCTCTCGGCCTGGCCTCTGCCCTGCTTAGGCAAGTGTTACAAAGCCTTTACCTCTGCCAGTAAGTGCCCAGAGGCACCCTACTCCGCCAGCAAGCCCCCTGCCCAAAGGTGCTCAGCTCTCTCACTCTGTAGGTCAGCTCCATGGGCCGGGAAGCCCACTATGCCTTTTCATGCTGGTCTCCTGGTTCTGCTGCCATTTCTTTGCCATTGCTTCCTGCTGTCTTGCACCATCTCCAGTGTTACAGCTCTCTCTCTGTCTCCTGGGTCTAGGAGGTTCTCAGCACAGGGAACCCAGGTCCAAAGGACACGCCCCACTCTTGGCTCTTCTTTCTTGGTGGTACTGAGTTCCCCCCTTTGCTCTGGAACTGGCTCTCTCTCTCTTTTTTTTTTTTTTTTTAACATGATATAGCTTTTATTTTACTCCACTGTATGATATAGGGACAATCTTATTCATAAAAGTATGACAATATGCTAAATCATTAAACCATAAGCATATATTAATAAAGAAAATAAGCACTGAATTTAGTTTGGCTCTTTCTGAGTGTTCCCTTAATATATTTGTTTTTTTTTATATTTTATTGTACTTCAGGTGAAGGCTTACAGAACAAATAGTTTCTCATGAAACAGTAGTACACATGTTGTTTTATGACGTTGGTTAACAACCCCACAACATATTAACCCTCTAAATTCTCAACCTTTTTTTTTTTTTTTTTGGTGAAAATACACATAACCAAAGATACACCATTTCAAAAATTTCTACATACACAGTTCAGTGACATTCACTATGCTCTTCCAATTGTGCTGTTATTCTCACTTAAGATGAAGGCTTACAGAACAAAATAGTTTCTCATTTAACAGTTACTACAAATGTTGCCCTATGACAATGGTTAACAATCTCACAACACATCAACAATATCCTTACTCAACCTTGGGTTCCCTATCACCAGCTTCCTTGTCCCCTTCTGCCTTCTGGCCCTTGTCACTGGACTCCTGTACCTCATTAGTCTCATTTGGTTTTATGGGCTGTCCACTCCCAGGCTGAACAGTGAACCTCGGAGGTAACTTCACCACTGAGCTAAAAGGGTGTCTGGGGGCCACACTCTCGAGGTTTCTCCAGTCTCCTTTAGGCCAGTAAATCTGGTCTTTTTTTTTTGTGAGTTAGAATTATGCTCTACATCCTTCTCCAGCTCTGTCCACTGGCTCTCTTTTGAAGCCTAGCATGACAGCAAAACTCTCCAATCCCTTTGGTGGGCCACAAGCACCTTATTTGCATAGTCCCACCCAATCATTTGGTGGGAGTCACAGACCATGGCGAGAAAGGCTATATAAAAGTGATCCATCGTACCACAGTCACTCACTCAAAACCCTGCCTTCTTTGCAGACCACACTACTCAGTTGTGGTAGCCTCTTTCCATGTATACTGGCTCCCAGGACACTCCTTAACATTCCTCTAATATTCCTCTAGGCCTTAAAGATTTTTCTACCCAACTCCAAACTATCAACCAAGACAATTTTAAGAGTACTTAAATCAAGCCAATAAACAATAATTAGGCACTTTCTGTTGTCAGGCACTTTGAGGCTCTGGGTCTATATTTTGTAATGAGTAAGAAATAGATTGCAAATAACATAGTTTATTGGGGAAGAAAGAATTATAAACAACTATGATAAAAGTTCTAGAATAGATTATGTATAAAGTGTTATTGGAACCAATAAGAGCACAATTCTTTCTGCCTACAGTTATCAGAGGAAGCACAGAGAAGAGGTCATGGGTGAGGGGATGGACTTAAGGGTATACAAGAGAGGTGGAAAGTGCCTTTTAGGACCAGATGATGGAGCTACATAGAACCCTGAGAGATAAGGGTGCAGAGGTGTGGTGGGATGAGGCACTTAGTGATAAAGCTGCATAGAACCAGATGGTTGCAATGGATGCAGATGCAGAGGTGTAGTAGGTCCAGATGATGTAACTACGTGGGCCCTGGGAGGTAAGGCTGCATAGGACCAGATGATGGTGGTAGATGAGGATGCAGAAGTGTGGTGGGACCAGATGATGGAACTCTATGGCCCTGGGAGATAAGGCAGCAGTCCTGCCAACTACAGAGGCAGAGGAGGTGAGTTTTGGTAGTGAAGCTGGAGCAAGGTAGGGCAAAGAGGCTGTTTCGGGAGAAGGGTGGAGTGCTTAGTGATCTCAGCCCTGACACTGCATCGGTCCTGACACTGGTTACACGGTGGTCTTCATTTGCACCCCGGGCACTGTCAGAGTGAAGAAACTGGAGAACTTGCTAATGGGTCAGACAGCTTCTGCAAAGGTTTGCAAATCTGCTCTTAAACAGGAGAGCTGCTTTTGCAAGAAAAGTTGAGCAGAAACAATGACCTAGTTCACCTGCCTCAAAGTTGGCTGGCTTGCCGAGGCAAAATGCTGGGCGTTTATTGAAAATGACAACTCATTCTCCTGTAGATGCCTTGCTTGTCAAAACCTTCTCTCCACCTCTCCGTGACAGAGAATGCAGAGTAATGAGCAGGTACAGAGTGCAGGCATTTTCTTTCCTCTTGAAGTACAAAGACCAAATAATGGGGAGCTCTCTCCGCCTTAGTGTACTACAGACTCCTTCTGGGGACACCCAGGGTTGGGCACTAGATAGCAATCAATTCCTTGTCTGTGTGCCCAGAATGGACACATCGATCCATCTTGCCTCCATTGTCACACGCATGGTTTGGGGTGGAGGGCTCTCGGAGAAATGCCTTACTCCAACAAAATCAATACTGGAGTCCAATTTGATGATTTTACAAAGAATTAAGGCAACATCTCCCTACCAAGCCAAGGTCAGAGCATTGATTGTATACTAGACTGTCTGCTCCTTGGAATTACCTGGGGAACTTTCAACACAAAAACCAACAAAGAGTTCCACCCCTGGAGACTCTGATCCAATTGGTCTGAAGGTTTTTGTTTTTGTTTTTGTTTTGAGAGCTTCCTAGGTGATTCCAATATGCAGCTAAGGTTGAAAACCACTGTATTAGGTTTTTAAAAATCCATCTTTTTTTTTTTTTTTTTTTTTGCAGTTTACTGATTGGCACTGATTTTCTGCTTAAAGTGGGAGGAGGTAAAATTGAGGTCATTGGCTCAGGGTTTAGCAAAACAAACGGGGAGGTACAAAGCAGCTGAGAAACTCAAAGGTTTGTCCAGGGGTGAGAACTTGGGGCAACAGCCTGAACCCTCACTAGGGGCAGGTTCCACCTACACGGCTTCATTAGTGCTCAGCAAAAGCCTCAGCAATTGTCTGAAAAGGGCAGAAAGAAGGAAGTGCAGATCTCATGTTTATCTAAGTCGTGGTTCTCAAATAGAATCACTTGAAAGGCTTGTTAAAACACAGATTGCTGGGCCCCACTCCAGAGTTCTTGATTCAGTAGGTTTGGGGTGGAACCTAAGAATTTGCATTTCTGACAAGTTCCCAGGGAATGCTGATGCTGCTAGTCTGTGGGTCTGGCTTTGAGAACAACTGCTGTAAGGCAAGGGTGAATAGGATTGCTTAAAGAAAAAATATATTATGAAGCACCACACATTTTTTTCTGAGCACCTGCTGTGTGCCTGGCCCCATGCCCAACCTGGGGATACAGAGGAGGAACTGGCTCCTACCTTCCATACATGGCAGTTTAGAGGTGGAGTCCCACCAGCAAAGAATTACATTTTCTTAGGTTCTGTGGAGGGGGGCCTCCAGCTTCTTCTTGAAGATGCAAAAAGCTGGAAAGAGGGTTGCTCCCACCATTACAACAATCAAAATCCCAGACGAACTGCAAGTTCATGACTTTTTCTAAACCTATCAGACAGCTGAGGTCACAGAGCAACCAATTAACCCCAAATCAAAGGAGAGTCAGATATGTGCAGCAATTACCTGGGATGGATGCAGCAGGGGATGAGTAAGAAGAATTTGATAGAATAGTTGAGGAACTGGTGAAGGACAAGTGCAGGTTGGGGAGAGAGTGGGGAGCCCTGTGTCCACAGATATAGAAGCAGCCACACCCTTTTGGGGAGTCCCTGGGTGATGCAAACAGTTAACACCCTTGGCTGCTAACTGAAAGGTTGGAGGCTCAAGTCCACCCAGAGGTGTCTCGGAAGAAAGGTCTGGTGATTTCTTTCCAAAAAATCAGACATTGAGAATCCTACAGAGCACAGTTCTACTCTGACACAGATGGGGTCACCATGAGTTGAAGTCAACTTGACAACTGGTTGTTAACAAGCTTTTGAAGGCTTTTTCTCCAAATACTCCACCCGAAGCCCACAGGGCAATGAGGAAAGTCCTGGAAAAGTTTCCTCAGGGTGCTGGCCTAGGGGAGGGGAATGGCTGGAGAGGGGCTCAAATTCATTCTGGGCCCTTCTCCCCTCTCCCCCAAAAGGTTTAACTGGTGGAGGAAAGTGCAACAAAAATCACATTGCTGTTAGGACACTGGTGAAAACCCACTGCAGATAGGGGATAAACCAAACAAAACCAAACCCATTGCCATCGAGTCAATTCTGACTCAAAGTGACCCTATAAAGACAGAGTAGAACTGCCCCCATAGGGTTTCCAAGGGGCAGCTGGTAGACTCGAACTGCCAACCTTTCGATTAGCAGCTGCACTCTTAACCACTACGCCACCAGTGCTCCAGATAGGGGATAGGAACGGCAAAACAACCCTCTACCACTTAGAGGGGCAGAAATACATGCTGGGCCTAGAACAGCATCAGGAGGAGGGGTGGGGTCCTTTGAAGGCCACACCTCCAGCCCCAGGGACACAGAGCATGACCCAGGCTTAATCAGAATAGCAGAGCCCCCCTCCACCACGGAGCTAATAAGCCCCCAGTAAAAGTAATCCAGTAAAAGAATACTACTGGGAGAGTTGCAAGAGACAGACTCTGAGCACAATGCACAGGAAAGACCCAAGAGCCAAGGGGGAAAACCCTCTGGCAAACCAGCCTCCACCCTAAATCCAAGGTACTGCTAGAGCAGTGGTACTCAAGGGGCAGGAGTGATTTTGCTCCCCCACCCCCCAGAGGACATTGGACAATATCTGTTAAGATATCTTTGGTTGTCAAAACTGGCATCTAGTGAGTATTGCTAAACAGCCTACAATACACAGGATAGCCTGCCACAACAAAAATTATCTGACCCCAAATGTCAATAGTGCATAGAGACCCTTCATTAGAGTAATTTGAAGCCTGTGTTGCATTTAGGGTAAGCAGAGCAACACCAAACTCAGACCTAGTCCAAATCCTGACTAGATCAACATAAATCCTCACACTAGCATAAGGAGAGGCATGCCCATTTCCACACATAAATGCTATTTACCTTAGTCTCTATTGTCCTACAGTAGATGTCCAGCTTTCAACAAAGAATCGTGAAGCATACAAAAAGACAAGAAAAAAACAATACAATCCCCAAAGACAAAGAATCACCAGAAGCAGATTCAGATATGACACAGATGTTGGAACTTTGTGGCAAGGAATTTAAAATAACTGGGATTAATATGTTAAAGGCTCTGGTGGACAACATACAAGATAAGATGGGTACTTTCAGTAGAGTGATGGAAACTATACAAAAGGATCAAAGGCAAATGCTGGAAATTATAAGCAGAGTAACCATTCCTTTGCTGAGGTCATTAGTAGAAACTACACAAAGAATGAATCAGTGAACTTGAAATAGGTCAGTATAAAGTATCCAAAGTGAAACACAAAGAGGGGGAAAGAAAGAGTGAAAAAGCCTAAAAAAGCATCCAAAGCTATGAGATCAGAAACTATGTTTGCTGGACTTTCTGAATTCTTTAATATAAATCCTATGAATGTATATCACTATTATTTCCTAGGGACTTTTGAATAGCATAAAAGAATTTAATGGAAAGAAAGGTCCTCTTCCAGGAAAACCCTATTAACTAAGATTTGCTTCTTCTTAATGAAAGGCCAACAGGGGCCACTGTAACTAGAGAGGAGAAGGTTAATTCTTTGCATATTTTCTGTTCCTTATTCTTTGTATCTTATTCTTCACAGCTTTTATGATTTCTGCATCTCTCCATGAGCCACATTGACTGAGAAGCTGCCCAATTCAATCTTTCCTCTCCAAATCTGTGTGGACGATTTTTACTTCCTTTGAATCCTTTCTGCCAAAAACCACCCCTTCCCCAACATCATAGCTTTGCCCACATACCAGGAACCAAGATAAAGAAGTAAGCCCTGAATCAAGAAACGTTCTTTCCTTGGTTGTCAACATAAAATGTAATTGCTAGAATTACCATAATTTATCAGATGGCTCACAGTTCCCAACGTCCCTTTTATTGGTTAGTTCTTGGTATTTCTTTGACTATTTCACTTTAGTCATCTTCCCCTCAAGCTAATTTTATCATTCAGGAAGGAATCAAATCCATTTTCCAAATATCCGGAGTTATGAGTCTTTTTAATTCTATCCAGAAACTGAAACATTGGCTAGCTGTCTCATAGATCATCCTCAGTCCCACCAATATTGGTTTGGATCTGCTGAAGGAGTCTCAGAATCTTCAGACTGATGAGTTGTGATCCTGATTCCCAGTTCCATATTCTGGTCTCCACATAAACTTCCCAACATATGGATTCATATTTAATTTAGGACTCTCTTGGAACTGTCCAACTTCTCTCCACCAGTAATTAACCCATGCTCAAATTGGATGTCCTGAGCTTGCGTGGACTTAAGTTGAGCCTTTGTATATTCACTCTCATCTTAACCCCAGAACTGAAGGCTGGCCATTACTGAGTTGTTATGCAAGACTGGAGCAGGCTTGGGTTGAAAGAGCCTGGAATGATTGTCCCCAAATTTTCCTGATAGTTGTGTTACCATTTTGGTTGCAGGAAATAATCTTTGCAAGTTGAAATCATCCAAGGCACATGTGCTTTCGCCAAAGCCAAGCATGACATATGCTTCGTTTCACTTGAACACAGATTGTCTAAAAGTGTCTAAATATCACCAAGGACAAAAAGCTGCATGTCCCAGGAGAATAACTATATCTGCATACACACACACACTCACACTCACAAATAAATCACAGACGAGTATCACTGCATGGGAAAAGGATTATGTTAGTGAAATGCTAAGCCAAGGATCGGTGTCCATTTGTTCATTCTCATTAGGATTAAACTGAAAGCTGTTTATCTGCTGCTGGGCGCACAGGGATGTATCTTGGCTTTACTTTTGAAATAGATTCTTGGCACAGTTTCATTGTTAGGGACACAGGATCCAAGACAAAAAAACATTGTCCTTTAGGAGTATACAAGAGTTATGACTCACAGATCTTTATCTATCTTGATGTTTTGCAAACTTGCTTTAAGAGAAATAACATAGACATGGAGTGGACGGACAGGAAGGAAGGGGAAAGCTGAGAGAACAGCCAGGAAGCTGGGAATAACAGCTGTTCTATTTTTCTGAGCAGGGGGAATCAAATTAGACAAGAGTTAGAGTTAGAAATACACAAGTGTGAAATAACAGCACGCCGACTGGGGCAGGCTGGTGGTGAGTCCGTATTGTTTGTGGGTCAAGGACAATTAAAATTATTTCATGCAAAGTTCATAAAGATGAATAAAGTTAATGTACTCAGCATGCTTTTCATCTCTATCACGGGTCCTTCTTGTTGCAGATGCGTGAAGAGCTGCCGAGGTTTAATTAGTTCTCCATCTCAAATGCTTTCCATTAAACTAACAGACCAAATCCCCGTGTCTTTCTACTTCCACCTTTCAACGTTAAATGGAGGTGTGCTTGATGATGACAACAGCTCCAAATCAAAGGCCACAAGGACAGTTTCACAGGCGTGAGTGAGACAGCCTCCTTGGATTAATCTTCATGCAAAAGCCTTCATTTATGCCTTCTTTCTTGCCTCTTTTTCTAAACCCAACCACTGGAAAATACATAATATGGCTGTCTTTTGATAGCTCACTTTTTAAAATCAGAATGAGAACAGCCATCTTAGACATTTTTTTCTTCCAATATAGACTTCATAAATGTGTATGCTGTTTTGTGTTTGCTTGCTTTTCCCCTGGGCCAGTCTCTGTCCAAACTGTAATGTAAAGAGTATGCCTTAATAGAGAAAAATACTACTGAAAATAATCTTTTGGTAGATTCTTTTTTTGTGAATCAATGGATAAGATGCCTAGACTGCATTAAAATCAGTTCAATCATTTAACAAAATTATTGAGTGCATGATATATACCAGATAACCGTTCTAGGCATTGGGCACACAGCAGCAGATAAAGTAGACACAAACCCTTGCCCTCGTGAAACTTAAATTCTAGTGCTGACAACAACAACAAAAAAAGTGATAGAAGGGAAGAGGGTAGGGAATGCCAATGGTGATGGTGGTAGTACAGTTTTATAGAGGTTGGTCTAAGAAGGTGACGTATGTGAAGATGTTTGAGCAAAGAACTGAAGGAGGAGAAGGAGGGAGCCAAGGAGATGTCTGGGAGAGAGAATCCCAGCAAGATGAAATAGCAAGTGCGAAGGCCACAGAGGGAAAGCCTGCTCTGGTGTGATGATGGAACTGCGTGGAGGCCAGGGTGACTGCAGGGAGTGAGGGAGGAGGTGAAGTGTAGTTTGAAATAATAATTAATATTTCAAAAAGTAGTGTTCTTTCTCACCCTGATTCTCACCAAAATTACATTTTTTATTTTTCCTTCTCTATCTAGACAAGATAAATGATTTAAGGTGCCAGGGGCATTATTAACCTCATTGCCATTGAGTCGATTACAACTCATAGCAACCCTATAGTATTATTAGTAGAAATTATTAGAAATAACGCTATGCTATATGACTGACTTTCAATTATTACATTGATTATTATCATAATCATGATGATCACCACCGTGCCACTTATAATATAGACTAATGCCTGGAAAAGTGTTATTTTCCCATTTTGCAGACAAGGAAACTTTTCAGAGGTATTATGTGATTTGCCCAAAATTGCTCAGCTAGTAAATGTTGGTCAGCTATTGATGAGAACCCCAATATTATTTTTGCTAATTCATACCACTTCAGTCAGCAGCTTCCAGTGTACCTCCTCAGAACATCTCTACTCTATGTTTTCTCTTTAAGAGAAAAGATTTGTAGCTAAAAGGATTGGTTTACCTAATAAGAAAAAAGTAAAATGAATAATGACGTTTATTACACTCTTACATATCATAGTAAAAAACGAGAACAACTTAAAAGCCCAATAATAAGAGATGGATAAATTTGGCGGGCAAAATAATGTCCTCCAAAGATGTCCACATCCTAATCTCCAGAACCTATGAATAGGTTACCTTACATGGAAAAGTAGAATTAAGCTTGCCGATGGAATGAAGATTGCAAACCAGCTGATCTTAAAATAGGGAGATTGTACGAGCTTCCTAGGGCTGTCATAACAAATGACCACAAACTTGATGGCTTAAAACAACAGAAATTTATTCTCTCATAGTTCTGGAGACTAGAAGTCTGAAATCAAGACGTCATCAGGGCCATGCTCACTCTGAAGGCTCTAAGGAAGATCCTTCCTTGCCACTTGCTAGCTTCTGGTAGTTGCTGGCATCCTTGGCATTCCTTGCTTGTAGCTACATCACTCCAGTCTTTGCCTTCTTCCTTCACTGTGTGTCCTCTCCTCTTCTCATAAGGACAACAGTCACTGGATTTAGAGCCCCCCCCTGATCCAGCATGGCCTCATCTTAATTACATCTACAAAGACCCTATTTACACTCACACGTACCAGATGTTGGGACTCGAACCGATCTTTCTAGGGGACTGAAATCAACCCACTATAGAGATTATCCTAGACTATCTGGGTAGGCCCACTGTAATCACAAGGGTTCTGAAAAGTAGAAGAGGAAGATATGACTATGAAAGAAAGGCACAGAGGGATGCAACGTTGCTGACTCTGAAGATGGAGGAAGGGGCCACAAGCCAAGGAATGCAGGCAGCCTCTACGAGCTGGAAAAAGCAAAGAAACAGATTCTCTTCTCTGGAGAGAAAGGAATGCAGACCTGCTGTCACCTTGAATTTAGCCCAGGGAGATCCTTGTTGGACTTCTGACCTCCAGAACAGTAAGATCATAAATTTTTGTTGTTTTAAGCTGCTAGATTTGTGACAATTTGTTACAGCAGCAAATTAGAAACTAATACAATAAGTCAATACGGACTTTCTCAACCCAATTCTCACCAAAATTACTTGAGGATCTATTGTGCAAATAGTTAAATCATATGTGTAAGATCTATATAATAACATGGAAAACATTTAGGATTTACATTTAAAAAGCAGCATATACACATGTATCTACAGTGTGGTTACAATTATGTTTGAAAAACGAAGAAATGAAAACTTTAGCTCAGTGGATATAAAATAAATCTGGAAGAAGATTCACAAAATGTGAATGGTGCATAATGTGAGTGGTGGAATGATGCCAATTCATTTTTCTTTTCTTCCAACTTTTATGAATTTTCCAAATTTCCTTTAATGGGCTAGAATAGAAAAAGACCTGAAATTAATTTTTAAATTGATTTATGGAAGTGAAAATCCCATTAATAGAGCTGCAATGATAAATGCTGCCAGACAGGACAACCACCAATCATTATAGCTGTGGTAAAATGGCAGTATTCTTTCCTATTTTATATAGGCGACCATATGGAGAAATCGTTATTGTTTTAGCAGCTGGTACTGAAATTCCTATGAAGGGAAGAGACCTGCCTTAGTCGAGAACTTGAAAAGAAGCTTTGTCGAGTACACTGGAGAGAAGGGAGTTCCCAGGCCTGAGTATTGAGCTGATACTCAGATTTCATATTAAAGAAGGGAAAGGGAGGAGCAAGGGGGCTGAGGCTGCTTGGGGCTGGAGTTGGAAGAATACAGAGATATGGTGGCTGGGGCTGGAAGAAGACATTTAAAAGAAAACACACCTACAGCATATTTTCAAAGAAACTTCAAAGTGTGTTGTAGATATCATGCCTCCCTCTTATCCCTAATCTTCAGAAAACTGTAACTTACCCATGGTTGATTGGATTTCATGGGGGAATTAATAAAGGTGATGAGTTTTACATCAAGATTGACTTAGGGTTGACACTGGTCTAGCCTACGTGGATGGGGAGAGACAGGCAAGATCTGAATCACATGTCCCTTCAAAATGTGGTCAACAGCAGTGGGTGGTGTGCCTACCATGTGCTTTAACTTTGCTCAGTAACTAGTGTCACTGAGCTGGAGGATTTTCTGCTCTGCTTACCACTTTCCCTTCCTAGGGTCACTCCTGGCTACCAGGCGGTGCTACATGGCCCCTTTGTGAAATCGCAAATATTCACAGAACTATTTCATTACCTTGAGTTGCATTTCATAATACAAGATGACTTTAGAAGCCAGCCCTTGGATTACCTGGGATTTGTGCCAGCTTGTTGCAAAGCAATCACTAAACTAGACCTCTGAGAACCTGTGGAAGGCTCCTCACCACTGATGTTCCCCAGGGACTCAGCAGTTACCCATTCTCCAGTGTCTGAGATTGTTTCAGAGCCAGGGGTCTGCAGTCATTCAAAGGAGTCATGCTACCTGGGCTGTCTTCAAAAGCCCAGAAGATGCTAGGAGGGGAGTTCGTTAGAGGACCCACTGGGGATTCTATATCCTCCAGGGTGCTCTTGGGAGCTGAACAAACTTAACTTCCCCAGACACTCCAGAAACAGCTCCTAGCTCCTGAGGTCCCATGATTAAAAACAAGAAGTCTTCCCTAGAAATCCTCTGGGCCAAATCCAACTCTGTTCACAATGGTCTCTCCAGAATGGTGATGACTTCTTGTGTTCTCTCTTGTCCTGTTCTGAAAGCTCAATGATCCAGAACTTCCTTGGGTTCAGATGATATCCCAAAGGTCTAATGTCTGCAGTGGTGGCAAAACTTGCCACCAAAAATGTGGCGGAGTTGTGGTGGTGATGTTGGTGTGTGTGCGCGTGGGTGCCTAAGTGGCGAGGGAGAGGGCAGGCAGGGGTGGATTCAGGTTTTGTGAGGCTTGAAGCTTATATGATTTTGAGGGCCTTCTTTAAGAAAAAAAGAGAATACTACATTATCAATTCAAAATTAGATACAAAAGCAAATACATATTCAGCAAGAAAAAAAATCACAACAAATCACAAATATAAAGAAACTGGCAAATACCAAAAGCATCACAAAATAACATATTAATTAACTCCCTGATATGCCTCTAAAATATTTTTCCTACTTTTTTACTTGTATCCTTCTTTGATCATCTCCTCAAATGATAATGATTTTGTAATGTTTGCTGTAACAGAAATAGAAAGTTTCAGTCTTTCCTGTCTAGCATGATTGACTAAATATTTTAAAATTATTGATAGCTTAGAAATTGATTTCCAGCTTCACAACATATTTTAGGCAATGTCATGTAAATTTTTAGAATTTGTTGTCAAATTTGGAAAACCTATCAAGTTTCTTTCATATATAAACTGTCAGATTTTCAGGGCATTTCAAGTTTCCTTACATAGTGACACAATAGTCTTAAACACTCTATGAACCGATGACACTCATTAAAACAATTAGTCATTGATATCTTTGTTTAGTGGCATATTGTACTTTCCATATTAATCGTTATCAATATTATATTTCTTGTCAAATTGGCAAGAAATTTAATTTTCTTCCAAAGTGTTCATATGATTTACTTCTTTTCTCAAATAGCAAACAATTCAGAGCCTACTCGTCACTTCTAGTCAAAATTTATTTCTTCCTCTTCATGTATTGTTGATTTTGTTACAATCAAAAAGATATTAAAAAATCTTCTAATTACACTTCATTTCTCCATGTCAGAATAATTTCTATTGATTTCAGGTAGAAATATACATATATAAACTACTTCCACTGTATAATGAGTTTATAATTGTATACCCTGAGCTATCATAGTGTATATTCCTGATAGGAGAGAACTTCCATTTTGACTTGAGGTCGCTGAAAACTAAGTCCTATTTATAATTCTACATATCTCATGACTGGAAGATTTTCCATAGACTAGCTTCTGGCTGTCTATATTTTAAACCATGTTTTTCCTCCATTACTCCATACTTCTGGTTTGCTAGACATGATTGCACACAGTAACATTTATGGCCTCTGGCCCTGTACCTTCATGTCATGATTCTGGGTGAGTCATCCAAGTAGATGGTAGAAGTATTCCTGAAAGCCATTCCTGCATCGGGATGGCTGGTGTTGTGGATTGAATTGTGTCCGCTAAAAAGATGTATTGAAGTCCTAATCCCTGCCTGCACTGGTGAGTGTGACCTTGTTTGGGGAAACAGGGTTTTTCTTTGCAGATGTTATCAGTTACATTAATGAAGTCATGGCAGAATAGGGTGGGTCCTAATCCTTTCTGAGTGGTGTTTTATAAAAGAGAAGGACAAGACACAGACGCAAAGTCACACACAGGGGAAGATCCTTCTACAAGCCAAGGGACGCCAAGGATTGCCGGCAGAAACCAGAAGGTAGGAGAGAAGCATACAACAGTTCTTCTCTCAGAGCCCACAAAAGGAATAAGCACGGCCCATACCTGGATTTGAACATCTAGCCTCCAGAACAGTGAGAAAATAAATATCTGCTCTTTAGAGCCACCCACTTGGTGGTATTTTGTTATGGCAGTCCTAGGAGATTAAAAAACCAAAAAGAGAACCAAACCTGTTGCCGTCGAGTTGATTCTGACTCACAGCGACCCTATAGGACAGAGGAGAACTGCCCCATAGGGTTTCCAAGGAGTGGCTTGTGAATTCGAACTGCCAACCTTTTGGTTAGCAGCCGAGCTCTTAACCACTGAGCCACCAGGCTCCTTAGACAGCTAGTAATAACTTAAATGCAAAATGCAAATACATCCCACTAAACCCATACTCTTTCTAACGCATCTTCACCTTGGTCAAATTTCAAAAATGCCCATGGCCGTATCCAATGTCAGCCAACATATGGAATGGTAGACATAGTGGAAAGAGACGGTAGCCTTTACTCATTTTAGAGGAGATAGATTGCTTCTGCAATTCTTACAGAAACATACCATCATGCTAACACTTTGCCTTGGAAGGAGCCCAGGTAGTGTGGGGGCCTTAAGCTTCATTAACTTAACAATCAATCCACCTCAGGGGACAAGGGAAGATAACTGGAAAATGCACTTTACTGGAACCTTCTCTATTCTCTATTGCTGAATCCACCTATGTTCTTACATATACATATTTTTGAGATACACACTCATATGTACCATGTCTCTTTCACTCACTACCCCAACATTTCCAATTGAAACAGCTATGCTAAAATCATAGTTTAAAGCTATCTGTTATAAACAGAAACAGTTTTTTAGCAGAGTATTTTTCCCAAATGAAGCAAGAGTTTTACTTTTCAAGTCTTGACTACTTCACGAAAGCTGATATTTTGCCAGGGATGTATGGTACTTTAAAGGAAATAAAATTATTTCTACGCTACCACAATGGGAAAAGTTTCAGCTTATTATGAAAACAAGAGGTCAAATAAAGTGTAAAAAGAGAAAAAAAAAGCCACCAACAAGTTATTTAAAAAGGCTTGATTCTTTTGAATAACAATGCTTGCCAGTTTGAAGAAGATTCGCTTTTCTTTTTAAATCTCATCTAGAAAAGCTTTTATAATTGAATCTGGATTTATTAATCATTTCTATATCTTTTATCAGTACGCCCCCAAAAAAATCTTAATCAGGAGCCTACTGACACTAGTGGATTCATCCCAGGAATTGTAAAGACTCTTTGTGTACCTACACAATGGGGAGAAAATGAATCTGTGTCCTCCTGGTTCTTGATGGATTCTTTCTGGTCCCTCTCTATCTGTTGAGTGTGAATGTGTTTGTGTGTATGTGTATGTGTGTGTGTGTTTCTCTTACACACAACCCTCCCAAACACTTCATTTTCAAAATATTATGATCATTGCTATCTCCATTGCACCAGGGGAATTTTCAGCATTCTAAAAATAATTTCAATTCTATAGCGTCAGAGTGTTTTTAGTTACTGCTGCATAAACAGTAGGGTTTCACACCAGATCCATTTCGAAATACTGTAAAAGGCTCAGAAAGTGCTGGAAACATGAAAAACACTTTGGAAACTAGGGTAACTAAACCTGATTAAAGTCAAGTTCTAGAATACAGCAGCCAAAGTATACAATTCTAGGGTTAATGGTTGATTTTTGAGGCCTCAGAGAAACCCATTTTCCTTTTCTCTTTCTTGTCTTCTATCTACCTTGTTTTCTAACACCTTTTTTCTGAACACTTTGACATCAGCTACAACTGGTCTTGGGACTAGTTTCTGAATTCTCATAATTTAATAACTGCATAGACTCCTTCCCCTTATGTTGCTTTATTTGTCATCACTGCCCTTATTACCACCAAACATTTCATGATACGTTTGTTGACTGTCTACCCCCTGCTCCCAATCATATTTTTAATATGTCTCTTTTGTCACTGCCAAGTACAAAACTGGCACACAATAAATATTTATTGAATGAATGGATAAATAAATGTGTTTGTCATGACTGTCTTTAAAATTAACAGGTCAGAAATCCATTGAAAATAAGTTCAGCTGCACATTCCTAAGCCTGGTTTTTCTGTTGCGATGTAGATACAAACTGCAGATACATTTGGCTGGAGGATCCCCTTTCTTCCCACAACCCCCGAAGTCTAGTTCTACTCCCTCCATCCCACCAAAGCCACTTTCGGGAAGGTCACTGATTACTGTCCAATTCGCAAGTCCAATGGCCTTTTCGCCCATATAACCACTTTGTAGGATATGCCCATAGACCATTCTTTTCTTCTTAAACTCTTGCCTTCTGTAGCTTTCATGACTCCGCCTCTCTGGGCAATGTTCCTTTGCCTACAGGTTAATTCACACTGAGGACACAAGGTAAACCAGATTCTCCCTCCATAGAAGTGTGTGCTTTCTCCTGACTCCTGGCGGCACTGCGAGTCAAACGTATTAGACATCAAGTTTACAATCTTCATCCTCCACACCCAAACTCTCATGGGCTTCCTCATGAGGGTTAATTATGACAAAACCCAGTTGCCACCAAGTTGACTCCAACTCATATCAACTGTATGTGTGTCACAGTAGAACTGTGCTCCAAAGGGTTCTCAATGGCTGATGTTTTGGAAGGAGATCACCAAGCCTTTCTTCCAAGGCACCTCTGGCTGGACTCGAACCTCCAACCTTTTGGTTAACAGCTGAGCACATTAACCACTCTTGATTCTTTGTCCTTGCTCACATCCTTCCCTACCCCACTCTCAACTACAATCACTCCCTAAAATCTTGATTCCGTGTTGTTTTCTCTCTCCTCGCCTTCACTTGGATGATTATCTTGGTCAAGGACCTCCAGCTTCTTGCTTTGACCACTGCAAAAACTTTCCAAGTCTTCTCCCGGCCTCCAGCCTTTCCCTACTTCCAATTTAGTTTTCACCCTACTGCAGAGTAATCTTTCTAAAATGCAGATTAGTAGCTTCCCATTGCCTTCAGAGTAAAGCCCAAACCCCTTGGCATGGCATCCAAAACTCCTCGTGGGATCTAGCCCCTTCTTTCCTCTCCATTTATCTCCCTTTCTGTTCCCTCCAACCGCCACGTATACTTGGCTGAACTTAACCAAGCGACTTGGTCTTCCTTGAAATGTCTAGCGCACGCTCTCTCAACTTTTCCTATAATGATCCCTCAGGGTGCCCATCTCTCTGCCTTTGCCTTCTGGAATAATTTCTGTCCCTTCTTCAAGACTCATTCTGGAGTCCCCTCTACCGGGAAAGTCCTCCAGTCACCTTGCCTCTACTTCTCCCCTGCGGTTGAATGTTCTTTCTTGGTATTTCCATGGCACCTTATAATGAACCTCTATAACAGTTCCTTTTGGACTCAATCGTCAATATAGTCTATGTTCCCCCACTAGACTGTGAGATTCTTGAATAGAAACTTTTTATATAATGTCTGTATTCATAGAAAATAAGTCTGAATGCATAATAAACAATAAATAAATACTTTTGACATGAGATAAATTGGGTTGAGTTATTTAAAAACAGCACCCAGGCTCTTGACTCCTGGGAATTACTTCAGAAATAGTCATTTCACCACTCAAGTGGAAATTTAACAAAATACTGTCTAGTTGAGGATGATCTGAGTCAGAATATCCAAGTGTTTTTTAAAGTAGTTTAAGCCTGTGATTGTAATTTAGCACCAAGATTGGTTTCTATACATCTAATGACATATGAGCATAGAAATCACACTGTCGTCTGACGCAGGGACAATCGGGACTGGGGCGGAGGCATTTGCATAAATGAGATCCTGCTCTGTTTTCTTCTTCTCCCATCTTTTTTATTTTCATTGTCATAGGAGCTCTTTGTTCCTGCCAGATTGAAATGGCAATGCTAATTTCTTTGAGTGGATGGTGTTAATATAGTTCTGGAAAAAAAAATACTGTCACAAAAAGCACTGGAAATGATCTCACCAACTTGCCATCCGTATGACCTGTGTTCTGAGCTATGTTCCACTGATGAAAATAGGTTCACTTTGTTCTGGATGCCTTCTCTCACCCAGGACCCTCTGTCAGCTCTCCCTCCCCGTAGGTATCACAGAAGTTATTACCAATTCACTGCTCAGGTACTATGCACCTCCCCAGTCACCCAGCAGGTGATGGCACTGGCTTCACGATAAACTCGAGTTTGCACCTCAGCTTCTTCACTCTCTAAACCCTCTCTAGTCATTGACAAAGGCTTATCCTCTCTGATCCTGAATTTTCTTATTTATAAAAATACAGATAATTTATAAATGGCGGCTAATAATACCTACTCCATAGGGTTGATTGGGGCCAGACATGTAAAGTTCTTTATCCAGCTAGTGCCCACCCCCACAGTACTTCTGTACCATATAGTTGCATTTATATGCAAAAGCCACACATTCTCAATCAGATTGTAAACTCCCTAGATCCCCTTAGAAACTGTTTCTTTGGGTAGGTTACTTCTACAGTTGGGTATCTCATTTATAGGTTGACTTCATCCTGAGGGATTAGTCTTGTTATCTGCCACCAAGATCCCCACTCAGTGAAGAACTTACAGCTCCTAGCTGTTGGGAGGGCTGGTGGCCGATGGGTTTTAGCTGGCAGCCCCTTCAGGGCTCATTCAACTGCAGAGACCACCCCTCCTCACCCAAGGTCAAGCCCCTCCACATGGTGACTCATGGTAAATCCCTGATTGATTCAGGGATATAGAGGTCTGGTCATCTCTGCCCAACTCAGGATAGCTCTGCAGGGCCATTCCGGCTCCAGAGCCCCCAAGGGGTCAGCTGAGACTGTTGTGCCTGTGTTGCAGCTTGACTTCTCTCTCTGCTCAATCCTGCTTCCATCCTCTCCCTTTCACAGGTATTGATCCCAGTAAGTGTCCTTATATCAATCTCTATCTCAAAGTCTGTTTCCTGGGGAGCCAATCTGTCACAGTACTTGAAAGGACAGAGTATCTATTGCAACATTTTATTCACCAGGGTTGCCACTTTCAAACTGGTCCCATAGCAACCATTCGATAAATCCTAATTGGTTGACTGATTGTGTTACATTTCTCTCAGTCTAGCTGGGCAGAGTTGTGTGTGCAGTGTGTTTCCAAAGTTGCCTGTGATTTGAATGAGCCCATGTGTAGGTTGTAGCCATGATGGGCCACATATCCAAATGGATCACCCATCATTTAGCCCAAGCCCCTTCTTATCACTGCCACCAACTAAACATCTTTCTGTAGTCTTAGGTGGCATGACAGCTAGATGTCCTCAATACCTGATAATAAGACTAATTAATCCCTCAGGATGAAGTCAGGGATAGCCAACAGTAGAAATAACTGATCCAAAGCAATAGCTTGGAAATGGATGATTAAGAAGTTTCAATTCAGGGAACCAGGTGCAGGGTCAAGAGAATATGGTGGTGCAAACACACTGGGTATGGTTATAACAGAGTTTAGCAAAGGCCAACCCAAAAGGAGAGGTCACCATGTCTCCAACACTTAAACAGTAGTAATCTTTGGCAAACATGACCCCACAGAGGGGTGGAGACATCAGCAGCGCCAATTATCAATTTCAGACAACTCCCCTTTGCTTTGATTTCCTGCCTCTCCAGAGAGTACATTGTGGTAAGAGGGGTCATGAGGATTGTGGTCTGTTTGGCAGGAGTAGTTTTCACTGCTAAATGAACAAATCAGGATTCTGTTATATGTACCCATTCACTGTGAGTTCTGTTAGCGTGGGTCATTCCTGAGAAAGCACTCAATTATGGGGGCCCTGACCTAGTTATGAGTCGGAATCGACTCGACAGCAACAGGTTTGGTTTTGGTTTTGACCTAGTTAGGAGTCTTGGTGGTGCAGTGATTAAGTGCTCAGCTGCTAGCCAAAAGGTTGGCCATCCAAACCCACCAGCTGCTCTGCTGGAGAAAGACCTGGTGATCTGCTCCTGGAAAGATTATAGCCTTGGAAACCCTATGGAGCAGTTCTAGTCTGTCCTGTAGGGTTGCTATGAGTCCGAATCGACTCAACAGCAGTGGGTTTAGTTTGGTTTTGACCTAGTTAGGCTAATGAATCTGTAGACCAGATGACAGTACTCTGGGACATGGTTAGGAATATGTAATCACCTGTCCAATAAGCCAGCTGTTCTCCCAAGATGACATCTCCGCTTTCTCATCTTCTGTAACTATGAACTTTTTTTTTTTTAAGTTCTCCTGCCAAGCAGTTAGAAAACTCATGTGAACTGATCTCATCTATGTTAAAAAGAAAAAAATTCCTATCTATTCATTTACTCACTGAACAAATATTTGTTGAGGGTCAGTTATGTGCCAGGAACTGTGTCATGTTCAAGACAGTTCAGTGGTGTTTACATTGGAAACTGCTCCTGCCGCCATGAAGCTTACAGTCTCCATGTACATGCATGCCCACTCATACCAGCCAAGATAGCCTGTGCTTTACTATGGAGATGGATGCGGCTCAACCATCCCATTTCCTGTCCTGGGTGAAACCCAACACCCTTCCAGATATTTCGCACATTCCTGGCGACTTGTATGTTCCAGGTTACTTCTAGCCCTGCATTCTTGCTCCCATGCAACGCCTGTCCCACTCTGTGGCTAGTCTCTTCTATCTACTCTCTACGTCCAACCCAGACAGGGAAGTCACTAGTTTTCTCCCTCAAGACCTCTCACATGGCTATTGTGTGTAGAGAAATACCATGTCTATCACTTTTATCTAGAAAGATAGAGAAGGCTATATTGCAGTCATGCTAATTACTTAAAATTCAGTCAAAGACATGCCACGTTCTTAAAAGTTTTAAAAGCCTTCCCACCACAGGGGAATTTTTTTCAAGTCAGTTGTGTCCACAAGCTCTAGTCTGCTGCCATTTTTACCTGGCTTCTTCCCCCATCTTCACTTGCCTTGGCTCTCTCCCAGCCCCAATATTGTTGGTCAATTTTCATGCAGTGAAATCTAGCTATCTCTTTGTTTCTCAGTCTTCTTAATGACCATGCCTCACTTTTCTCCCAAGGTGGTCTATCAAGCAATTTGGTTGAACCATATGCAAAGGCTAGCATTTGATCAAGGAGCCCTGGTTGCATAGTGGTTAAAGTGTTCGGCTGCTAACTGTGAAGGTCGGAAGTTCAAACCTACCAGCTAGTCTGCCGGAGAAAAGACCTGGTGATAGCTCCCTGTCTTAGTCATCTAGTGCTGCTGTAACAGAAATACCACAAGTGACTGGCTTTAACAAAGAGAAGTTTATCCTCTCACAGCCTAGTAGGCTAAAAGCCCGAATTCAGTGTGTCAGCTCCAGGGGAACACTTTTTCTGTCGGCTCTGGAGGAAGGTCCATGTCATCAATCTTTCCTTGGTCTGGGAGCTTCTCTGCGTAGGAACCTCAGGTCCAAAGGACGCACTCTGCTCCCAGCACTGCTTTCTTGGTGGTATGAGGTTCCCATGTGTCTCTGCTCGCTTCTCTCTTTTATATCTCAAAAGAGATTGGCTTAAGACACTATCCAATCTTGTATATCTCATCAGTATAACTGCTACTAATCCATCTTATTACATCATAGTGACAGGATTTACAACACATAGGGAAATCACATCAGATGAAAAAATGGTAGACAATCATATAATACTGGAAATCATGACCTAGCCAGGTTGACAGATATTTTTGGGGGGACATAATTCAATTCATGACACTCCCTTAAAGATTACAGCCTTGGAAACCCTACGGGGCAGTTCTACTCTGTCCTATAGGGTCACTATGAGTGGGAATTGACTCAACAGCAATGGGTTTGGTATTTTGGTATTTGATCATGTTTAATCAGGCCAATTTCATAAGAATTAATCCAATATTTTCCTAAACAAAGATATCTTCCTTTCTAAGATTGCCATCTGCTAAAATAATAATATTATATCTCTACATATGCATATGAACATATAATTTACATCCATGTATATGCACAGAAAAATGTTATAAAAAAATAAGTGATTTCCCCTAGGGAGATGAAGAAATATTTATATTCTTCTGCACATTTCTTTATGCCTTTCTATATTTTTCCATTTTCTACAATGAATATACATTGCTTTTTATAATCAGAAAAATTATTTGTTTTTTAAAAAGTGTACGTGCAAGAATGAAACTAATAAAACTTAGAGATTGACAAGTTTAGTTCTTCCAGTAGATTGTTCATGCTGTTTGATGAATGTAGCAGAGCTAGAGGAAAGTCACCAAGGCAGAAATCCTCTCATCTGTGGAAAATCTTCATCATAATTATAAGAACCAATATTTATTAACATGAAATTTAAGAATTAGTTTTAATGTTGCCTGATTAAAAAATCTTTATTTTTTCTGATCATTAAAAAATATACATAGTTATTGAAATGTTTAAAACTGCAGACACATAAAAAGTAGAAATTGGATGTGCCTCACAATTCCCATCCCTATAATTTAAAGTGGAATCTTCTATGATATTTGCAAGGTATACTATTTCACAACCTGGTTTGCTCATTTAAAATTTATATCTTAGGTATCTTTCCCCTGAAGCATGTGTAGATCTATATATGTATTTCATTTTTTCTCCTCACTAAAATATGCTGGAAAAGAAAGTGGCTCACCAAATAGTCAATCTCTATCTCTGTATCTGTTCTCTTCCTTTGTCTCTCTCTCCATACAGCATCATCAGCTGTGTTGAGCACAACTGAATCAGTGTTTCTTCTCAATCAGCCTGCAAAAGGCTGTATGAAATGTGAAAAAAATCAAGGCCTCTGACCTTTAATGTGAACATGAGTGGAAGGGGAGGTTGAAGGCTTGGGGCATCTAGCCATTAGTCAAAGTTGCATCTACTTTTTTTCCTAAAATCTGCATTTCGCCTCATAAATACCTTCTACCATATGAAGATATAAAATTTGAATTCTCATTCTGTTTAAACATGCCGTCTATTTGGAGATACAAGGAATCCAAATTAAAAAAAAGGATCAAGGCCACAGGGCCAAGCAAAGGCACTTCTATCATAGTGCACCGCACGTAGGTGTCATTTGAGAAAAACATTTTTAGTTGTTGGTGAAAAGGGGGAGGAAGAAGATGTACAAAATACTGCAAGTTATAGGCAATCTGACCTTGTTCAGAAATAGGTAGTTTGTGGCCTTATATAAAAATAACTTAAAAATTTTCCTAACTTCACCAAAAGAGTAAAAAGACAACCTACAGACTGGGAAAAAAATTTTGGCTACGACAAATCCGATCAGCATCTAATCTCTAAAATCTACAAGATACTGCAAAACCTCAACAACAAAAAGACAACCCAATTTAAAAATGGGCAAAGAATATGAACAGGCACTTCACCAAAGAAGATATTCAGGCGGCTAACAGACACATG
>NW_004444098.1:3042356-3098929 GCF_000243295.1 Trichechus manatus latirostris | reverse complement strand
AAAGCATGGCCCCCGGATTCTCTATCAGCCCAGAACTAAAACAATTTCCGAGGCCAACTCTTCAGATAGGGATTGGACTGGACTGTGGGACATAAAGTGATACTTGTGAGGAGTGTGCCTCTTAGCTCAAGTAGATACAAGAGACTAAACAGGCAGCCTCTGTCCGGAGGTGAGATGGGAAGGCAGAGAGGGTTAGGAGCAGGCTGAGTGGACATGGGGAATCAGGGGTGGAAAGGAGGAGTGTGCTGTCACAGTATGGGAAGAACAATTAGTGTCACATAACAATGTATGTATAAATTTTTGTATGGGGGAAAAAATAAAAAATAATAATAATAAAAATTTCCTAACTTTTGAGCCAGTAATTCTACTGCACAGAATCTAGCCGAGGAAAGTAAATCGAAGTTCATTAAGAGCTTTGTACACAAAAGTGTTCATTGCAGCACTGTTAACAATAGCAAATAAATTAACGATAAGCATACTCTGATCATCCAATAAAAGGGAGATGTTAAGTATTATGAATAGCCATAAAACCTAAAAACCTTAACCCATCACCACTGAGTCCATTCCGACTCATAGAGACCCATACCTTGGATTATTACACAGACATTAAAACAGCTATGAAGAGCTGCAGTAATTTGGGGAAACATTTCTGTTTTAATAGTAAGTGAAAGAAGTAGGATATATAAAAAAATACATGGACAGTGTGACCCCAGCAATGTAAAAAACATATGTGAACCAAAGATGTAAAGGAAATAAACCAAATATAAAAGTGGCTGATTCTGGGTGGTGATTGCTTACTTCCTTCTACTTTTCTCTATCTCCCATTTTCTATAACGAGCATGTATTTCTCTCATGTTGTTGTTGGTGCCGTTGAGTCGATTCGGACTCATGGTGACCCTGTGTGACAGAGGAGAACTGCCCCATAGGGTTTTCTAGGCTGTAATATTTATGGGAGCAGATCACCAGGTCTTTCTTCCACAGAGCCACTGAGTGGGTTCGAATTGCCAACCTTTCGGTTACCAGCCAGGGGCTAAACCATTGTGCCACCAGAGTTGCTTATTAATCTCATAACAGTAAGTTTTAAAAACCTTGCTAAAAACAAAAAGAGATCTAAGGTTTGAACCCAGAATATGAGCAACTGATCCCAACCATCAACTCTGTGTTTTGTGTTTTGGGGGCATTTTTAACCTCAGAGCCCTGGTGGTGCAGTGGTTAAGAGCTCAGCTACCAACCAAAAGGTTGGCACTTTGAATCCACCAGCCACTCCTTGAAAACCCTATGGGGCAGTTCTACTCTGTTCCATAGGGTCACTATGAGTCGGAATCGACTTGACGGCAACGGGTTTGGTTTTTTTGGTTTTATGCCTGTTTTCTCATCTTCTCATTAGGGAATAATAGAATAGGGTTTTGTCTTAGTTTCCTAGTGCTGCTGTAACAGAAATATCACGAGTGGGTGGCTTTAACAAAATTAAATTTATTTTCTCACAATTAGGAGGCTAGAAGTCCAAATTCACGGAACCGGGTTCTAAGGGAAGGCTTTCTCTCTCCATTGGCTCTAGGGGAAGGGCCTTGTCTCCTTTCAGCTTCTGTTCCTTGGTTCCTTGGTGATCTCCATGTGGCATCAATCGTTTTGTCCTTACTTCTGTGCCTAAGCTGCTCCTTTTATATCTCAAAAATGATTGGATTAGGACACACCCCACACTGATATAGCCTAGCTTCATTAACATAACAAAGAAAACCCTATTCCCAGATGGAATTATATCCACATGTATGGGGGTTAGGATTTACAGCATATATTTTGGGGGAACACAATTCAATCCCTAGCAGCTTGGTTATTCAGTTTTTCAAATATCCTGATCCTTTCCTCTTACACCTGTCTTTGGTTTGTTTCATCATTCATGTTTAAATGATGTGCTTTTCACGACTGAAAAAATACACAACAGGGGCTGGGGTGCTGTAACCTTAAGAATGTAAGAAGATGACTATTATGGATTGAATTGTGTCCCCCCAAAATATATGTCAACTTGGCTAGGCCATGATTCCCAGTGTTTTGTGACTGTCCACCATTTTGTCATCTGATGTGATTTTCCTATGTGTTGTAAATCCTATCTCTATGATGTTAATGAGGCAGGATTAGAGGCAGTTATGTTAATGAGGCAAGACTCAATCTACAAGATTAGGTTGTGTCTTGAGTCAGTCTCTTTTGAGATATAAAAGACAGAAGCGAGCAGAGAGACACGGGGACCTCAATACCACCAAGAAAGTAGTGCCAGGAACAGAGCACATCCTACGGACCCAGGGTTCCTGTACTGAGAAGCTCCTAGACCAGGGGAAGATTGATGACAAGGACCTTCTTCCAGAACTGAAGAGAGAGAAAGCTTTCCTCTGAAGCTGGTGCCCTCCGTTTGGACTTCTAGCCTACTAGACTGCGAGAGAATAAACTCTTTGCTAAAGCCATCCACTTGTGGTATTTCTGTTATAGCAACACTAGATAACTAATGATGAATAAGGAAGACCGAAGAAGAATTGACGCCTTTGAATTGTGGTTTTGGTGAAGAATATTGGATATGCAATGGACTGCCAAAAGAATAAACAAGTCTGTCTTGGAAGAAGTACAGCCAGAATACTCCTTAGAAGCAAGGATGGTGTGACTGCATCTCACGTACTTTGGACATGTTATCAGGAGGAATCAGTCCCTGGAGAAGGACATCATGCTTGGTAGAGTGGGGGGTCAGTGAAAAAGAGGAAGATCCTCAACAAGATGGATTGACACAGTGGCTGCAACAACGGGCTCAAGCATAACAGTGATTGTGAGGATGGCGCAGGACCAGGCAGTGTTTTGTTCTGTTGTACGTAGGGTCGCTATGAGTCAGAACCGACTCAACGGCACCTAACAACAACAACAGATAACTAAGACAATGACATTGCAGATAATAACACAATTTATCCACAGACCGAGTAAGAGCCAGGGAGATAGCTACAGATATCAATAGATGATCCTTACCTTATTTTTCTATTTCAATTATTTGTCTTGTTCTTGTGTCCCTATGAATAATGGCACTGACTGAGAGCCTGACCTTTATAGAAAAATATTACACTGCTATAATTATATTTTAGAGACAAAATAATATTTGAATAGGCATCCCAATATTATTCAGACACACTGTAATATTACCAGGACTCAAAGTATTTGAAAGGTGCAAACTTTCCTAACATTACTCATCCTATTTAGCGTAGGCAGGTTGGTTGTGGGCATAATGTTAGCTCCTTCGGTAAGTTAAATTGTGTTTTTTTATATTCTTGGATTTCCATGGTTTCAGTATTTTCTGAAATCCAAAGTTTGCTTATGTGGTGGCTTTATATGCCTGCAAACTCCTTGAGATTGCTCCCTTTAAAAAGTGGAGTCTAATTCCTCTCCTCTTGAATGTGGGCTTGTACTTAGTAACTTGCTTCTAACAAATAGAATGTGGTGGAAGGGATGGTGGGTGACTTCCGAGACTAGGTCATGAAACACATCGTGGCCTTGTCTTTTCTCTCTTTCTTGGATCGCTTACTCTTGAGGAAGCCAGCTGCCATGTTGTGAGGACACTCAAGCAGCCCTGTGGAGAGGCCCACATGCAAGGAACTGAGGCCTCCTGCCAATAGCCACGTGAGTAAGCCGTCTTGGAAGCCAATCCTCTAGCTTCAATCAAGCCTTCAGATGCCTGCAGTCCTGCTGATGTCCCAACTACAACCTCATGAGAGTCCCTCACCCAGAATTCCCCAGCTAAGCTGCTCTCAAATTCCTAACCTACAGAAACAACTAGATAATAATGCTTCTTGTTTTGTACCACTAAGTTTTGGGGTAATCTGTTATGCAGCAATAGATAACTAATAAAATTTATCACAGAACTTTATTACTGGAAAACCATCTTCAAAAGTTTTGTACTTTGGCCTTGTTGTTGTTGTTAGGTGCTGTCAAGTCGGTTCTGACTCATAGCGACCCTACGTACAACAGAACGAAACACTGCCTGGTCCTGCGCTATCCTCGCAATCGTTGCTATGTTTGAGCCCATTGTTGCAGCCATTGTGTCAATCCATCTCGTTGAGGATCTTCCTCTTTTTCGCTGACTCTCTACCTTATCATCGTTTGATTTCTTGACTGCTGCTTCCATGGGCGTTGACTGTGGATCTAAGTAAAATGGAATCCTTGACAACTTCAATCTTTTATCCGTTTATCATGATGTTGCTTATTGGTGCAGTTGTGAGGATTTTGTTTTCTTTATGTTGAGGTGTAATCCATACTGAAGGCTGTAGTCTTTGATCTTCATCAGTAAGTGCTTCAAGTCCTCTTCGCTTTCAGCAAGCAAGGTTGTGTCATCTGCATAACACAGGTTGTTAAAGAGTCTTCTTCCAATCCTGATGCCTCGTTCTTCTTCATATAGTCCAGCTTCTTGGATTATTTGCTCAGCATATAGATTGAATAAGTATGGTGAAAGGCTACAACCCTGACACACACCTTTCCTGACTTTAAACCATGCAGTATCCCCTTGTTCTGTTTGAATGACTGCCTGTTGGTCTATGTACAGGTTCCTCATGAGCGCAATTAAGTGTTCTGGAATTCCCATTCTTCACAATGTTATCCACAATTTGTTATGATCCACACAGTTGAATGCCTTTGCATAGTCAATAAAACACAAGTAAACATCTTTCTGGTATTCTCTGCTTTCAGCCAAGATCCATCTGACATCAGCAATGATATCCCTGGTTCCATGTCCTCTTCAGAATTCAGCTTGACTTTCTGGCAGTTCCCTGTCAATGTAATGCTGCAACCATTTTTGAAACAGTTGACCTTGTAGTTGCCTTGTAGTGCCTACCATAGGACAAGTTCTGGACTACATGGTAGGCATATAATGGTAAAATACAAAAACAAAGAAAACAGGCCCAGAGTCTGCCTTCAGGTAGCTTACAATCAAATTTTACAAACATATAATCAGAAAAGAGGACAGTCAAACATGTTTGACGCTGATGAAGTTACTTAATGTCACATAGCTTCGATTCATAAAATGGAGACTAGTGACTTTTGTTATTTGGTTGAAAAATAATATTAAATGAAGTACCTGGCAGCGTTGTCACTCCATAAACGCTTCCTGTAATTATTATAGAGGGAGACTTTCGTCACTGGCTTTTCTTCCCCCTGGACTTCAAGTTAGAGCCCATGCTTCATTCCAGAAATGTATAATCATTGCACCTTTATGGAAGGCAGAATTTTCACTGACAGTTCTGAAAAGTTGGAGAGTTTAATCCGAAAAGTCCTCTGTTGTCTTTCTCAAACCTGTTGGTGTGAAAACCTCTTGGGGAAATCATAGTGCCATGACTTAGACTGGACTCAGAACCTATCATAAATTGTCTATACACATATGTTTTCATTACTAATAATTTAGAATAATAAATAAGCTACATTCCCACACTGCTAGGCCAACATACTATAAGACCATCAACCATTTTGTTGGAGGATACAGTAACATTTCTTATTCTGAACCACGTATGTAATATTTTATTCTAAAGCAATCCTCTAATTACTTAGATAATTAATTATTCATGACCACATTATTTAATCCAAAATTACATGGGCTCCTCCTTTCCTTAACTGTATCCTTTGATTCACTCCATCTTATGAATTATGTTGCTTTCTTAAGCCATTGAGACCAGAGAAGCTGACTCACACCTACTTTGTTTATCCTCTTCTGCTTTAATATTCTGGGAGTCATCACGAGAAAAAGCTCAGAAACTAAAGTTTAGATAGATGATCAGCAATTTTAAGAGCCCAAATCTAGAAGACTATGTATATCTTAGCTTCCTAGGGCTGCTGTGACAAAGTACCACGGAGTGGGAGGCTTTAAACAACAGAAATGGATTGTCTCACAGTTCTGGAGGCTAGGAGTCTGAACTGAGGGTGTCGGCAAGGCCATGCTCTCTCAGAAGGCTCTAGGGGAAGAGCCTTTCTTGTCTGCCGGCTTCTGGTAGCCCCAGGCGTTTCTTGGCTTGTAGCTACATCTTCACCTGGCTGTCTTCCCATGTGTGTGTCTCTGTGTCTCTTCTCTTTTATAAGGACACCACTGAGGTAGGATCAGGACCCACCTTACTCCTATATGATCTCATGTTAACTCATAACATCTTAAAGACCCTATTTCCAAACAAGGTCACATTGACAGGTACCAGGGTAGAGGACACCATTTACAGGGTGAAATAACTAGATAACTATGAGCAAGGGCTGTGATCTACTTCCGAAAATCAGCCAGTGAAAACCCTATGGATCCACAACCGATCCCCAACCGATCAAGGGGATGGCACAGGACCAGACAGCATTTTGTGCCACTGTGTATAAGGTCACCATGAGTTGGGGGCCCACTAGACAGCAGCCAACAACAACAACACAAACAGGACGGTTATTTCTGACCAGAGGCTGCTGCACCTTGGGGCACAAACACACCCCCAGATTCCTCTGTTGCTATGGTAACCATCACTGTGATATACACTATAATCTGGTATTGAAATGTACTAGATGCCCGAAGCATACATTTTTCATATTTTTTCCCAAGTTCATTTTTCATGGTTCCACGTAGGAATCCAACATGAAACATTTATTTGAGCTTAATAAGTCATAGATACGCATTCTCCCACTTAGAGATTTAGAACTCGCTCTGTACCAGTAATGGCAATTCACCGTCAGACAGATTTAGCAAGTTTCAAATGATTAGACTTCCTTTCAGAGAAAGGAGCGGGGGAAAATTGCATTTGGTGGTCCTCTCTGGAAACTAATCTGCATCCCTCACTGCCTAATATAAGCAGAGTTAGCCTTCAGATTCCTAACTACTGGGGGACAATATGTGGGGACGTCCAATGAGGTGTGACACTTTTGCTTCTATTCCATAAGGAATACATAAATGTTGAAATTCGCTTGCTACTTTCTGTTTAATTCATACAGCAAATCGGTGGGTTCTCCACAAGGGAACAGGCCTGGCTATTTCACCCTAGTCTTCTTATACAAGCTACTATGTGATAGGTTCGGCACTGACGTAAGACACTCACTGTTGTCATGATCAGAATCGCTGGCATTGGAATAATGCAGAGGTGGCTGTAGATTATAGTAAAAGCAACTAACTTCAATGGATTTTAAAAAAGAACTTTCAATAACTTAATCCAGCAACTACCAAGGACGCCCCTTGAAAGATTTTTGCGATATGTTTATCTCAAGAGGGAGGGCCCTCGTCCATTTACCTCAAATGTTTGAACCACAACATTATTCCTCTTTCTCTAGGGAAAGATTATGAAAGTGAACCTATCACAACAAGAGGAAGTAAGACACAGAAAAATGCCATTGTTGAGAAAATTACTGATCCGCCATGAATTCTAGCAAACATTTTTCAGATGCAAATTAGTTTTTTCTTACAATATTAATATTATTGAGCTATGTGAATCCCTGCATAACAATACTTATTGCCAAAGTTAGAAGATAATGTTACAACTTTGTAAAGAACTCAACAGTTTGAAGTTTGAAATCTGCTTTTTCAATATTGAAAATAATTTGTTGGTTGAACATCTTGACTTAACGTTTTTTTAAATGGAAAGATGAGTCCAATCAACTGGACAGTCTTGCTAGAATATGGCTTGAGAGGAAAGAAAGATTTTCATTTAATAGCTAGGATTCAATTTATGAACTTTGGAAACGAAAAGAAAAATAAAGATTAAATGAGTTACAATGTCCTTAAGTCAGAAAGTAAGATAGAGGGAAGAGATGAGTGTGTCATCTAATTTATTTTGCTTCAACTCAGATACCGCAAGCAAATCCCAGCTACTCAGTGGTTTCATTAAGTAAATATCCCAAACTACAGGTGGCAAAGAATTGAACTAGACCACAGAGATTCCCAGTCGGTCCCCTGTCGGGGAAACTGCTGACCAAGAGTAGATTTCAGGAGTGGCTATGTGGTGTAGCCAGAGGACACTGCCCTCTGCCCAGAGAACTTGCATCTTGAGGAGTCACATCAGTCCCAGCCCCTGATACAAACCAGTTCTGTATTTCTACTGGGTCTATTCAACCAGAAATGGTGTTCTTGGTACCAGGGCACCAACTGTGACACCAAATCACAGCAGGTCAAGGTCAGCGCCCACTGTCATTAACCATTCTCAGGTCTCACTATTGTTTATTGCAAACAGTTCCCTTCACTTATGATGGAAAATGGCCAATGCTAGACTGTACTCCAGTATACATCTATAATGTGTTAAAGGTTAAACTCCCAAACTCTAGATTTATGCGGTCCAAGATGGTAGCCACTAGCCACAGATGGCTATTTAAATTTAAACAAATTAACATTAAATAAATTAAAATGCAGTTCCTTAGTTGCACTAGGTGCATTTCAAGTGCTCATTGCCTACATGTAGCTAGTGGCTACGAGTTTTACCAGCTGCCATCAAATCAATTCTGACTCATGGTGACCCCATGTGTGTCAAAGTAGAACTGTGCTCCATAAGGTTTTCAATGCTGATTTTTCACAAGTAGATAGCCGGGTCTTTCTTCTGAGGAGTCTCTGGGTGGACCTGAACTTCCAACCTTTATGGTTAGCAGCTGAGCACGTTAATCGTTTGCCCCACCCAGGGACTCCTGCTAATAGCTACCATATTGGAAAGCATAGATTAGAACATTTTCATCGGAAGCTCTACTGGACAGAGCTGCTGTAGCTAAAGAACAAGTGATAAAAATTAACCAGGATTAAAGATCCAATTTTAAAAATATTTCATGAAATAACATACAGGTTTCGAATGTTTTAAGTTTTACAACATCTGAGAAATGAAATGAAAATATGTTTTAGTGGCTAAGAGAAAACAAATAAGGACATACGGGCTGCACCCAATAATAGTAAGATCATATGTACTATTTTTCAAAAAATGTTTAATTTCTTCAATAAAAATGTATGGCTCTCCTCCACACTCGACACTGTGTAGGTATGGATCTATTAAAGATAAAGAGACATGTATCCTAGTTTTTTTTTTTTCATACAAAAATTTATACATACACTGTTATGTGACCCTAATTGCTCACCCCATACTGTGACAGCACACTCCTCCTTTCCACCCGATACCCCATGTCCAGTCAACCAGCTCCTAATTTCTCTACCTTCCCATCTCACCTCTGGACAGAAGCTGCCCATTTAGTCTCTTGTATCTACTTGAGCTAAGAGGCACACTCCTCACGAGTATCACTTTATGTCCCACAGTCCAGTCCAATCCTTGTCTGAAGAGTTGGCCTCAGAAATTGTTTTAGTTCTGGGCTGATAGAGAATCCAGGGGCCATGCTTTCTGGGGTGCCTCCAGTCTCAGTCAGACCATTAAGTCCGGTCTTCTTACTAGAATTTGAGTTCTGCACCTCACCTTTCTCTGTATCCTAGTTTTGAGATGGATTCTAAAGAAGTTGAAAGAGAGCACACAGATTACAAATGATCGAGAGATCTCTTGGAGAGATCCTCTTCCACGCGTGCAGAGTTTCTCTGGGGCGCCCCTCAGAACCCCCTTCAGCAATGGGCTGCTCATTTCACCAGGTGCTGGGAGTGTTGCCTATTGACAGCTCACAGCCGACGTCCCCCGCTAGCAAGGGAGCTGCCGAGCTCAAGGTCATGCCTCCTCTCTGGGGGCAGTCCACATCCAATGACTGGCTGATGCAGGATGACAAAGACCTGGTCCTCTTGTTCCGTTTGGGCCAACTCTGAAGGGCTATCCCAGCTCCAGAGCACTCCATGGCATCGGCCGAGGTTTCTGCTGCCCTCTGCCCAGTCCTGTGTCCCTCATTTCTTTATTATAGGCATTGTTTCCAGTGAACTTCTTACAGGCAAATCTCCCTTTCAGAGTGGTATTCATACTCTTGGGAAATAAAAATGGTCCAGGGTCTAATCATTAGCCTCAAAGGCTCACAAGCCCAACTTGGTCAAGACTCTAAGAGTGGAACTGTTTTGGAAAGGTGGACTGATATTCACCAAACATGACAATGACATGTACAAACCAGGATGTCCATGTGTTCGTTCACAATGAGAAATGTAAGTATCAAGAAGAGCAACAGTGAAATTATTGTCCCCGCATGGAGCGAGAGTAAGGACTCACCATTGACAAATCAGGCGAGTGTTGGCAGCAGGCTAAGATGCAAGTGGGGCTTGGTGGTTGCAGTGGAAATGACTTTGAGTAGCTGGAGTAGATAGGAGTTACTGTAACAGCCCAGCTCGGATATGGTGAGGGGCTGATTGGGGGAGTGTCAGCGGACTAGGAAGGATGGAAACAGATAGATAGAAGACATATTTAAAACTAATAGTGATGAGTATAAGAACATACCCAATTATTCAGAAAACTGGAAAAACCAACACTATTTTAAACTTCTCATTCAACAGTTCAAATGAATTAAAATTTAATAATTATTTTAAAATTATTACCATATTCATTGTCGGTGTTGTACAGTGAAACCTGTGAGAGCTGAACTCCATGGGACTGCCTTGTTTTTTTGGGTCGCACAAGTTTTCCACCTTTGACAGGGTGCAGTCTTACCACTTTTCTATCGCTCTCTGTTAGTGGAAAACATTTGAGTTTTTCCTCTCTGACAGGTTTCCGCCTTACACAGTTTCCGTCTTTCACAAGTTTTACTGTATTATCAGTGCTTTATTTGATTTGGGAGTCCCACATTTTGTGTTTCTCATGATACTGACATTGAAACTTGTAATTTTGTTTTATTTTGTCTTTGTGGGAATTTGTCAGTGGGAATTTGTGAAAAGTGGTTATAATGTCCATTTTATAAAGTGAAAAATGGCAAAGGAATTGGTCATTATAGATGCAAAGCAAAATTTGGAAAACAGGAATTAGCAAGAACTTACATTTAAACCAAAATAGAAATATACTATAATTGATGACGCTGTTAAAACCCAAACCAAACCTACTGCCGTCGAGTCAGTTCCGACTCATAGCAACTCTATAGAACAGGGTAGAACTGCCCCATAGGGTTTCCAAAGCTGTAATTTTTATGGTAGCAGATTGCCACATCTTTCTCCTGCTGAGCGGCTGGTGAGTTCAAACTGCCAACCTTTTGGTTAGCAGCTGAATATCAACCACTGTGCCACCGGGGCTCCTTGATGATGCTCTAATAAGAGTTAAATTGGGATCAGGAAAAATTCAGATACAAAAACGTGATCTAGACAACTTGAGGGGCCTGGTGGTACAGTGGTTAAAGCACTCAGTGGCTAACTGAAAGGTCGGTGATTTGAACCCGTCAATCACCCCAAGGGAGAAAGATGTGGCAGTCTGTTTCCATAAAGATTTACAGCCTTGGAAACCCTGTGAGGCAGTTCTACTCTGTCCTGTAGGGTTGCCATGAGTTGGAATCGACTTGACGGCTGTGGGTTTGGTCTAGAGAAATTAGTTGATTTAACAAATACTCATTAAGTGCCTATAAGGCATGTTTAAGCTGCTGTACTGAGTCAGCACAGGAAAGAAAGATTAATTACACCTGACCCCTGACTGCTGGGCCCTTCAAAACCAGGAGTAATGGGCTAGGAACTCCTCTGGGCGGCTGACCCAAAACCACCTCTCTAATCCTCATCTGATCTTTCAGGCTCTCAGATGGCACACTGGATTAGCCAGGTTGAAAAACTATAAAATGAAGGATTTCTCCCCTTTCCCTTGAATTACCAGTAGACACAAGACAATGGGCATCCCTAAAAGCAAAGAGAAACTTGGAGGTCAGATGTGATTAATGTCCCAAAGAGACAGGTCATAGTAAAAACCGTGTTTTTATTATTTGGTGGCCCTCTTTGGAAACAGAGTTTTTAGAGACATGATGAGTTCAGAAGGAAAACTCAGTATTGGCTGGAAAAAGATTAGAGGCTCAGCTGAGATGGCTAGAACCTTCTGTGATGGAGAATGGACTTCTTAGGGGAAAATATTATATGGATTCTGGCTATGATGGGTTCATGTGGCAATGAGGACAGCAAGTCAAACTGGGTCACACCAAGAACGTTTGTCAGCCGACCTGGAAATCACATAGTGAGTCGCATATTGAAATGGATTCTTACTCCTCTGTAGTGAAGTGAGTAATGAACCTGATCTTGGAACTCAAGGAAACTGTGTGTTCTTATTGGTCCAGGGTTTATTTCATTAGAGTATATGAGCTGGTCAGATGTGCTACTTAATTCAGAGGGTCATTCCCAGCAAAAAGAAAGAGCAAGGTTGTGAATCCCAGGGACAGGCTCTACACAGGAGAAACATCTCCATTCTCTGAGGGCAGGGGCAGCTGAAGCCAACAGCAGTTTTCTACTTGAAGCAACCGCACGCACATCTTATCTCTTGGTGTTTTACTGTATTATTATCTGTCTTAGTTGCTGACCCAAACCAAATACCACAAAATGGGTAGCCTATAAGAACAGAAATTTATTGTCTCACAGTTCTGGAGGCTGGAAGTCTAAACCAACAAGTCAGCCAGGCCGTGCTCCCTCTGAAATTTTTAGGGGAAAATCCTTCCTCATCTCTTTCAGCTTCTGGTAACTCTGGTGTTCCTTGGCTTTCCTTGGCTTGTAGACACATCTTCACATGGCCATCTGTGTCCGTGGCTCTTCTCTTTTATAAGCACACCACTCTAATTAGATTAGGTCCCTGGGTGGCACAAGCAGCCTGTGCTTGACTACTAACCTAAAAGTTGACAGTTCAAACTCACCCAGAAGCTCTGCTGAAGAAAGGCTTGGCAATCTGCTTCTAAAGATTACAGCCAAGTTTGGTGGGACTGTCCAGTTAATTGATCTAACACTGTTTTTAGAGTTATTGTTCTGCTCCCACTAGTGCCTGGGGTCTTAAAAGCTTGCAGTGGCCACCTAAGATACAACAATTGGTCTCTATTTGCCTGGAACAGCACAGGCAGGAGAAGACCCAGGAATCAGAGAAGGAACTGGACTGCAGGTCTAACCGCCTCCATGAACTACTACCTCCTTAGCCAAGAATCCATAAAAATTGAATGGTGCCCAGCTACCATTACTCAATGTTTTGATCAAGGAATCAATAGATGAATCCTGATCAAAAGGGGAAAAATGTGGAACAGAACTGAAAATTCTTACAGAATCCAGACTTACTGGACCTATTGAGACTGGAGGAACCCTCGAGTCTATCACTCTGAGGAAATCTTCAAACCATGAACTGAAATAATCCTGTGAAGTCATCATTAAACTAAAGATGACTTTAGCTAAATTAGTAAGGAATGTTCACCATGAGCATTGTGCTCTTTTAAAGAACTGTCTATATGAGATCAAATTGTCAACAGTAACTCTAAAGCACAGATGAGAAGTTTAGAGACAGTGAGTCTAAGTCAACGGCGGTGAAACAGGGAGTAGAGCTAGTGAGAATGGTGACATGACATGAAGAATATAACCAACGTGACTGAGTTGTCCATGTAGAAATTGATGAATGAGTATATGCTCTTCTGTGTATATTTTCACCAATAAAAAAAAATTTACAGCCAGGAAAGTCCTATGGAGCAGTTCTACTCTGTAACACATGGGGTCGCCATGAGTCGGAATCGACTTGACGGCAATTAGTTTGTTGTCTTCTGGTTTATAATTAGATTAGAACCCACCATACTCTTGTATGACCTCATGTTAACTTATGACATCTTCAAAGACCCTATTTCCAAACAAGGTCCCATTCACTGGTACCAGGGGTTAGGAACAATTCAACCCATAACAATACCCTAGAACTTTTCGATTGAATTTAAAACTTTCTGGTTTTAGCCAGTTTTGGACAGTTAAATTCAGGATTGTGTCCTCAGCTTTTTCCCCTCGCCCCATCTGTTTATAAATACGAAAATTCCACGGACAACTCAAGGCAGCCTCCCAAGTGGAGGGAAAGACCATCCAATGCCTCACTCCTTGAAGTGGAGTCCTTGGACCAGCAGCACCAGGCAGCTTGCAGGAAATGCAGAATCGCAGGCCAGAGCCAGGACCTGCTGACTTGGAATCTGCACATTAAAGTCTGAGAAGCATTGCTGTAACTCAGTGGTTCTCAAAGTTTAACGCACAGCAGGATCACGGGGGGGAGGGGCTGTTAGACTACAGAATGTGGTGTGTGGGGGGAATTGAGGTTTCTGATTCAGTAGGTCGGAGAAGGAGCCCTAGATGTGGCATTTCTCACAAATGCCAATTAGAAAGGCGGATTATCAACCCAGACTTGTAGAATCAGAATGGGCACTTTCAGAAGCCCCCAGGTAATAATTATGCACATTTAAGCCTGAGAAGAGCAGGTCTAGAAACACTCGGGTCCTCCTTTTCCAGTTCCAGCTGAGGATACAGAAGCTCAGAAAATGGAGGTTTCTAGCCCCAGGTAGGCGGCTGGAAGCTTGAGCCCCTGAGTGCCTCTTCAGTGTTCCCACCCTCTCATTGAGGATTTGAAAGCTCATCTCAGGCACAGACACTCACCAGTACCTGCCTACAGGCTTGCAGGGCACCAAGAGACACAGAATATGCATTCAAAATGCACTTGTCTACTAACCCTGAGCACACCAAGAACAAATACAGGCAGCTGGCGAGGACAGCAGAAAAGGATTTCTATACCTTAGGATTTGACTTTTTGATTGCTTCTTTGGGGATAGTCACCGTAGGGCGCTACTCGAATCCTCCTGGGCAGGAGAGGAGTAGGAAAGAAAAGGGCTGGAAGCAGAGGCCACACAGGGTATAAAGATGCCGACAGAGAAAGAAAGGAAGCTCTCTGGGCTGCCAAGAAGAACTCGGTCACAGGGAGAACGGGTTTCTGTTAGAACAAATGGTGCAGCTGAATTCCCACTGCATAAGTCAGCCCCCTCAATGTTCTGGTGTGTGATTCTTTGGGAACAGAGTACCGTTTGGGAGTCATTACCATTTGTAGCTATTTTATTGTATAAACCAAATAAAAATGAATACTTCTTGAATATTCTAATGAACAAAATGACACTGAAGCGACTTCAGCAGAGTTGGGAATGCTTTTTGTGTCGTTGTGAACAATGACAGCTGAAAAATAATCTGACAGGAAATACAAGATAACAAGATTTATTTTATAATGAATAAAATTCTGGAACCCCTTTCATCCCCTATGAAGTGGCCCATAAGTTTAAGTCTAATTTTGTCATTGAACCTGCTCTTTGACTCCTTTTGCACTGTGATAGAAGGAGTTTGCTCTCAGTTCATTAGCTATCATGGACAAGGATCACTTTTTCTTTCCTTGAGGCTGAAGAAGGCTAAACACACATAAACAAGCCATCGTCCCAAATGCCTTGGCTACGGGATTTACGCTACCCATTATGATGGAAATCAATACAGTAATACTTTATAGCTGGAAGAAGTTCAGGAATGGGAAGTAATTTATCCAAGGTCATAGCCTGTCCAGGTTTGGGCAAGGCTTAAAATTTAGATCTCCTGTCTGCAGCCTGGACATAAACATAAACATAAAAATGATAAGTTCCAAGTTAAGAGCTAGATTTTAAACTCTGAGTCTTGATTTCCTTGCTTAGCTATATTTTCCCCTCCCTGCCCTTAAGTGCTGACATCTCCTGGACATAGAGCCAAGGCTAAGTTCATGAAAAGAGCAAATTTGGGGAAAATAGATTTCAGTTAGACCTTCATCAAAAGCCCACTTGTTGAGAATCCGGCCTCCAGTTCAAGACCAGGCAGAGCCCCTTTGGATAAATCCACCATTCAACTCATTTAATGAATAAGGACTCTGCGACATGTGCCTCCCCCTTCTCCAATTCCCAGATACATTTAAAAAATTCATCAAGATAAGAAAAATCAGGTAGCAACTGCTTCTAAGGGTGGGGGTCGCGGGGCAGATTATGGACTGGGAAGGAAGAGGCAAGAAGGAACTTTCTGGAGTGAAGGTAATGATCCATTTTCATAGGGGTTAGAGTTACAATGGGGTATACTTCCGTCAAAACTCACTGAATGGTACATTTAAGCTTTGTGTGTTTTCACATATGTTAATTTTACCTAAAATAAAACAAACTCACCAAGAAAATATTTGAGACAGCAATAGGGTCAAGAATTAAAAGTGCTAAAGTTGCATATTTATTATCTGTCATCATCTTCATCAACCACAAAATACAAGTGTCTTTGACCACCACTGGAGAGGTCAGCGGGTGGAAATTCTCAGGAGCCAAAACATCTTTCCAAAGCAGAAGGTGGATTTTCTGGGGCAATTGTCTTTTTGCCGGCACTGCCAGGAAATTAGATCTTTGCCCTCGCAACAGGCAGGCTTCGTTTAGCAGTCAAATCTTCTGTCAAAGAGTGCTGGCTGTGAGTGTGTGTGGAGGATGGGCTAGCTGAAGACTCCCAGGAAGTGTGTCACGGGTTCCCTGGAGGAGAAGCTTTTGCAGGGTGGTGGGAATTCGGCAGTTCCGGTTCTCTGATTTCGCTCCCCCAAGTCAGTGTAGAAATGGGTCCAAAAACCAGCAGTGAAAAAGAGAGGCCTTGCTTTAACATCAGATCCAGCGGGCCATGATGGTTGTAGAAAAAATTATAAAAGCATGTGAGTAAAGGATAAATTTTATTAAAATTGAATCATTTGGTGGTTCTTTACCTTTGTGTTCCCACTTTGAATATCACTTGATTCTCCTACTTGACCAATGTGGTTTGCTTCTTTTATTTTATTATCATGAAATATTTCAAGTATAGAAAACAATCCAGTCTTGTCAAATTACTTCTTTGTCAAGATTGAAAATGTGTTTTAATTAGTAATTAGTGCTTAAATTGTTGGTAATTAAATAGTTTAAATGAGTTGGAGTTGCCCTTCTATTAACATCTACTCTTTCGCCATTTTTTTCCCTCACCTGTATATTAGACAAGGGGGGTAGTGGTGGTTCAGTGGTAGAATTCTCGCCTTCCATGAGGGAGAGACCTGAGTTTGATTCCCGGCCAACGCACCACAAGTGCAGTCACCACCCATGTGTCAGTGAAGGCTTGTGTGTTGCTGTGATGCTGAACAGGTTTCAACGGAGCTTCCAGACTAAGATGGACCAAGAAGAAAGGCCTGGTGATCTACTTCCGAAAACCAGCCAATGAGAACCCTATGGATCACAATGTTGTGCTTGGGGTTGCTGTGAGTCAAGGGCCACCTCTATGGTGGACAACAACAACAACATAGTATACATATTTGGAAACTGGCACTTAGACATGATAATAGCTAATTGATTACTACTCCTATTTCCCTAAGCGGGTGCTTATATCTGTGTAAATGACTCTGCTCTCAGCTTTTTTGATTTAGAATCTAAACAGCTAGATGTTTGACTCAATAGGGTTATTATGAAAATAATTGGGGTGAGCTATATTATTAATTTGCTTTCCCATTTCTACAGTCTGGAAGTTACTGTATTCTTTATTACACTATCAGTAATTTCAATTTTAAAACTTTAAAACAAAAGTATTAATTTATAAAGTAAGTCAGCAGTTCTCAAACATTTTGGTCTCAGGAACCGTTTTCAGTCTTAAAAATCATTGAGAGCAGCCAGCTAAGATACAACTATTGGTATCTTACCATCTGGAGCAAAGGAGAGTAAAGAAAACCAAAGACTCAAGGGAGCAATTAGTCCAAGGGACTAATGGACCACATGAACCACAGCCTACACGATCCCAAGACCAGAAGAACTAGATGGTGCCCGGCTACCTCTACCGACTGCTCTGACTAGGATCACAACAGAGGGTCCCAGACAGAGGGGGAGAAAAACTGTAGAACAAAAAATCAAATTCACAAAAAAAACCAGACTTACTGGTCTGACAGAGACTGGAGGAACCCTCAAGACTATGGCTCTAAGACACCCTTCTGAACTGGAACTGAAGCCACTCCTGGAGACCACCTTTCGGCCAAACGATAGACAGGCCCACAAAAGAAACAATAACACCTGAGAGGAACATGCTCCTTAGAATAATCAATTATATGAGATCAAAAGGGCAACATTTGCCCAAATGCAAAGATAAGAAGGCAGGAAGGGGTAGAAAATAAGGACGAAAGAAAATGGAGAACCTAGGACGGAAATGAGGAGAGTGCTGACACACTGTGAGGAATGCAAGCAACGTCGTGGAACACTTTATGTACAAACTAGCGAATGGGAAACTAATTTGCTCTGTAAACTTTTGCCTAATACCCAATAAAAAATTAAAAAAAAAACCATTGAGGACTCCAAAAAGCTTTCGGTTGTGTGGATTATATCAATGAATATTTTTAATATTAGAAATTAAATTAAAAAATTTTTAAATACTTATTCATTCACTTAAAATAAGAACAATAAAACTATTCGATGTTAACATAAATAACATATTCTATGAAAATAACTATTTTCTGAATAAAAAAATGTATTGAGAAGAGAGGCATTGTTTCACATTTTTTGCAAATCTCTGTCTGCCTTAATAGAAGACAGCTGGATTCTCGTATCTGCTTCTGCATTTGTTGTTGCAAAACGTTGTTCTGGTTGAAGAATATGAAAAAACCCCGACCTCACACAGATCTGTAGTCGGAAATTGGAGGAGTATCTCAACAGCATTTTCAGAGTTGTGGATATTCTTCTCTGGTACCATTTCAAATCACAAGAGGTGGAAATTTCTTAAAGAAAAGGAGTATTGTGAAATTTGAAACCTGAGCAATGAATTTACATGAAAAACCATTGGCTTCCCTGGCATTTTGAATGGCTCTTTTACCCAGTGCGTGATTTTGTAACGTCACATGTTGGTCGTTTTAGGAAAATATTGGTTCATTGAATTTGCAGATCTTCCTTCTACAATATAAAAATCACTCTCATTGATAACACCGCTGATCTCACTGGAGAAGCCCTGAAGTGTTGGGAAGCTGTCAAGCCCAGGAGTGCAGTTCAAGCTTTCTAAAATTTTAATTGTCACTTGAAAACTCAAATTTTATTATTGGCAACAAATTCTATCAATTGTTTTCCTTGAAGTGACAGGCTTGCTTTGTTCCTTTTGGAGACAGTGTCTGCTTAATCCCCAAGTCTGAATAATCGTGTGTCGTTAGTCGCCTTTCGAGTTAAAATGGCGTTACGTGAAAACAGCAGCTAGTTCAGCTGGTAATTCAAATGGTGGCATCTGAACCTGACACTGACTGCTTCTCCTCGCGACGACCAGTGAACTTTGGTACACCGCAGAAATGTTTTAGACATACTTCTCATTTTGTCATGGAGTCCCTGGGTGGTGCAAATGTTTAACTCCTGGCTGCTAACTGAAAGGTTGGAGGGTGGAGCCCACCCAGAGGTACCTCGGAAGAAAGGACTGGTGATCTACTTCCGAAAAATCAGCCTTTGAAAACTCTGTGGAGCACAATTCTACTCTGACACACATGGGGTCGCCATGAGTTGCAGCTGACTCCATGGCAACTGGTTTTGGTTCATTCTTCATGCAGACTTTAAAAAGACATGTACTCAAGAATCCAGATTTAGTAAAAGTAGTATTTTTTAGTGGCATGTGCTTTTCTTGCAAGTGCACCGCGGTGAAGGGATGACAAGCACTAGTATAGTTAGCTGCCACGGACTTGATTTATGCTTAGGTGCCAGCAGTTTTACTTTCTGTTGCTTTGCAACACTAAAATAATGACCCTACGAGTCGGAATCGACCTGACAGCAAGGGGGTTTTTTGATTAGTGTTGCAAAGCAATGGGAAGTAAAACTGCTGGCACCTTTGTAACACTAGCACACAGTAAAAACACAAACCAACAGCAACAAAAGCCAAATGTCTTCTCAGAAGTATTTGAGAATAGTTTTGACTTCACAGAGGGGAGAATGGGGAGTAACTGCTGATGGGTACGAGGTTTCCTTCTGGGGCGATGAAAAGGTTCCGCATTAGACAGTGGTGATGGTTGCACAACATAGTGAATTTACTAAAAGTCACTGAATTGTACACTTTAAAATGGTTAAAATGATGAATTTTATGTCATGTGAACTTTAGCTCAAAAAAAAAAAAAAAGTTACTGTCAAGAAAGCAGTGCATGCCCAGCTACGCCTTCTTTGTTCTAGCCACCTTTCTTTGCCTGAGCTATTCAGAGAGGGTTGAATTCACATCCTCTGTTCCCAGTGTGATGTCCCTGGTGGGCTGGTTTGCACCTGCAGGCTGAATGCTGGCAGCCTTCTCCAGGAGTGCCACCTCAGGGCCTGGCAAAGTGTGTGGTCATCTCAATGCAAAGAGACCCAGTGTGCTTGCCCTTCTGCCTTCATGTGCAGCATCTTGTTTGCATGAAGAGGACAGTGATGTATGGGCTTTGCGAGCCTTGAAACCTGAAGCATCCTTCTTGGGGGTTTCTTGGCCTCCTCCCTCAATGCCCTGAGTCAGCTCTTCTGCCTTGTTGATTACAGCAGTGATTCTCCAACTGGGGGGCATAGGGGTGTGATTGTTGCCGGGGGACATTTGGCAATGTCTGAAGACATTTTTGGTTGTCACAACTGGAGGCTGCTACTGGCATCTAGTGGGTGGAGGCCAGGGGATGCTGCTAAACACCCTACAGTGCACAGGATGGCCCCACCACAGAGAATGACTAGTGGGTGGAGACCAGGGATGCTGCTCAACACCCTGAAGTGCACAGGACGGCCCCCACCACAGAGAATGACTAGTGGGTGGAGACCAGGGATGCTGCTCAACACCCTACAGTGCACAGGACGGCCCCCACCACAGAGAATGACTAGTGGGTGGAGACCAGGGATGCTGCTCAACACCCTACAGTGCACAGGACAGCCCCCACCACAGAGAATGACTGGTGAGTGGAGACCAGGGATGCTGCTAGACACCCTGCAGTGCACAGGACGGCCCCCACCACAGAGAATGACTAGTGGGAGGAGATCAGGGATGCTGCTCAACACCCTGAAGTGCACAGGACGGCCCCCACCACAGAGAATGATCCACTCCAAATGTGAATGGCGCTGAGAGTGAGAAGCCCAGGATTTCAGCAGCACGGATATCTCATTAAATCATGACTGATTGTGGGCCTGCTCAACGAGACCATTCCCATTCCCTTGATCTCTGCCACAGGTGATGCCAAATGGTGAAATGACCCGAGGGAGGGCTCTGAAACTCTACAGGGAAATCAAGGACCTCAGCCAGTAACTAACTGATCCCACGAAGACTGTATCCCATATGGCCCTAGCATGTGTACAGATCTTGGAGCTATAACACGGAAGTTAACCCTTCCCTGTGCCCAGTGCTGTAGCCCGCGCATGCTGCTCTGCCTGACCAAGACCAGCAGAGAAAGAATGACAATGTGATTTCACAATGGAAGAAGAACATGATCAATAAAGGAAGGAAATAAAGCACAATATTCACATCACTTTTCTGCACTCTAACAAGTAATTGTTATCATTGGTGTCTTCTCTCTGTAACAAGGTTTATTTATTGATTGTTACTAACATTTATATAAGCTCTGCCCTTTTATCTGGCATATAAATAAGGGAGCCATTGGTTGTATGGATCTGTTTCAGTTTCTGTAACAATATCCTAATACTGATAAAACAAATGCTTTTAAAACAGGCACGATCTTGAATGAAAATGAGGTCCTCCATTTTAAAAACCATGTCATAGTCTTTCTTGCAGAGAGCAAGCGCATGTTGCATAAAACAGCAACGGACTCTTAACTATTCCCCGCACTATCCTGCCTTATTATCCGACATGTTCAAAACGCCCTCAGTTCTACCTACTCGCATTACCTTAGAAAGCACCTCAGGGAAAACCTGGAGTAATTATCTGAGCAGCTTATTTGCTGGAAAGTTCACACCCCGAAAAATGATGGCTGTCCTCTCCCTAGCTCCAAGCAAAATGTCACTATTAGGTGATGTCATGTTGAGCACATTGTTTGACAATCTGGCGGTCCCGTGGGGGAGGAGTTCATTATAGCTTCTCTGTAATGAGTTTGCCAAATGCATCTGTACCTGCCCTGCCAGCGGTAAGCTTTCCAGCGGTGGCTGTCCACAGTAAACGGAAGAAGCCTGTTCAAGGACAGAGGCCCTTGCTTACCTAGGGTTACCTGTATGGAAGATTCCACGAAGTGAAACGCTCCTCTTTCCTCATCCAGGGGTCTAGCCACCCCTTTCTGATAAGAATGCACCCTCTAGGAGGCCACAGAGGCCCGGACTCCCTGTGTGTGGAACCAGAAGATGAGCGGCACAACAGCAAGCCCTGCATTTGGAAGAAATGAACGGATGCAAACGAGAGTGGGTGTGAGTGTCTCAGCGTGGCCACCGGTTCTCAGCCTGAAGTGGTTGCAGGGAAACATCTGTTCCAAACCATTCAGAGCGAGGAGAGGTGTCCGGACCAACCATATGGCTCTCTTGGAAAATGCTTGCCTCGCGGTCTTGACCTAAAGAGAGGGCATCCAGGCAGAAGAGGAAACAGAAGCGTCTGAGGATCACATCCTCTTCAAAACCAAACAAACAAAAAACTCCCTTGTGCTTTTTTGAAGGGTTTCTTCACCACATAAAAATTCCCCAAATTTCCCCCTTCCATTTATTTATTTATTTTTAACCCCTCCCCAGTTTCCAGCTTATATTACGGTTAACAGCTCCTATTACCATGGTTTATTTGTCCAAACTAAGAAACCAACGTTGGCGCATTACTACTGACTAAGCTCTATGACTATTTTAAATTCACTTGGTAATCTTGGGATTTAACATGAGACAAAGAAAGCAAGTTTTCTCGGAACAGCACAATCTTGCCCTTTTCAAGAGGCAGGGCAGGAGCCCAAAATTCCCTTTCTAGAAGACTCTCTGGCCGGGACACTCCATTCCTATGCAGTTCTCAGAACTCTGCACTTCTAGTTAAAAGTTCTGTCAACTACAAATGCTCAAGGGAGCAGACAATCTGGTTTCTCCTTCACTTTTAGTTTGCACTGGAATTATATTTCTGTGTTTTATGTGACCAGTGGAGACAGGGGCCCACAGGAAGGTGGCCTGGGAATAAGGTGGCTATTTAGTCCATATGCACCGGTACATCTGGACCAAGCAGTAAAATACTGACATACAGAACTTGAGTGGCAGTTAGGAAATAATAAACACTATCCTGAGCCAGTCGGGTACCCTGGGCCACCACCCCAACCTGCCCATGACCCAGCATGTGTGGTCCAGCTTAGCTAGAGGGCCATCATCGTGCTTCTGATGGCCTGCACCTCATCTGCAGGGTTGTTGAATCTTCTGAATCTTGTCCCTGGTTAAAGCTTATGCTTCAGAGTTAAATGACTCAGGTTTTAAAATCTGGCTCCACCACGTACACATCTCGCGACGAGGTCTTGGTTTCCTCCCCTGCAAAAATGACATTTAAATAAACTGTCAACTGTTTTGTGCCACGATCAACAAATGTCGCTGTGTTTTTTGAGTTTCTTGCCCAGTTACGAGTATTGGGTGCTCACATCCCTGGGCTGTCTCTTTCTTCCACCTGCTCAGGCTCTTTCTTGCCCATCAGGCCTATGGAGTTGCCCAGAAAAGGCAGCCAGAGTTTAGTAGCCTAGAGAGCTGGGAGGGTGAGGCTTCATCTTTCGGGCATTGCGGTTGTTCTAGTTACTGTTAGGGGATGCTTAACTCTGTACCACACTTTACATTTTGGAAGTATATTTTTTAACGTGCTGCATATTTCTCCATTCTTCTAAAACAATGAAGGTGTCAAGTATAGTTGGGTTTGCTCTCCCTCAAGGCACGTGGCATGACCTTCAAACACTGCCACTTTTCGCTGGTGTGCTGGCCTCCACTCAGGGTTGCCAGATAAAATATGTTCTAAACATACTTCTGCTAAAAAAGTGTTTGTCGTTTATCTGAAATTCAAGTTTAACTGGGTGTCCTGAGCAAGTGGCTAAATCTGGCCGCTCTAAGGCTCCACTAGTCTCTTCCCACTTCTAATTTGCTGCCTCTAACAGGTTTCAGCGGAGCTTCCAGACTAAGATGGACTAGGATGAAAGGCCTGGTGATCTACTTCTGAAAATCAGCTAATGAAAAGCTTATGGATCACAACGGTCTGATGTGCAACTGATCATGGGGATAGCGCAGGACCGGGCCACACTTTATTCTGTTGTGCACGGGGTCCCCATGAGTCAGGGGCCGACTAATGGCAGCTAACAACAACAATCTGTTGGAGGTTGAAAACCAGATGTACAGAGCTGCCAAGAGTTAAGAAATCCTCACTTCTTTTCCATCTACACTCACTTCTCCTTAGCTTTAAATATTATCTCTGTTCTGACCAAATCTATTTCCCCAACTCCTCTCCTCTGAGCTCTAAGACTCTTATACCCAGTTGCCTCCGGAACATCCCTGCAGAATACTCTATTGGCATCGCAAGCCTAACATGCTCAAAGTAGAACTCTGATCCCCCCAGGTCCCCTCACGGCGCCAGCTCCTCCTCTAGCATTCTCCATCCCAGTACATGGCAGAGGCCAACAACCGAGGAGTCCTCTTGGGTGCTGCTCTCTTCCACACTCCCCCTTTCCAGTCTATCAGCTGGTCCTGGGGGCGCTCTCTCCAAACATTTCTCCAATCCATAATTTCCTTCTCATTCCCACTGCTGAGATCCTAGTCTACGCCATCTTCCCCTCTTGTTGTGGATTTAGCTATTCTCCCAGAACCCCTTCTTGTCTCCTTTGTCTGTCCCCAACCCCCACACAGCAGTGGAGGGACCTTCTCAAAGCAGCAATCCCATCATGCCTCATGCCACCCTCCCTCACTGGTTCACACACTCAAAACCCTCCAGCAGCTTCCCCTTGAATTATTGGCCGGAAGCTGATAAGTCCGCAATAGAGTTTGTCAACCGGGAACAATTTTGCCCCGAGGGGACATTTGGCAATGTCCAGGCACATTTTTCGTTGTCACAACTGGGGGGTGCTACTGACATCTAGTGTGTAGAGGCCAGGAATACTGCTAAACATCCTACAGTGGGGACCACTACCAGTTGCTGTGGAGTCGACTCTGACTCATGGCAACCCTATGTGTGTCAGAGTGGAACTGTGCTCCAGAGGGTTTTCAATGGCTGATTTTTTGGAAGGAGATCGCCAGGCCTTTCCTCAGAGGCGCCTCTGGGTGGACTCAAACCATCATTCTTTTGGTTAGCAGCTGAGTGTGTTAACCGTTTGCACCACCCAGGGACTCCACAATGGGGACCCATCCCATTGCCATCGAGTTGATTTCAACTCATAGCGACCCTATAGGACAGAGTAGAACTGCCCTATAGGGTTTCCAAGGCTGTAAATCTTTACGGAAGCACACTGCCACATCTTTCTCCCGCGGAGAAGCTGGGGGGTTCAAATCGCCAACCTGGGGACAGCACTCCACAGAAAAGAATGATCTGGCCCCCAATGCCAATAGTACTAAGGCCAAGAAAGCCTGGCCTAAATTAAACAGCATCACAGTGTTTGGGATGAAGGAGTCAGGTACACTGCCCTCAACCTGAGCTGGAAAGTTCTATGCTGACAGCCACCCCGCTGCATTAATGAACGCCCTCATGCAACCACTCCCTTCAGCTGCTGCGGGGGAGGACCAGCTAGTGCCTCCTCGACAACAAAGAGAAGCCGAGCTGTGCTGGAGAGGCTTGTACCTTCCGACCAAGTAATAGCAAGCATAAATAGGGTGCTTAGTGTTTATATAACCGCAAGCAAATCATACCCCTCTGAAAGAATAAAACAATTAGAACACAAAGCCGTGTGTGTGGAAGGCTTGTGTTTCCAAAAGTCCCAGGGGACAGCGATGAAAGCCTGGACCTGCGCACTGCACATAGCTGCCCAGGGCATTTGCAGAAAACAAAGGCCTCTGATTCTCCCCCAAGCTGTTACACATATATGAAACAAGGGTGAGAAAGCCCCCTTTGGTGGCTATTGACAATTAAACGGTGATGTAGGCAAGTGTGTTTTGATCTCTTGCAAAAAGCAACAGAAATTATTTTTCTTCTGTTGGGGCAATCTTTTCCAATGACATTTCAACAAATTAACAAGGGCAACTTCAGAACGTGTGTTTTTCCACATAAAAACGTGCACAAAAAACTGTTGCTCTTTTCTGCTTTATTAAGCTAAATAGACTTGCTAGAAGGCTGGCCTTTCCTGCTACTGAATTGTCCCGTGTAATCTGAATGCAGCCACCAAGGAATTGGTTGATGCTAATGATCTCCCTCCATTCACTTTCCTGTTGGCCATTTTAATCGAGCAATGGCACCATTTTTTCCCTCGTGAAATTGGCAAGTGCTCTCCAGAGTTCAGTGAGGAGGACACTTTCATGGGGATATCTCTAGCATCTGATGCAATAATCCCCCATTTGCTAAATTTCCTTAAGGAAATAAACAGAGATGTACATACAGAGTTATGCACAAGCATGTTCCTGGAACCCTGGTTTACAACAGTGAAAGCCCAGAAATAACCCTTACATCCAACAATAGGATATTGAGCAGATAAAATAAGAGGCAGCAATACAGCGGCACACTGTACAGTCAGGGGAAACGGTCTTTTCTGAAAAATACTGAATGACATGAGAAAATACTTAGGATGTAATTTAGTGAGGGGAACAATATAAACGAAATAGACAGGATAATTCAATATTTTAAAAGAGATATACAAATTTTATATGCTTCTATGATCATAATGAGCCCTGGTGGCACAGTGGTTAAGAGCTACGGCTGCTAACCAAAAGGTCAGCAGTTTGAATCCACCAGCCGCTCCTTGGAAACCCTATGGGGCAGTTCTACTCTGTCCTATAGGGTCACTATGATCATAATATCAAAAGAATATACACATAAACAGTAACTGTGGTTATTTAGGTAGGATTTGGGGTGGATTTAGGGTGATTTTTTTTCTTCAAACCTTTCTGCAGTCCCAAACTGTTGACAATTAACATATATTACTCATATCCTAGGGGAAAAATGCTATTTTAAAAATATATCTAGGAAACGATTCAAATTTAAAGCTTTGGAATTGATTCTTCATACTACATGTAAGGAGACCAGGCCCACAGGACAGTTTTTGTTTTGTTTCGTTTCGCTTTCCTTTGTAATTCTAGTTATTATATGTGACTCTTTATGGTAGGCAGAATAATGGCCCTCTAAAGATATCCACGTCCTAATCCCTGGAACCTGTGAATCTGTTACCTTACATGGCAAAAGGGACTTTGCAGATTGATTAACAGTATGGACCTTGAGTTTGGATGATCTGGGTGAACCCAACGTCATCACGTGGATTCTTAAAAGCAGAGAACATTCCCTTGCCATGGTCAGAGGGAGATGTGACTATGGGAGAAGGATCAGAAAGAGAACCAGAGACATGGCAGTGCTAGAAGAACTTGGCCTGCCACTGCTGGCTTTGAAGATGGAGGAAGGAACCACAAGCCAAGGAATGTGGGTGACCTCTAAAGGCTGGAAAGTCAAGGAAACAGATTCTCCTCTAGAGCCTCTAGAAAGGAAAATAACCCTGCCAACACCTTGATTTTAGCCCAGGGAGACCCATATCAGACTCCTAACCTACAGAAATATGATATAATAAGTGTCTGTTGTTTTAAGGCTCAACATTTGTTATGGCAGCAATAGAAAACGAATATACTCTTAAATGGTAATTTCATTCAAAGTCTTGTGTCTATGGTGTCCCGTACACTACTACCCCTGCCCTAATCATCTGTTTTCTGTTTGTTTTTATCTTAATCATTCAGCAAGTATTAACTAAGCACCAGCTATGCGCTAGACACTGTTAGGAGCTGAGGGGAGGAGAAAGGAGGTGGAAGATACAACTCTGGGTTTGGTGATGCAAACACTCCTTTAAAGAGATTCAAGAACACGCCAGGGAAGAAACACTGTAGCTGTAATGCTAAGGGGGTCGTTTCTAGGTTTCTCTCCACTCACCTGTTCTTTCACTTGGAATATTTCTATTTAAGAGGTGAAGTCTACATGAGAGAGCAATACATTTCCTCTCTTTCTTTTCTTTCTTTTTCTTTGTGACTATCAATCCATCAGATAGAACCTTTAAATGGATTTATTTTCGATCCCAGTAAAGAGCCACCAGATGTGCTCATTCTGCTCAGAAAATGAAAGGCAGCTGTTTTTACCTGAAAGAGATGCCATCAATTTCATGGCGGTATGGGTTGTTGGAATTCCAAAGTGTTAAATGTGTCCAATCATGCCATTTCATTCATTAGCTAGCTGATTTTTTTTTTTTTTTCATTTAAAATGGGAGTGCCTACACTGTGCTAGCTTTTGGTGATGCAAAGAGGAATAAAGCCCCTCCTTGACCTTGAGGAGCTCTGAGCTAGGCATGGAAGACAGACATGGAAACAATTATTTATGATAAAATGGGACAAGTGTGCACTAGTCAGGTATATGAGACCCATGGGGCAGCAATGAATGGAGCAATTGTTTGTGATCCAGAAGGCTGGGATGGGAAGAGGAATTGGAGAGACATTTGAACTAAATCTGAAGAATGAGTATGAGTTCGCTCAGTGAAGAAGTTAGCAACAGGGCATCGCTGGCAAAGAAAATAGCACGGGGGAAGGCTTGGAGTAGGGCTTCAAACTGGTTCTTCCCGGTTCAGTCATGGCCAAGGAAGCGAAACCAGACCAGACCCAAATTTTCAAAATTTGGGTGAACCGGAATGATAACCAGAATAGGAAAAATTGTGGGCCAAAGCCTTCCTAGAAACCTAACCTCCCTCTTAGAAAACAAGGGCAGTGTACACATTGCATAGCAACCGAATCTCTTGCCCGTGGGGTTTTGAGCAGAGTCGGAAACAGTGGTGCCCTCCTCAAAGATGTGTGTCCTGCTGATAATCCAATCTAACGTAGCAGGCTCCTGAAAGGGCTCACTATGCCTCTTCCGAGTCTCCCATTCCAGGGCTTTGACTCGTAATTTTTCCCGTTCCAGTTACTGTACCAGATCACCCAAATTGTAACAATTTGGGTCTGTTCCGGTTTTGCTTTGCTGGCCACGACTGAACTGGTTTGAACTGGTTCGAAGCTCTGGCTTGGAGGTAAAGTACACTGGACTTTCCAATATAGGGATTGGCTGTGCAATGGAGATCAAGAAGCAAAGAGGGGTTTGTTTGGAAGGGACAGCTGGGGTTAGAAAGTGAAATGCTCTAAATACCAAGCTAAGGAGATTGAACTTGATTCTAGAGGCAGTGGGGAGCTAATGGAGGTTTTTAAGTAGGGGAATGTCACCATAAGCTCTGTGTTTAAACAGTGCTGTCCAGTAGAACTTTCTGTGATGATGAAAACATTCTATATGTGTATTACCATATTTTTACATAAATAACATGTACCTTCTATGTTTCTTTGCCAACCGTGCCCCATCTCCGTGAGGTATTTTTGTAAGCGCTGCTATGCCAATTTTTTTTTACATGTTGCTATATATATATGTGTGTGTGGCATATATATATGCCACCAGCTATTGAGCAGCTAAAATGTGGCTAGTGCTACTGAGGAACTGAATTTTTAATTTAATTTTAACTAATTTCTGTTTTAATTTAACAAGCCACACATGGCTAGTGACTGTTATACTGTACAGCCCAGGGCTAGAAAGTTATCCCTGGAACAATGCAGAATGGAGGGGAATAGGCTGCCTACAGAAAAAAAATGGACTAGATTAGGGAGAGAATAATTGGTCTCCTTTGTCTTTCAAAGGTAGATCTTTAACATAAAGGAAGTACTTTTGGCCATGATTCGTGTCTTCAAATATAGGCTATAAACATTATAGGGTAAATTTAGCATATGGCTGTAATCCAGACGAAAGGTATGTCAGTGTAGAGTTATGGAACACACCACTCTAGGCTGAGGATATGCCACTGAACAGCTCTTTTGTTCCTTAGGTTTTTATTTCAAGAAGCTGAACTTGTACTCCAAACCTCAGGATACTGTCTATGTAGCGCTCACCATGAACTACCTTCTGTACCCATTGCTCAAGACAGTGATTCTCAATGAGGGTGATTTCATTCCCCAGGGGATATTTGGCACTGTTTGGAGACATTTTTGGTTGTCATAACTGGAGGCGGGTGCTACTGGCATCTAGTGGGTGAAGGCCAAGGATGCTGCTGAACATCCTACAAAGCACAGGACAGCCCCACCACAAAGAATGATCCAGGCCAAACGTCAACAGTGCTGAGGTAGAGAAGCCCGGGTCTAAGGCCATGGTTCTCAACCCTTGATGCCCATTAGAATCACTTGGGAAACTTTTTTTTTTTTTTTTTTTTTTACAAATCTTAACACTCTTTCTAGTCCTTCTCTAGGCCAACTAAATCCGAAAATCTGAGCGTGGTGCCCAGCCCAGGTATCGGGGCTTTTGAAAGCTCTCCAGGTGATTGTTCCATGCAGCCAGAGTTGAGAACTACCGGTATAAAGAGATGATGCTGTCCTAAACACCCATCCCAAAATATCTGACTCCTACAAGCTTCCGTTTTGTGTCTCCCATGGGGTCTTCCGCCACAGCTGAGTTCCTACCCCCATCCCATTTTATTTAGTGTCTTATCACTGTGGGGCTCCTGAAACCTGTCACACAAAGTGGATTACAGAGCGCTTCTCTGGTGAACACACCATGCATTTATGTTGTTGAAAAAAGGTATTTGCAATGAATAAGTCCTTGGTCTTGGAAAATTCTATCATGCAATCTCCGGTGTCGTTTCTATTACCAAGGCCATGTTTTCCAACTACTGGATCCTTCTTTGTTTCCAACTTTCACATTCCAATCACCAGTAATTATCAATGCATCTTGATTGCCTGTTTGATCGATTTCAGGCTGCAGAAGTTGGTAAAAAATCTTTGATTACTTATCTTGGCATTAGTGCTTAGTGTGTAAATTTGAGTAACAGTCGTATTAACTGGTCTTCCTTGTAGGCGTATGGATATTATTCTATCACTGACAGTGTTGTACTTCAGGATAGATCTTGAAATGTTCCTTTTGACAATGAATGCAACGTCATTCCTCTTCAATTTGTCATTCCTGGCATAGTAGACCATACGATTGTCTGATTCAAAACAGCCAATACCAGTCCATTTCAGTTCACTAATGCCTAGGGTATCGATGTTTATGTGTTCCATTTCATTTTTGAAGATTTCCAATTTTCCTAGATTCATACTTTGTACATTCCACATTCTGATTATTAATGGATGTTTGCAGCTGTTGCTTCTCATTTCAGTCACGCCACATCAGCAAATGAAGGTCCCGAAAACTCGACTCCATCCACATCAACGTTGACTCTACTTTGAGGAGGCAGCTCTTCCCCAGTCGTCTTTTCAGTGCCTTCCAACCTGAGGGACTCATCTTCCGGCACTATATCAGACAACATTCTGCTGCTATTCATAAGGTTTTCACTGGCTAATTTTTTCCCAAAGCAGACCGCCAGGATTCTGACTCATAGCAATCCCATGTGACAGAGTGGAACTGCCCTATAGGGTTTTCTTGGTTGTAATCTTTTTGGAAGCAGATCTAGGGACAGAAAAAATCCAGTGTGGCTAATGGGTGAGTAGACAGATGAGGCCTCAGAGGTGGATGGAGATTAGCTCGTGGAGGGCATTATACTAGATTAAGAAGGGTGGGTTTTTAATCTAAGCGCAACAGAAAGTTACTAGATAGATTTGAGCCAGAAAGTAATGCAGTCTGATTTATATTTTTATAAAACAATTCATGTGGAAGCAGAGAAAACCAGTTAGGAGGCTCTTGTAGCTGCAGTTAAGAACTGGCAGTATCTTGGGTTCTGGTGATATCAGTGGACGTGGAAAAATATGGATAGATTTGAGAGATGTTTTGGAATTCACTGAACTGCTGTCCCAGAAGGACTGGATGTGGAGGGTGAGGGAAACTAAAAAACGGGAATCATTAACAGTTATTTGAGCACTGAGTGGGTGGTAGAGCCACTTACTGAGATATAAAAGACTGGAGGAGAGCCAACTGGTAAAAGAAAAAATTCTGGTTGGGCCATGTTGAGTTTTGAGATGTCTATGAGGCCTCCACATAGAGAAGTCTACCTGGCAGTTGGAAAAACAAACCTAGAATCCTGGGGATGAGTATTTTAAAGACATGGGGCTGGAAAAGTTTGCTCAGTTAGTATGTAGACAGAAAAGAGACACACCTAAGACAGAGTCCTAGGGCACTCAACGTTTATAGGTGAAGGCAGAGAAAAAGGAACTCCCAAAGGAGCATGAAAAAGAGCATCAGTGAGGTAGAAGGAAAACCACCAAGGGGGTGGCATGGAGAGTAGGGAACAAGGTAAAGTCACAGCCAACAGAGAAACGGTATATTTTTATTTTATTCCTTTTAACTGCTGTATCCACCAACCCCAGTAAGCTATATTAAATACAATTTCCAATGGGAATACCCATTTTATAAAAAAAGACACTGAGGCTCAGACCTCAAATGACTCCCTCAGAATTACACGATTGTTAGTGCCAGAATTTGAACTCAGATCTTCTGACTTGAAGCTACACGTGAATTTTCTTGGCTTCAAAGTCTTCATTTCAAAAATGACTATGTTTTTTTGAGAGTTTCTTCAGAAACTATCTCTTATTGGCCATTCCAATAAGAATGTTGATTCAGCATCTGTTTGCCAAATGAATCTTGTGCAAAAGCACATTGCAGGTACACTGTTAGTGAATACATTAATTGAACAAATCTGTCTTAGAAGAAGTACAGCCAGAATGCTCCTTAGAAGCAAGGATGACAAGAGTTCATCTCATGTACTTTGGACATGTTATCAGGAGGGATCAGTCCCTGGAGAAGGGCATCACGCTTGGTAAAGTAGAGGGTCAGCGAAAAAGAGGAAGACCCTCCATGAGGTGGATTGATGCAGTGGCTGCAACAATGGGCTCAAGCATGACAACAATTGTGAGGATGCTGCAGGACCGGGCAGTGTTTTGTTTTGTTGTACATGGGGTCGCTATGAGTCGGAACCTACTTGACGGCCCCTAACAACAACAACAACATTATGTATCTGTCTCCCCGATGTGCCTATGCTTACCTGAGGTCAGAAACTCTCTCTCATTCTTCTTTGCATCTTCATTGCCTACTACTGGCATCACAATAAATCTTTATTAAATAAATAAATAAACCTCGGGGAGAGGGCAGTTCAGGTTTTAACGGAGGGCAACAAGTATTTCTTCGCAATGGTCCACAGTACTAGTAGGAACTTTAGAATCTGGAGTGAAAAGTAGGGAAAAGCCTAAACTTATTTGGATTAACAACAACTACAACAACAAAACATTGGTGGTACTTGGTCTGAATGAAGACACAATAGTCATTAAATAATTCTAACAAGTAGACACAATTTTAGAAATAGAATCCTTGCAAGACTTCTTTTAAACCTGTTGATTTCAATCCACTGAATAATTATTGAAGGCGTAGTATAAGCAAATTACTGTGCCAAGCGAGAAAGAAGAAAATGCTTCTGTAGTTAACGTTTCATAATTCTATGACCTTATGATTCTGAACATTTACATGAGGTGTTTTTAAACCTTGGTAGTCACGTTGGATAGATTTACATCACGAACCAGGCATTATGGATTCAGGACTTGCATGGATTGCTTCTGTCAAAGTTGTGCTGCAAACGAGAGCCATTGGGTCATTTTTGGACTCCGGTTTAGGAGCTTGGTTTAGGGGCTTTCCCCCAAAGAGGACACTCACGTGCCATTCTGTTTTATGTTCTGTACGTTTGTCTAGGGGACAACAGCCAGATGGTTAATTGCCCTTTCTGAAGCACATGCACACTAGCAGAAAAGGTATGAGGAAGGACCCTCGAAAGAAGGAGCCCTCTCACACAGCAGGCTGGGTCGATGTACAGAAGCTGGGATTGTTGGCCCGCTGAACGTGTCCAAAGCCTTTTCAGCCACACAAAACCCTGGGCTTGGCCATCAGCATATCAGAGGCGGCGCAGTGGTGGGAAATGCTTCGGGCAACAAAGGACACGGCTCAGTGCCATTGTCTCATTGGTGGTTACAGAAGCAGAAAAAATGATAATCGGGCCAGGGCTTCAGGGACAGACAGATGCTGACATGTTTTCTTGAGTGACCAACGTCTTCTACCCCCCACCACTTGATCCGCTATCAAGACTGCCCATCCCCCTTCAAAACAACAGCTCCTCAGACCTTATACAAGGAGTGCCTCGATCCAACCCACTCAGGGGATACTGGCAAAAACTCCCTCTAACTAAAACGAAGACACAGTTGCAGCTTTAACTTGAACCCTGAATAGAAAGGATTTGCCACTTTTTTCAGACTTGAACGTTTTCTTTGAAACACAGCTCGATGATAAATAAAAGCGTCGATGGGCAGTTACTAATACCCTCACGGAGACCAAATCACTCTTTATGTTACAGAAACTCTTCCCCAGGAATCAACTATCTTATTTTTTTTATACTAAAAGGGAGCAAAGACATTGAGTGAAAGAGTAACTTTACATTCTTGTCCTAAGTGATTTCCCTTCTCTGAAGTTTGAGACCAGTGTTCTCCGCATTACAGTAACAGTTCTCATCCAGGGGTGATGTGCTCCCCAGGGCACAGCTGCTGATGTCTGGAGATTTTGGTTGTCACTACTGGGGGAGGTGCTACTGGCATCTAGTGGGTAGAGGCAGGGATGCTGCCAAAAATCCTACAGAGCACAGGACAGGTCCCACAGCAAAGAGTTATCCAGCGCAAAATGTCAGTGGTGCCAAGGAGGAGACATCCTGCTCTATAGCCTTCTTTGTGAATATAATTTAAAAATTCTTATCGAGTTAAATTGCTACTTGTAAATGGGCACCTTGCGGGACTCATGTCCCCAGGCTGGCTATATTAATTTAGAATATTGAACAGCTTTTGACGAAGAAACGGTATCCAAATGATAATTTTTCATCTTTGGCATTGAAAGATTCAATCAAACCAGCAATTTGACTTTCTTACAGCCAACAATATGTCTTTTACTTCACACTTAGCTGAGTCTTAAATATAATCCAAAAGGCACAAAATTTGATTGAAGAATTCTTTCTCCTCACTCAGAAATATTTATAACCTCTTAGAAAAACTATGCCTTGAGGTACACTATACATTGGTCAGTTATGTAAATACATAATTAAATTTACATTTAAAATAGCATGTTGTAGTAGGTTTGTACTATTTAATATCATGTTTCTGGATCAAATTTTTTCCAGTTCAGTATTTACAAAACAAAACATTTATAATCATATATTTACGATTACACACACAAACACACATATACACACACATACATATATGTATATATATACACACATATATGTATAGACATACACACATAAATGTATACACATACACACATATGTATATATAGACACACATATACATATACAGATAGATATAAACCCATTGCCATCGAGTTGATTCCGACTCATAGCGACCCTATAGGACAGAGTAGAACTCTCCCGTAGGGTTTCCAAGGAGCAGCCAGTGGATTTGAACTGCCAACCTTTTGGTTAGCAGCGGAGCTCTTAATACAAAAAGATACATTGTTCTCCTTAGTTTCAAGTTGTTCTATTCAAGTAGCTACATGTTGCCCAAACCACTCCAGATTCAAAACCCTAAGAATTATTGATCACTGCTTATTATAGCCATTGGTATATCATTTTGATAACTATCTCTTTCAAAAGGTAAACTTTGGATGCCAAAAAACAAACAAACAAAAATTGCAGATGATTATAATGGATCTTTATAAAGAGGAACATTAAATGGAGGTCAAATTGGATGGTGGTGCAGCGGTTAAAGCACTTGCTGCTAACGAAAAGGTTGGTAGTGCTAACTCATCAGCTGCTCTATGGGAGAAGGATGTGGCAGTCTGCTTCCATAAAGTTTCCAGCCTTGGAAACCCTATGGGGCAGTTCTACTCTGTCCTATAGAGTCACTATGAGTCGGAATCGACTGAATGGCAACGGGTTAATTCATCTTCAATAATCTATGGTCTGCAACGATACACACTTTTTTCCTTAAAAATTCTTAATTAAGATTTTCTATCCTTTAGGAATTATCAGGCCAGAGACCCTTCCAAAATCAGAGTTATGCTCTCTGACAAAGACATTTCACCATTTGTAAAACTATATTTGCTTTCTGCAAAACAGTGTCATATACTCTAACACAGTGGTTCACATTAGATGCAATTATGCCTATTCCAAAGAAAGGTGATCCAACCGAATGTGGAAATTATGGAACAATATCATTAATATCACATGCAAGTAAAATTTTGCTGAAGATCATTCAAAAGCAGTTGCAGCAGTACATCAACAGGGAACTGCCAGAAATTCAAGCTGGATTCAGAGGAGGACGTGGAACCAGGAATATCATTGCTGATGTCAGATGGATCATGGCTGAAAGCGGAGAATACCAGAAAGCTGTTTCCCTGTGTTTTATTGACTATGCAAAGGCATTTGACTGTGTGGATCATAACAAATTATGGATAACATTGTGAAGAATGGGAACTCCAGAACACTTAACTGTACTCATGAAGAACCTGTACATAGACCAAAAGTCAATTGTTCGAATAAGGGGATACCGCATGGTTTAAAGTCAGGAAAGGTGTGCGTCAGTGTTGTATCCTTTCACCGTACCTATTCAGTCTGTATGCTGAGCAAATAATCCGAGAAGCTGGACTATATGAAGAAGAACGGGGCATCAAGACTGGAGGAAGACTCATTAACAATCTGTGTTATATAGATGACACAAGCTTGCTGAAAGTGAAGAGGACTTGAAGCACTTACTGATGAAGATCAAAGACTACAGTCTTCAGTATGGCTTTCACCTCAACATAAAGAAAACAAAAATCCTCATAACTGGACCAATAAGTAACATCATGATAAACAGAGAAAATATTGAAGTTGTCAAGGATTTCATTTTACTTGGATCTACAATCAACACCGTTGGAAGAAGCAGTCAAGAAATCAAATGATGATAATGTAGAGAGTCAGATAATTCATCATCCAATCTGGGACGCTCTGAGAATGAAAGAGTGCTGATAATTACAGTGGCATCAAGCAGGACTGTTTGAGAAAGACTGGGATATATGGACGCTCCAAGTCTAAAGAATTAAAACATCCAAAGTTTTTTTTAATTTTATTGTATGGTCTGCAACATCGATGTGCTTAATAATATGGATTTCACCGAGGCATTATTATAAACCAATTACCAACCTGGAATTACTCAGGAAAAGCTAGTTTTTATGGTAGATGCATCAGGGGGATCAATTTCTTACACAAGAAAGTATAGACATGAATGAGACAAAGTTCCTGGTTTCAAGACATTAATAATCTAGCAAAAAAAGACAAGCATAAGCAAATAACCATAATACATTATGTTTTGTTCCACAACAGAAATGTATAAACTGGTAGGAGAATACAGTAGAAACAGCAATGAAAAGTCTATTCCCAAAATGTGGCTAAGTATCTAGAGAAACTTCTGGTACAGAACACCTAAAAATACTGGATAAAATACAAGAAAAAAACTTTTTTTTTAATGCATGATTAGGCAGACAGGAAAATTCTGAGTCCAGAATACAATGAGAAAGACAAGTTCAAAGATGGCAGTGTCTGCCCTGAGGGCATCTACCTTGCCTAGTAGCTTTGAACTTGGGCTTTTCCTGGAGCTCTGGAGCCTTGGTGGCACAATGGTTAAGAACTCGGGTGCTAACCAAAAGGTCAGCAGTTCAAAACCACCAGTCGCTCCTTGGAAACCCTACAAGGCAGTTCTACTCTGTCAGCTCCCACATGGTGGGTGGGTTGGCGGAAGACTATAAAGATATAAAGCAGTGACTATCACGGCTTGGGAGTCCCTGGGTGGTGCAAATGGTTAATGGGCTCAAAAGGTTGGAGGTTCAAGTTCACCCAGAGGCACCTCAGAAGAAAGTCCTGGTGATCTACTTCTAAAAAAACAGCCATCGAAAACCCTACTCTGACACACATGGGGTCGCCAAGAGTCCGAGATGACTCAACAGCAACTGATTATCATAGGCTACAGAATCGGCAGGTACACTGGGGAAATATTGCCCCACGGAGGTAGTAGGGACATTTTTCTGTCTTAGTCTTGGGTAGAAGGGCGACGGGAATCGCCCACAGGAATGCATTTGGTATGTAACAATTTAGCAATGATTCATCTTTTAAATTGCCAGCCTGAATGATAATATCTCCCAGGGGAACTGAGAGTGACAGAGTAGTATAATGAAGGAACTTTGGAATCCGGGCGATGTTCTTAGTTCTGGCTCTTTCTGGAACTCACTTTCCTTGGCCTTGGTTCACTCACCGATAAAATTACGGTTCTTGGTTACGTTCAATTTAGAGAGAAAAACAACTTCAAACAATTATTATGAAGTTAGAAAAACTCTTTCAACAATTTAAAATTTTGCATTTTTCATAAATTTATAATGAAATTTATATAAATTCATAAATTTATAGACTACATGGCCAAATAGTCTATAATTTATAAAGCAATTTGTGGCAGAGTAATTTGTAATTAAGACATATATTTCCTCATAACAGAAAAATGAGCCTAGTGTTTTTGCTATAAAATATTTCGATAGCTAAATATACCTTAAACCAGAGGTTGGCAAACTTTTTTTGTAAAGGGCCAGATAGTAAACATTTTAGGCTTTGTGGGCCACAGAAGACCTCTGTTACATAAGAAGATTATTGTTTCTGTGTTCAAGTTCCTGAAAGCATTTTCATTTCAAGCTTTTTCTCTTTCAATTGGTTTCTGGATGCCCCTTGGAAAGATTTTTGCAAGGGTCTTAGACGTATGCCGACCAGCTGTCCCCAGAGACTTTCAGTGCTCAAATCAGGCGAGTGCTGGGCAAACCAAGATGAGCTGGTCACCCTGCAGGTGAATGTGAGTCCCCAGTCAGTCCTTGAGTTTTCTTTGTTGCCCTGTTTTTTTCTCAATCATTTAAAAATGCAAAAACGGGCCATGGGCAGGATTTGCTGACCCCTGCTCTGTGGGAGGAAGATGCGGCAGTCTGCTTCCGTAAAGATTTACAGCCTTGGAAACCCTATGGGGCAGTTCTACTCTGTCCTATAGGGTCGCTATAAGTCGGAAGATCAACTCTATGACAATGGGTTTTTTGGTTTGGGTTTATATATATAAATTATATACATTAAACAAATAATAAAATATCTATTTGCATAAAAACAAAATGCTTGCTTTTATTTAACAACAACAAAAGCTGCCAAAAGCTACTATCAATGGAGAGATTCAACCAGGGCAACATAGAAAAGTCAAGGACCAGCTGGGGACTCCCATTCACCTGCAGGGTGACCAACTTGTCCAGGTTTGCCTGGGACTTGCCTGATTTGAGCACTGAAAGTCTACTGGGACAGTTGGTCAGCATACATCTAAGACTCTTGCAAAAATCTTTCCAAAAGGCATCCAGAAACCAGTTGAAAGAGAAAAAGCTTGAAATGGAAATGCTTTCAGGAACTTGAACACAGAAACAATAGGCAAAGCCCCCAACTGGAAAACTTTAAAGGGAAAATTGGGAGGGAATATTTTGCAGCATTTTTTGGCTTGAGCTGGATGGCGCCTAAATCTACCTTCCCATTAACAGTCCTAATCCAACAGGCCACAATGAGGAAAGTGCTTATTCATTGGTGTGGCAGGTGTTTTGGAGTACAAGTTTATACATCCTCTGGATGTGACAGATTCTGGAAGTTATGATGAAACACAGCCCAACCTTCTTACTCAGATATGACAGGGTTTATAATTACTTCCTGGGTTTGACCGAAGAGGACACGTGCTATGAACCTAGCTGTGAGTCTAACTATGAATACAAAGATTACTAGTAGAAACTATTTTGGAAACCATGTGCTTACATAAAGTGGCTTCACCTTCTGGGTCATCTCCCCTCCCTTTGACTCCAGTTGCATCTCTGTGAAACTTGGGTGGACTGGCCACACACCAAGGGTTCTGCCCAAGGCTTCTCTTCGGCATTTGCTCAGAAAAACCAACTTCCCTTATGTAAAACTACAGCAAATCATGTAGGGTCCAGAGCATTCCTCTCCCTGATTCCATCCTTAGGCGGATGACCTACATCTTACTCAGAGTTAGCTGGCATCCCATTCCTACTGTTAGGAGAGAATGGGCCCCGCTCCAGAAGACTACACCCTAGCTGCTCAGAGGGCTTTTAGACAAGCCCTATGTGTCTTCATTTTCCTCATTTTAGCCTCATGAGGCACTTCTTGGGTACAATTATATTCTTAAAGATACAATGGACCTTAAATATTATCTATCATCTATTCCAAACTTTCATTCTAGGGGAAACCAGTTGCCATTGAGTCGATTCTGATTCATGGCAACCCCATATGTGTCAGAGTAGAACTGTGCTCCATAGAGTTTTCAATGGCTGATTTTTTTGTAAGGAAATTGCCAGGCCTTTCTTCCAAGACACCTCTGGGTGGACTCGAACCACCAACCTTTTGGTTAGCAGCTGAGTGTGTTAACCATTGCACCACCCAGGGATTCCTTCATTCTAGGGAGGCTCTATAAATTCTATATTTTTTAGAACGAAAATTGTGGAAGAATAGAACAAAATAAATTGGTTGACTAGATCATCTGCATATATAATTTTCTTTCTGCTTGTTGCCGTAAGGCAGCCAAGGACTCCAAAGAAAGTCTTATAAAATGTATATATGTTTTCTTTTGATGTTTAATCTGGGTCTACACATCATCAAACCATGGGCTTACAATCTCAACAAGTGCCAGGTTTGAGAACATGTTAATTTTATGGAAGCGCACTGAAGTATTTTTCCTATAATTATTCAGCAGCTGTCATCCCTGAAAACTATAATTGCAGTGCAATAGAATGTTCCCAAATTATGATGAAGGAAGGCTCTGTTCTATGATCTGGAACAGGCAATGCCAGCTAGGAATGCAGCATGTAATCTGTATATCTGGGAAATAAAATAGAAATACTGCTAGGGCACACAAGGCCAGCGTTTTCAATTATTCAAAATAGTTTACGATGTTTTGGTCCCTTAAGCAAGCATCCATGGCTACATTCTAGCATGATCCCATTTAATCCTTTGCATGTTCTAGTCTGAGAGCTGATTATGACACTCTTACCACTATAAAAACAACCGTGCTTATATACATTTTAAAAGCACTTTAAACAATGAACTCTGAGTGTCTTTTCCCCAGAAATGTAAAACGCAGCCAGGGTTGAGAAACAGGGATAGCGATTTGTAGTTACGTTTAAATATCTCCATTCCATTCCGAATGTTAGTGCTATGGTTATCTATTGCTGCGTAACAAACTGCCCGAAACCTTAGCAGCTTGAATCAGCAAACATTTATTGCCTCATAGTTTCTGTGGGTCAGTGTCATGGATTGAATTGTGTCCCCCAAAAATATCTGTCAATTTGGCGAGACCATGATTCCCAGTATTGTGTTATTATCCACCATTTTGCTATCTGATGTGATTTTCCTATGTGTTGTAAATCCTATCTCTACGATGTTGACGAGATGGGATTATCGGAAGTTATGTCGATGAGATGGGACTCAATCTACAGGATTGGGTTGTGTCTTCAGCCAATCTCTTTTGAGATATAAAAGAGAGAAGCAAGCACAGAGACATGGGGACTTCATATTATCAAGAAAGCAGTGCCAGGAGAAAAGCGCGTCCTTTGAACCCAGGGTCTCTGCACTGAGAAGCTCCTAGACCAGGGAAAGATTGGTGACAAGGACCTTTCCCCAGAGCTGACAGAAGGAAAGTCTTCCCCTGGAGCTGATGCCCTGAATTTGGACAATTAGCCTGCTAGACTGTGAGAGAATAAATTTCTCTTTGTTAAAGCCATCCGCTTGTGGTATTTCTGTTATAGCAGCACTAGATAATCAAGACAGTCAGGAATTCAAGAGCCCCTTAGCTGAATGGCTCTGGCTCAGGGGCTCTCATGAGGTTGCAGTCAAGTTGGTGACCAGCGCTGCAGTCATCTGAAGGCTTGACTGGGGCTGGAGGACCTGCTTGCAGGCTCACTCATGTGGTTATTGGTATGCCTCATTTCCTAGTGGGCTGTTGGCCAGAGACTTCAGTTCCTTCACAGAGCTGCTCAAAACATAGCAGTTTGTTTCCCTTACAGAAAGCAAGAGAGGGGTCTTCAAGATAGAAACCATAGTCTTTGTACAACCTGATCTCAGAAAAACCATTCTATCACTTCTTCCATATTCTATTCATTAGTCCACACTTAAGGGGCAGGGATTACACAAGGGTTGAACATTGGGAGGTGGCCATTAATGGGCGCCATCTTTGAGGTGGCCTACCACACTCAATAACCAAGGAGAAACCAGGTGTAGTTGACTTGAAAGCAAAGTGGCTTTCATAGTTTAGCAAAGAGAGTCTGCGCCCACCAAAGAGAGATTAGCTGCTCTGTCACAGGTATATATGGGTGCTGGGAGTGATAAGGCAAATTTAATTTTAAGGTCAGACAACAATGCTATCATTTCAGTTGTATGTAATTATTCCTCCCCTTAAATAGCTTAAAATATTTATTTGTTGGTCTCTCATTTAGCCTGGGTCTCTCTAGGAAATATAAGGGGCAGCATCAATATTGGCTCAACTGTGGTTTTGAGTCTTAGTATTAGAAATCTTTTTGCAGGGAAGACCAACATATTCTTGAGGCATTCTTCCTCTAATTGTCAATGAGGTGGACTCACGTTTCCTAAGCTTGCTGAATGCAGGGAGAGCACAAGCCCAACCCTGGCAGAGACAACCGTTTGTTTTAATGTTACTTATGAAGGAGCTGGGATGTGAAGGGAAGTACACTGGTTAGTGTTAGGTTTAAGGCCAAAACCAATTTAAAAAGAAAAAGACCTAGGAGGCAGGCAGATGGGAAAAAAATTAAAATATTGATTACAAACAAGGCTGGATTGGCTCACACAGCTGAGATGTGTGGTCACAGTCAGTTTTCCTATTATAGGTCTATAGTTTCTTATCTATAATTTGGAAATACAAAAAGCTTTGTAAACCAACTTTTGAGCCTATGTTTGATGCAAATTCATTTGGTGGTGAAACCTGGCCTGAATTAACATGTGATAATTTTGGTCTTTATTTATTCTACTTAACACAGATATTCATATGTGCTTGAGAATTAGTAAGGACTTGATGTTGGGGTGCTACTGTAGATCCGGCAGGTACTATGTGTGGGCATAGCGTGTGCACCTCATTGCTTTTCTGAAATCTGAAAAACTCTCAATTCTATGATACAACTAGCCCTACAAATGTCATATAAGCAACTCTAATCTTGGATTCCTCACTCACCTCCCTACCACACTCAGCCACAGTGCAAGGTTAGACTTTGAATCAATCTATGCAAGGAAGACTTGGGTCTGCAAAGGAAACAGACATCCAGAATTACAGCTTTGTGCCCATCAAATTCCAATAGGGAGGACAGAGAAGAATGGCCGTAAGACCAAAACTCTAAAGAAGGCAGACCTTGGCCTTGACCGTATCACCTTAAGTATCACTTAGTCTTGGACAAGAAAATGCCAAAAGAGGAAACAAAGAAGAGGCTGAGTTGAGTCCACTTAGCTCGTCCCTCTAGTTTCTCCAATCAGATAAGTCACTCCTCTTCTTCCAGAAGATTTGAGTGAGGGTAGAGAGAAAGGCCAGAAGTGTCATTTCTTCCCAGTGGAAATCCATCATAAAAATGGAGGCCATTGGCCTGATGTATCACCCTCCACTGGTGGGAATCAGCTAGGCATGTGACCTTGCACCTAACTCTTCACATCTCTGGGCCTTGGTTTCCTCATCTGTGAAATGAGGGGAAGATAAAGAGAGAAGGTATTTATTGGATGTGTGTTATACGCATTCTACGTTTATCACTGTTTATAAGGTTCAAAGGAGCGCTGGTGGCACAGTGGTTAAGTGCTCGGCTGCTAACTGAAAGGTCAGCAGTTCGAACCTACCAGCCGCTCTGCAGGAGAAAGATGTGGCAGTTTGCTTCTGTAAGGATTACAGCCTCAGAAACCCTACGGGGCAAGTTCTACTCAGTCTTACAGGGTCGCTATAAGTCGGAATCAACTTGACGGCAAAGGGTTTGGTTTGTTTTTGTTTTGGATACTGTTCAAAACAGACACAAAATTCTAGGCACTGAGAACAAAGAGGTTAAGCAATTCAGCAGGGTCACCCACTCTGCAGTACCCAATTGCAGGGCCAGCACTCAAATCCAGGTCTGCCATACAACAAAGCCAACCAAGCCAGGTGCTTGCTTAGGTCACTTCTAGCTCTCAAACCCTCGGACTTGCACCAAAGGTGTCCACAGCTTATTTACTGAAGACTACCTGGACCCTCGCCTCCCTCCCATACTGCCCTGGAGCCCTGACCACTCTCCTACAGCTTTGGCAACCATTCTCACGCACCTCACCAACTGATCGCCCCCTACTAAAAGCTTCAAGAGGCTGGGGAGAAATTTTCCACAGTGGGAACATTTTCATGATTAAGATTAAAATTGGAGCACAGCTCTGTGGTTAGAAGAATAGCATTTTTTAACTAAGGTGACACCAAGTCACACATGATACAGATGAATCACTTTATGGTATTCGGCATACTTGACAGAGCAAGATGCTTCAGAAAAATTAGGCACTGGCTTCTAGCATCTGCCCATGAAAACCTACTCTTTGAAAAATGTTCCCATCTAATCTTCTTTTGAGAGATTGAGAAGTACGAGGATGACTATACATCCAATCAAATACCAGATTTTCCTATGAATCAGGAAGGAGGTTATAATGTTTATTTAAAAAGGACTGCTTAACTAGGATTTTGTGTAATGGGGTGCTGGAGCCCGCTCATACTGACACATGAGAGTTGACTGTTAAATGTTCAGGAATTTTGTGAGCTGGTTGACATGATGTTGGTAGCTCGAAATCGCTATGGTGGGAGTACTTGCACCATGGGAATCAGTAAATGCTACAAATCAGGGCTATTAATATTATTATTATTAGAGTCCTTGAATGGTGTAAACAGTTACTGCACTTGGCTGCTGACCAAAAGGTGAGACGTTCTAGTCCATCCAGAGGTGCCTTGGAAGAAAGGCCTGGCAGTCTACTTCCAAAAAATCAGCCATTGAAAACGCTATGGAGCACAGTTCTACTCTGACAAACATAGGGTTGCCATGAGTCAGAAATGACTCAACAGTAATTGGTGGTTGTGGTGAGATTATTTTTACAATTACCATATTATTATTATTATTATTTTAAAGAGCTGGTTTACCAACACACCATTGATTTTTGTCTTTTCTTGAAAAAAAAAAAACTTACAAGCAATCAACATTATGCATGAAATACCGACTGTGTCCTTTTTAAGATGCTGAATCCCCCAAATAAGATCCTTTTTTTCTCATGGCATTTATAACCTATTTGAGAAAGGAAAGAACAAACAAAGAAAGGCAACACTGACCGTGAATAAATAAGAGTCTAAAGAAGAGAGAGAAAGGGATGAGTGCACATATGGCAGAGGCTTCATGGTAACATTGGAGCATGAGCTAGGCCTTAAAAGATGAGTAGGACAGCAAATGGGCCATCAGGGAGAGAAAGTCATGGCCAAGTAGTACTAGGCAGACAGGACTGAAATCTACTGTGAATAAGACAAGCCAGAGTGGAGCACGAGAGTGCCGTGACGTGGGGATAGCTCACGAGTGCATGCCACAGTAGTTTGTGAAGCCTTTTTCACACATCATCTCATTCCCATCCTCAAAACCAAGCCTGAGAGATGAGGGCAAATGAGGCTCAGAGAAATTTGTGTGACACAGCTGTGTGAGCCTGTGGTCAGAACTCAAAATGTGTCTTTTATCCTGGTTCAGCATTCTTCCCACTGTACCATGTTGCCATCTCTCATCTGCATTTTAAAGCATGTTAACACAGAAAAGAAGCAACGGACAAGAATTTTAAACAAGTACTGTATCTCACACATTCTGGTTGACTTCAAACACGCAGGTATGATGTTCCGGGTTGCTTTGACTGACAGTACTAAGGGTACCTTCCAAGTATAATTGCTTTCAAGAGCTCAGATACATTTTCTCTGCAAGGCGTCCAAAACTCCAAGCCCACAGCCTCACTGCATTCAACCCTAACTCTTGACAGGAAACAGAATTATAATCAGAGCATAATTTCTACGAAAAAGAAAACCCAGAACAAGTAAAAAAAATAGTGCTATCTAAACTACAAGGACTGGATTCTTAGGTTCCCCAAGAGTCAACATTTCTAAAAGAAATATTTTTCTTCTTCTCCCCATATCATTTAGTAAAAACCACAAAAGGCATAAACAAGAACTGAACCTTTGAGTTTAAAAGTTTCCAGTAATCTGAATCTCACAAACATAGCATTGCCCGAAAGAAGCCAGACACAAATGAAATGCTTTATGATTTCATTTCTATAAAGTATAAAAACCAGGCAAAACTAATCGGTGCTGTTAGAAGTCAGTCTACTGGTTATCCTTGGTGGGGCAGGGGGCATAGTGATGGGAAGGAGTCACCAGAGAGGCTTCTGGGATGTAGGTAATAGTCAGTGTCTCCATCTGAGTGCTGTTTACACAGGTATGCTCACTTTGTGAAAATTTGCAGAGCTATACACGTATACCCATTGCCGTCAAGTCAATTCCAACATTTTTCCTTATGTATGTTATACTTCAATAAAATGGTACTTAAATATCTCCTGGATCGATCTAGAATTTCAAAACCTTAAGAGGCAAAGAATGTTTGATCCTGGAAAAACACTGGGTGGTAAGAGACAAGCCTTAGGTGAAGCAGTCTTAGGAGGGAAGAGGGCCATGTAAACAGGAGAACTGTGCCATCCCCCTTTCAGGTGGGTGCCAGAATCTAGCTGAGGGACACTCAAGAGGAGTAGAGATAAGACACGAGGTGGTCTCCAGGCCCCTAGATGGAAGATAAATGATAATATCAGGATCTGGTCCACCTTGGCATCATTTTCCCATAATTCAACAGATTGGTTGCCCTTTGAGATCTTAATTAAGAAGGAAATGATGTCAGATAAAGATAGTAAAGGCCAGGCTCATACAGGCAAAGTAAAATAACGTTCGATTTTTAGTCATTCAGTGAATCCAGTTCCAACTGCCGTTAAGTCAATTCCTACTCATGGCGACCCCACTTGTAGTAGAACTGTACTCCACAGGGTTTTCAATGGCTGATTTTTGGGAAATAGATCGCTAGGTGCCTCTGCATGGACTCTAACCTCCAGCCTTCCCTTGAACCTCACTCACTGAGGACTCTTCATAACTTTAGCGGATATTAAGGTTCACAGGATTTTCAAGCAGAAAGAGACACATAATTTAAGAGATATACTATCTTATCCCCTTTCCAGGCTGTGTAAGCCTATCCTTATATCAAGTTAGACCATTAGAAAGCTCCACACCATGGTAGGTTAGTCTTTTATCCTATCCAAAATTGCCTTCTCCAAGTTATGCCATGGAGCGGGCATCTGAATCTTTTCTATGCCACGGAGCCCACTGGAAATCTCATGAAGCCCATGGAACCCTTCTCAGAATAGGGTTTAAATGCATAAACTAAATGTATGAGTTTACAAAAAAAAAAAATACTTAAAACTGAAATTCAGCTCTCAAAATATTTTTAAAAATTAATAGAGCAATATATAGGCTTCTTAATTAATGCATTACAAACAAAAGCTGGCCGAGGTCTAATAGCAATCGTAATTTCAAAGTAGTGATGACAGCAAAGGAAATTTTGTGACATCTGCAACAACAGTATTGGGATAGAAAATATTTGGTTACAAATATTGCTAAAACCTGGGGAGGGTTTCATACATAGTGGAAGGAAACGTTAAATGTCAGTTAATGATTGATGAAAATAAAGATGTAATTTTTTTCCAAGTCCATGAACACCATGAATTCTACCTACAGACTCAGGATCTGCAGATCCCAGGTTAATGACCTTCATTTTTGAGTATATTCTTGGCCTGTATTCCAGCTTAACAGTCCTTTGCCAATAACCAAAACCAAAACAAACCTATTGTCATTGAGTCAATTCTGACTTGTAGCAACCCTATAGGACAAAGTAGAACTGGCCCATAGAGCTTCACAGGAGCAGCTGGTGGATTTGAACTGCTGACCTTTTGGTTAGCAGCTGAGCTCTTAACCACAACACCACCAGAGCTCCTCAATAACATCCCTGATTTTTGCAAAATGTTTCAAAACATTATGTAACGTGGTTCAAAGTCTTCTGAATAGTTTAGATTTTAGTATTAAAAGAAACTTTGTCTCTGTAAAACAAGGAGGGTTGCTTATATTATTGCCCACATCAAATTTTATATTTATTAACAGTAACTACATTAAGCTTTATGGCTTGTGTCTTAGTTATCTAGTGCTGCTATAACAGAAATACCACAAGTGGGTGGCTTTAACAAACAGAAATTTATTTTCTCACAGTTTAGGAGGCTAGAAGTCCGAATTTAGGGTATCGGCTCTAGGGGAAGGCTTTCTCTCTGTTAGCTCTGGAGAAAAGTCCTTGTCTCTTCTGAGCTTCTGCTCCTGGGCGTTCTTCATGTGGCTTGGCATCTGTCTTCCCTCATCTGTGCTAAATGTCATTTAGAGATTGACGAAAATAAGGATGTAATTTTATCTTGCATTTAATCTCTTTTAAATCTCAAAACAGATTGACTCAAGATACACCCTACACTAATCCTGCCTCATTAACATCACAAAGACAACCCATTCCCAAATAGGATTATAATGACAGGCATAGAGGTTAGGATTTACAACACATATTTTCAGGGGACATAATTCAATCCATAACAGCTTGCATATTAAACTTTTCTGCCTTTTCATGATTTTTTATTTATGCCACTATAGTCTGAACCTAATTTTATGTATGTCCAACTCATCCTCCCCTCACCTATGCTCCAGACCCTTCTTATATGTGCATATGCAGAGGGTATCAACCTTGGCCACACACCCCAAGCTTACTACATCAGAATCTCTAGGAGTGAGACCTGGGCATCAGCTTTTTAAAGAAAATTCTCCAAGTGATTCCAATGCACAGCTATGTTTGAGGACCACTGCTTTTACCTCCCCAGGTGAAGACTCTAGACAAGCAATGACCATGGTTTTACTCTCTTATAAACCCAGGCCTCCCTGCAAATGGATAAATACATACAGTCTGTGCATTAACATTCTTCAAAATGTTTTTCAGTCACTAGTGAGTTGTTCAAGTCCTCTTTGCTTTCACAACCAAAGACCACAGCCTTCAGTATGGATTACACCTCAACATAAAGAAAACAAAAATCTGAACAACTGGACCAATGAGCAACATCATGATAAACAGAGAAAATATTGAAGCTGTTAAGGATTTCGTTTTACTTGGATCCCCAATCAATGCCCATGGAAGCAGCAGTCAAGAAATCAAATGACATATGGCATTAGGCAAATCTGCTGCAAAAGACCTCTTTAAAGTGTTGAAAAGCAAAGATGTCACTTTGAGGACTAAGGTGCACCTGACCCAAGCCATGGTATTTTCAATCAACTCATATGCATGTGAAAGCTGGACAATAAATAAGGAAGACCGAAGAAGAATTCATGCCTTTGAATTATGGTGCTGGTGAAGAATATTGACTATACCATGGACTTCCAGAAGAATGAACAAATTTGTCTTGGAAGAAGTACAGCCAGAATGCTCCTTAGAAGTGAGGATGGTAAGACTTTGTCTCACTTTCTTTGGACATGTTATCAGGAGGGAGCAGTCCCTGGAGACAGACATCATGCTTGGTAAAGTAGAGGGTCATCGAAAAAGAGGAAGACCCTCAATGAGATGGATTGACAAAGTGGCTGCAATAATCGGCTCAAACACAGCAACGATTGTGAGGATGGTGCAGGACAAGGCAGTGTTTCATTGTGTTGTACATAGGGTCGCTAAGATTCGTAACTGTCTCGACGGCACCTAAAAACAACAGTGAGTTCTTTAGAAAATAACTCTGGGAAATAGCAAAAGCTTGCTTAATCAAACTCAACCCATTTTAATATTTTTACCATCAAGTTTAATTTTTATACTTCTGAATATTATCCATCTTTTGCAAACCACCCCCTGTCACTTTTAGAGTGGGAGGGAGTTATCCCTCCAAAATTGCTCTATTTTAATGTGGATTGAAATATCTTATTCATTTAGCAGAATCATAAAACACACACACACAAAAGTGTAGCAAGTGAGTTCCTTTCATCATCATCTGAAACGGGGTTCCCATGGTTAAGTGTCTCCTAGAGTCCCTGGGACATGCCATAAGCTCAGTGATGGCAGATGTTAACATTTTGTGCTTCCTCTTTCAGGAAAGGCTGCCTGATTAACTCACCTCACACAAAGGCATGGGGAGAGGGCACTTCTTGGGGAAATAAGATGACTTTCTAGGCATTTCCTTTCATTTATGTGCAGCCCATGAGATTTCCTGACCTCATTCATCATAAACAAAGAGATGTTTGCAGTGTTTAGCAATTCAATGGATAGGCTACCTATGACACAGACAAAGAAGCAGTTCTTCCCTCCTCTTTTCTCACTCCATTTTGGCTACTGCTATGTGAGGCCTGCTTTTCTGGATCCTTCTTTTTTCCACAAAACTCCAGTTCTCCATTTACCCAAAAAGGCTTCAAATTGGTTGCTTCTGAGACTAGTCAGCTACTTCTTAGGTTTAATCACATAATACTACTCCTACACAATCCCTTCTGCTTCCTTGGTTTTGTGGTGGTTCCCCAACCCCCACCTGAGTCATTCAAGCACAATCACAGTTAATTGTCTCTACCTGAGAGGCGTTTTCTTCGGCCAGGCTGCCTTTGTCATGCATTCAGCAGCAACATTTATGCCATAACATTTCTTAGTATCCATGGTACAAATCAACTCTTTTGAGTTTTCAAGGATCAAGGAAAATGACAGCTCTTCACGTTATAATGACAGCAAAATTTGGGATAGTTACAAGCCTTAAGAAACAGAGATGGATTTTTATTTAACTTTCATTTAACTCAGGAAGAACTTATAAAGTCATTGTTTTCAACCCTTGCAATATTTTACCTCTTCCATCCTTTAAGAAGCACCATGCATTAATGCATTAAGGTTTTTGTTTCGACAATTAAGTTTTTTGTAGCCTGGGTTCATAATTATGACCATAACTTTTCACAGAATAGGCCTCTAGGAATTGATAAAGGAGACACAGGAGAATGGGCCTTCTTTGCATAGACTGTTGAGCAAACCCCTTTCCAGTTCCCCCCAGGCACCCAATTAGGCTACATTTCCCAGCTGCCCTTGCAGTTAGGTGTAGCCATGTGACTGCATTCTGGCCAATGGAATGCAGACAGGAGTGAAGTCGGTCACTTCCAGGACTGGCCAATTAAACACCTCCAAGGAGGATTCCCCATATGCTCTCCTATTTCTGTGTGACCTTGGAAGCTGTATGTTGAAAATGGCAGAGCCATAAGACAGAAGCAACTTAGGTGCCAGTATGACTGCTTGGAGGAAAGTCACCCACCAATGAGGAATCTAGCCATAGCAATGGAGGATGGACTAGAATAAAGAGAATATAGTAGAAGCACAGAGGTCAGTTTGGAGGCTATTGAAGTACTGAGGAAGGACCTCATCTGATGCTTCTGAGACAGAATCAGTAGGACTTGTTGGCTGTTTGGATGTAGGGAGAAGGAGAAGTTAAAGATGCCTGAGATGTCTAGTGGGGAAAACTGGGTGGATGATGATAGCACTAGCTGAAAGAGGAAATTTAGAAAGAAGAGCTAGGTGAGGATGAACCTAAAGAGGTTGGTTCTTGATATGTGTGATTCAAGTGCCTGTGGAGTATCCAGGTGGGGCAAGAACTAAAGTAGACTGGTTTCCAGTCTCAAAGTGGCTCCTCACATATTATTAATTACTAATGGGAAAAAGCTACACTTGCAGTGGAGAAACCTGGAGGACTCCACCTTAACTAAACGATTTAAAGTCAACATCAAACTGATGCCATGTGCTCCCTGATATAATACACTGAGAAGGAGGTAATATCACTTAAATTCTCCTGCCAAAAATTCATAACCTGAAAATAACGAGAAAATATCAGACAACCCTAACTGGGGGACATGTTACCAAGAAACTGCCCTGTATTCTCCAAAAATGTCAATGCCAAAGAAATGCTGAGAAACTGTTGCCACTTAAAGGTGACTAAAGAGACATTAGAGTCAAAGGCAATGTGTGATCCTAGATGGGGGTCTTGGATGGGGGGGACTGCTATTTAAAAAATATATATATTATTTAGATGTTGCTGTTGAGGCCCCACGGTGCTCCGCTGGCCCCTGGACCCAGCTCCAGTTTCTTGTATGAGCCCAGCCGAGCCCTCAAAACCCCTGGCCTGGTTGTTTGGGGCGCCCGTATCTGCGGAGACTCCCGTTATTTCTTGTACCTGCACCTAATTGCATGCACCACTTATGGGCACTGCACGCGCAACATCCGGGTGTTGCACGACTGGACAACTGGCTAACGGTCGTCAACAGTGACTTCTTCCGGTGTGCTTGCGCGAGCCCCATTCGCTGCTGGAAGTGACCGAGAGTGCTCGGCCGCTAGTGGTCATCACCGTCGTAGTAAACAGAACCTTTCATATTCTAAGAACTTTGGTTGGTTCCCCCTCACCCTGTCTAGTTCTACGAAATAAGAAACCTGGAAAACTTTGCCTCTCTCTGAGTTGCCTTTGCCTCTCTCTGTCAGACTTCCTCACATTTTGTTTGAATCGTGAAGTAGAAGGGAGGGAAAGATGGCTGCCTATCACATTAGTAACTGGAGATACTAATTACCAGAGATATACTGTATGGAAGATTCAGAAATTTTAGTAAGTCATTTATTCACTGAAAAATAGACTAAGGAGATTATGAAGGAAGGCAGGAAATTTCACTGAGTAGTGATGCATTATTGTTATCTTTAGTCAGAGGATAAACATATCCTAAGACCTATGTAATAGCAACCTAAGAAAAATAGATATGAGGGACATATGATGGAGATCCAATATATGGATTATGGACATGACTAAAAGAAAATTACAGAACAAATGCAAGAAGCAATTGGAGAAGAGAATCAAGTTTTCTTGAGTTGAAGAAAAACTTTAATCTTCAGATGAAAAGGTCTTGCCAGGGTCAAAGCAAAAATTGCCCAGTACTTGGATGTGAATGGCTAACATTTTGAATTTCAAAGATAAAGAATGCAACAGATTTTCAGGAAAAAAAAGACAAGATTAGACACAAAAGTACAAAATCAGGCTTCTGAGTGTCACAGAGTAACAGGATACAATGAAACAACATATATAATATGTTGAGGGGGAAAGGTTATGTGTGACTCAATAATTACATATTAAGTCATGTGTGAAAGCCACAGAAATAATTCACATTTCTATATGGGCTATGAAGATTCTACCCTCTGAAGAAAATCACTCACAGATGTACTATAGACTACTGAAAGATTAATCAAAATAAAAACTTTTGGAGTAGAAGCGCCCGGTAGAAGTCCTGATGGTGAGTGTGGAAACCAATTAATCATAGGAAGTAAGTCTGGATAATTACTGTAAATATGGTTAAAAGGTACTGCACATGTGAAAAGGAAATCAAATTCTAACTTATATTGTTTTAAAAACCCCTTTTTAACAAAAATAATTTGGTTCAATTTCAAAAATTATTGAGACTTGGCAAAATTTGAATTAAGACTATCTATTAGATAATAGTACTGGCTGCATCACTGTTAAATTTTCTAAATTTGGAATTGCACTGTGGTTATGTTAGAGAATGCCATTGTTCTTAGGAAATACTTAAGTACCTCTGGAGAGAGAGACATACATATGTATAAAAGAGAAAGCAAAATGTTAATAACTAGTGGAACTAGGTAAAAGATATGGGAACTCTGTACTATTTTTGAAAATGTTCTATATATTTTTAAAATAATTTCAAAACGCAAAGTTCAAAAATAGTAATATATATTATAAAAATATTTAAAAATCCATATTTTATATATAAATTATAAAAATAGTAATATATATTATATATAGTAAGATATATATGGCGCCCTGGCGGTGCAGTGGTTAAGAGTTTGGCTGCTAACCAAAAGGTTGGAAGTTCAAATCCATCAGCCGCTCCTTGGAAACACTTTGGGGCAGTTTTACTCTGTCCTATAGGGTTGCTATGAGTCGGAATTGACTCGATGGCAAGGAGTTTTTTAATGCTCTTGAAGTTATTTGCTGCTAACTGAAATCCTGCTCCAAGGGAGAAAGATGTGACAGTCTGCTTCCATAAAGATTTATGGCCTTGAAACCCTATAGAGCAGTTCTACTCTGTCCTATAGGGTGGCTATGAGTCAGAATTGACTCCACGGCAATGGGTAAGATATATATAATATGTATACATTATATAAAAATGGTAATATAAATACATATATTACTATTTTTAAACTTTGCATTTTGGAATTATTTGAATTATTTCAAATATATATATATTTCATATATATATGAATGATCAGTATGTTAATCATTCTGGTGAGAGCCATTTCTGAGCAGAAAAGTCAGTTGGAGTGGATTTATGGAGCAAGAGATGACAAAGTAGAGAAAATGAGAGGTGACTCCTGGCCTAGTGGGTATTTTACCTGTTTGAGTACTGGATTTTCATAGATTGAGTTTCCTTAAGGCAGATCACACCCATATGTAAACCCAGTGGTTGATGTGCCCATATATATTTATTCCATGCTATAATGCGACAAACCAGTAAATTCTTCAGGGCTGCCAGTGCTTTAAACTGGAAGTCCAACTGATTCCTAGACTGAAATTAGAATTCTGGCAGAGCTATAGCACCATGTGAAGAAAGAGAAGTATCAGCATCCCCAAGATGCTGAGGTTTGTTGCCAGCTACCAGGATGCTGCATTCTCACCAGCCCCACTTCCCTTCCTCAAAAGTATTTAGTTCCTGCAAGTCTGGGCAAGATTCATGAGTAGAGCTGAAGAGTGACTGCGTTATTGGCTCGGGCCCTCAGTGGCTACATAATTATACTCTTTACTCATGAAAGGGAGCGGAAGTGACTGTATAAACACATTACTTGTCATTACTGAAAATCTCAACGTGGCTTCTTCCTGGCTGCCCAGCTAAATGCAAAATTACCCGCTACGCCAGGGAGGGAAGAAAACCAGACCCAAAGAAAACCACAGGGAAGAGATTATCTATCAAGATGGGAATGTTAGTAGGAACTTTTATTTGTGGTTAAAGTGCTTTTTATTAAATATATGAGGAATATCTAAAATGCATACATAATTCAGTATCCCAACAACATAATGATTTTCATTTGTTTGGAGTTCCTTCAAACTTTTATCCATATGGAGATATTTGTTTCTAAGTTTGATCAAATTATATGTATTTTATACATTTGACTTACTTGACATTATTTTAGAAACACTTTCCCTTGATTTTACATTTTTATCATAAAAATTTTAATAGCCATGTTACTTCCCATTGTATTTATAAACTACATACATACTTATTTAATTATTTCCTTGTTATTGGATGTAAATGCTGGTTTATCTTATTATAAATAACTGCTGTGAAAGTCTTCATACGTATGGATTTTTCTCCTTTTAAATTTTTGTATTTCTTCAATTCCAAGACATACATTTTTCATTCTTCAGTAGATATCAGGATACATTTTAGTATCAAGATGACAGTATTTTTTTCCCTAAAAAAGTTATTATTAAATTGATGTGGCATCTTAAAACTGATACTTAAAATTGGAGAAATACAATACTTCTATAATATAAATTTGAAATAGAGACTTTACGAGTCAAAAGGTATAAACAGATTTATGATACTTGGTACGTATATTAAAATGTCTTCTAAAAGGATTTTACCAATAACAACATCGGCAATGTGTGTTGCTATTTTCCTAAAGCTTTGCCAACATATAAGATTTTACTTTTTTCTTGGGTTTTTAATAGCTTGAATAGTTGTAAATTGTTTCCTCATTATTATTTTAATTTAATTAGCTATTCTACTCTTTGTTGTAGCCAAAAAGTTTTCCCAGTCTGTAGGTTGTCTTTTTTACTCTGTTGGCAAAGTCTTTTGATGAGCATAAGTGTTTGATTTTTAGGAGCTCCCAGTTATCTAGTTTCTCTTCTGTTGTTTGTGCATTGTTACTTATGGTTTGTATTCTATTTATGCCATGTATTAGGGCTCCTAGCATTGTCCCTATTTTTTTATTCCAGGATCTTTATCGTGTTAGATTTTATATTTAGGTATTTGATCCATCTTGAGTTAGTGTTTGTGCATGGTGTGAGGTATGAGTCTTGTATCAGTTTTTTTGCAGATGGATATCCAGTTATGCCAGCACCATTTGTTAAAGAGACTGTCTTTTCCCCATTTAACTGACTTTGGGCCTTTGCCAAATATCAGCTGCTCACAGGTGGATGAATTTATGTCTGGATTCTCAATTTCTGTTCCATTGGTCTACGTACCAGTAGCAGGCTGTTTTTTTCTTTTTTGCATTTTTTTTATTAACTTTTTTTTTTTTAATTGTACTTCAGGTGAAGGTTTACAGAACAAATGGTTTCTCATTAAACAGTAGTACACATATTATTTTATGACATTGGTTAACAACCCCACGACATGTCAAC